>NC_140453.1:29307326-29694826 GCF_963576455.1 Neolamprologus multifasciatus | reverse complement strand
CTGCTTCTCCAGTCCTTCACACAAACAGTAAGCCGGACGTATCTGCAGGCTTTATGCTGATTGTTATTAGTAAAACTGACGGGCTTTTTATTTAAAAGGGGAAGAACTAACCAGTGAAATCAAGCTGGTACGGGAGGAGAGAAAGCAGCTGGAGAGGACGCGACAAGAGCTGCTGCGAAAGGGGAAAGACTTGTTAGCCCAGAACAGACACCGCAGGAACCAAGGTCAGCACCAGTCACCACAGGGTTTTAATTATTCTCCAATCTGAGTTAAAGCGCTAACAATTTAGTGAAACTTTTTTTTGTTGAAGTTGTTAACCAATTTGTCTCCGTCCTTTTAACATAAAGCACGTGACAGCTGGAAAAAGAAATATTTTGAAGCCAAGAAGGCCACAGCGCCATTGGACGAGGACTTGAGAAACTTGAGACAAGAACTGGAGACGTTTTACAACAAAGTCCTGCATCAGCTGCAGGCCCGAGATAACAGAGCAAAGCCCAGACACCAAGGAAGATCCTCCATGAAGGTACAATCTAACCACTAGGGGTGGGGGGAAAAATCGATACTGTGTAGTATGGTGATATTTTGTTTGCTAATAATGTATCGATACAGGGACAGCAGAAATTGATATTTTGTTACAAAAAGGTTTTTGTGCTCTGACTTCAGAGCATGTTGATCCTTTTTCTGAGCAAGAATCCTGACATTCCTTCACTGTCCAAATGTGTTTAACATTTTTTATGGCAGCAATAAACATGACAGTTTACTTATTTTAATTTAAGACATGTTTTATTTTAATTAAGTTTAAAACTTTTTTATTTAATATAAAATTATATTTTGTTTTAATTTACTTTCAAATTCTTCAGTTGCTGAAGGGGCTGCATAGTTTTCATAAACTGCATAGTTCAGAATAGCTATAATTGTACCAGATGGTTGATTCAGTTAAGTTGGACTAGACTGTAATACAAACCGTTCAGTTTGTCAACAATAAAACTGAAATGAGAGAAAGACTGAGTGTGAGACTTTGATATTAGAGAAAATGAATATTGATAAAGTTTACCTTTATGTACAGAATCTGAATATCGCAAAATATTATAAAAAATTGCAATAATATCGTATCGTGCGTTAAGTATTGTGATAATATCGTATCGTGGGATGTATGGTGATTCCCACCTCTACTAACCACACGATTCCCTTCTTTTTTTTAAAATGCATCTTCAGTATTAATATTAAAATCTCAGTGACTCAGTTTCAGGTCTGTACAATGAACCAGTCTTTACTTACACCTGGCTAGTTCTTCGCTGGACCCCCTTTTGCTTTCAGAACTGCTTTAAATCTTTATGCACAGATTCAACGAGATGCAGGAAACGTTCCTCAGAGATTTTGGTTCATATTCACACAGTTCTGCAGATTTATCGGCTGCACATCCATGATTTGAATTTCCTGTTCCATCACATCCCAAAAACAACACTCGGCTAGGCCATGGTGTTTAAAAAATGATGAAATGGTACTAACAGGGGCCAGTTTCTGACACTACCATCCGAGCGTTGCAGCAGAAATAGAGTTGAATCCGACCAGGCAAAACTTTTCCAATCGTCTAATGGTTCCGTTTTGGCGTAGCCTCAGCTTCCCTCAGGAGAGGCAGCCGGTGTGGCATTCTTGCTGCTGTAGCCTTCAACCAAGCATATAATAGTTGAAATAATTTGTCTTACTACCAGCAGTCAGGTAATAAATGATAAATCATCTTTTTTCCCTATTCTGACGCTCAGTTTGAATTTCAGCAGCTCATCTCGACCTTGCTTACATGCCTAAACGCACCGTTTCTGCCATATGATTGGCTGATTTAGATATTTGTGTTAACAGGTAGTTGAACAGGTCTATCTAATTCAAATGGCCACTCGTCCATAAACAGTTTTCCACCCATAAACTTAATGACGGACTATCCCTTACAGAACGAGCTCATCATTCAGATCATGACTGAGAGCCACGAGATTGACAACCTGAAGAGGAAGGTAGAAGATGCCAAGATGAAGCTGGTGACGGAGATAAAGGTAAGTGATGTATGAAAACTGTTAAAATACCTGAGCTGGTTGGTCAAGAGACATATCATCAATAGGGCTGCCACGATTAGTCGACTAGTCACGATTACGTCGACTATCAAAATCGTCGACGACTGATTTCATAGCTTTGTAAGATCACAAAAGACGCAGGAATAAGTAGTAGGATTTAAGAGTGTAATAACGGACTGAAACAGAAGATGGCAGCACTGCATGTACAAGGATGCCAGCTGCCGTTAAACCCCGAAGAAGAAGAAGCTGTGTCCCAGAATTCATAGCGCGGCCCAGCTCAGTTTCCAACAATGGCGGCAGCTCGTTAGTTTTAATATTACTCTTATTATTCTTTCTGGGTCACAAAATAAACGTTAAACATATTTTCATGCCAGAATGTAGCTGTGTAAACCTCAAATATCTGCTCAGTTTATCAAGACACCACATATTTTCAAAAGCGCTCCGACGTTTTCGGAGACATCTGTTACCCACTAGCTGATAGTTAGCCGGGGGCTAGGCTCACTAGAGCCGTGAGAACACCGGACTCCCGGCAGATCGTTTTCAAACCTACCACCGTCTTTCGCTACTCAGGTTAAACATATACAAGTCACTTAGATAACTTAAAAATGTTATTGTTTGGCTTTTTTGGTATTTTATTTGTTCCTGAGTAAATCGGTTTGGCTGAGATTAAAGTTATAGTTTTTGCACAGCTGAATAAACTTCAATGAAACAGCTGATTAACAGAAGTGTTTGATGCTGGAGAATTTACTCTGGTGTCCTGTTATATTTTAGATAGCAAGGAGTTTATTATTTTTTTAATGAAATTTGCAGATTGTTTCGGTTAAGTTTAATAAGCTATCATCTTGTCTTTATTTTGAGTTAGCACATACCTTAAACACTTAAAGCTGTAAGCTAATGATAGTTATATAAGAGCAGATGCTGCTGGTGCAATAAGCTGTAGTTTTATGTCCAATGGATGATGATCTGATTAGTGACTAATCGTAAAAATAAACTATCAAAATAATCGTTTGTGGCAGCCCTAATCATCAATAAAATCATCTAATCACGGAGCACAGCAGAGCTAATTTTCTTGTGTTTCCTATGAATGTTTTTCTAGTTGAGAAAACAGGCGGCCACTGAGCTCAGAGCCCTGAAGGCTGAGCTGGCTCAGAAGAAGAGTCTCATCCCGGCCTGATGGGAAATACTCCACGGCACGGAGCACAAGTCCAGAGCAGCGCCACCCAGTTCAGAATAAACTGCACGTGAAAAACACGTTTTCTGGTTTAATTATTTTGGACTTGAATGCGTCTTTCTAATTAGTTATGTTATTTGATTGGACCAAAATAGTTTGCATTGTTTTATAAAGTCGATTTAAGTTTGGGTTTCTCAGATGATGTAAACTCTGATGTGCTGAGATAACAAAATATCACTGCTTACTCTGTAATTTCATTCAAAGATTTATTAGAAACAAGTTTTATTTATTTAAAAGTGCATAAATCTCAGTAAGCTCAGTGTAGGGACGTTTAAAGACTGGCTTTCCTTTTTAGAGAATCACAGTTATTTCGCTTAGCAAAGAGGAATGTAACCCAGTCAAAGGCAGCAGCAATAAAAGAAACAATTAACTCTCAAGTGCAAGTATGCCTCGAATACCCCCTTTACTGCTACAAAGGGAGGTGTTGACTTAGCAACAAACAGAGGCGGGCTCTGGGATGGTTTGTCACGTGCACAGCTAGCATCCTAAAAGAGCGTTCCACATCATTGTTGTCTGATGCCTGGCGACCGGATCATCACTGTAGTCCAAGATGTTGGCGTTCCACATGCCAATACCCCTCAGGTCCTTAGACATCACCGAATCCGCCTTTGGGCAAAGACTCTGTGGGTCATCGTACCAAACTTGATGGATTTGTCCGTCCTGGTCCTGAGGAAAGAAGCAACAACATAAATTTGATAATAGCGCCATCTTGTGGTCTGAAAAGATTTGTCCATCCACCCTGAGGGCAAATAGCAGAAATGTTTATAGTTGTTTCAGAAGGCTAATTCATCCCGTTTGGGAAGTGACACTGCTGAACTTTAACAGTGCATCCGGATAAACGGCTCTTCCCTGAAATACAAGCGCCACGCAGGCATGAAGCTAGTCAAACTTAAACTTGGCAAAATACAAAGAACACAAGCCTGAAGAGACGATCATATCAGTCGAAATCTTGGTTTGCATATTAATATTTGTTTTAAATATTAACTGGAGCTAAACGGTGCACAGATCCTTTCTTGCACATATTGCCTTTTTGGTCCGAGACCTAAAACATTTCGCCTGGAAGCAAAAGAACTAAAACCCAAATATTTAAATGCACATTTAATTCTATGATTAATTGAACACCTTATCCATGCATTTGTATACTTCAAGAAGAAAAAGGATTTATCCTTAAAATATGAAAGAAAATTGAGCACCTTGTAATTGAAGTAGGGAGCCTGCTGCTCGTCGTCCCAGAGCCTGCCTGACATCGAGCTGTTGACCTGCTTCATGAGCCACTTGTACGGTTTCTGTTTTCCAGCAGCATCGCTGCAAGGAACTCCACGGAAAGGCACTTTCTCTATAGAGCACACGCCCTCCTGGTGTGAGAAAAGAAATGACGGTGTGTTATAATAACAGGCAGAAGTGGCCTCATATCACATATGGCCCACACTGGGCAAGGTTAGTAATGCTATCGGCGAATAACCTATAAAAATGTCATTATCCTGCCTTTGTTCAGCTGAATGAACAAACATCGTGTCCCCATTCGAGGATTCACCTTTTTTTAAACATTCTGTTCAAAGGTGATTCCTAGTTTCTGTACTTATCAGTTTCAAATAATCTCAATAAATATCTAGAAGAAACTCAACATGCATTCGCGAGTGATGGGAGAAGGGAGCCGGAGATCGACAGACGGATTGGGGCTGCAGCTGCAGTAATGCAGACGCTGCACCGGTCCGTCGTGGTGAAGAGGGAGCTGAGTGTAAAAGCGAAGCTCTCAATTTACCGGTCGATCTACGTCCCTACCCTCACCTATGGCCACGAGCTGTGGGTAGTGACCAAAAGAACGAGATCGTGGATACAGCCAGCTGAGGTGGTTCGGGCATCTGACAAGGATGCCTCCTGGGCGCCTCCTGGGTGAGGTGTTCCAGGCATGTCCCACCGGGAGGAGGCCCCGGGGCAGACCCAGGACACGCTGGAGAGATTATATCTCGGCTGGTCTGGGAACACCTTGGTGTTCCCCCGGATAAGCTGGAGGAGGTGGCTGGGGAGAGGGAGGTCTGGGCCTCTTTGCTTAGGCTGCTGCCCCCGCGACCCGGCCCCAGATAAAGCGGATGAAGATGGATGGATGGAAACTCATCGCAAATAAGAGCTTAAGGCTCAGGAGAAAAATATGTTGCAGTTTTTTTGTTGTTTGTTTTTTTCTTAAATAAAAATGCTGTGACGGGCGAGTCTGTCTCACACCATCTGTTTGACACAAACAAAACCAGACGTTACATTTTTAGTACTACTTTGAGCTGATGAGGTTTTCCAGTAACAGCACAGCATGTGCAGGATTGGAACAAGACGAGATCATCATCATAGCATCATGATACAGACGTGTGACATCCAGTTAAACTATGGACTAAATGAATGACAGTCTGAGACAAAGCAAAATAAATAAAAGCATTTAAAGGATCGCGAGTGTGTTTATCAAGTTTAACTGCAGCTCGTCTGATAGTTGCTGTGACATTTTATATACAAAAACACCGACATTGCAGTGGCACTGTGAGAGACGTCAGAGGACTGCCACAGTCCAGTCTAAAGCAGATCCACCAGGAAGATGTTTCAGAAGAGAAATCGCTGGTCTTCAAAAACCTTCAACAACAAACTAATCCTCACTTTTATTTTTGTAACGAACAATCTCTTACCTGGGAAAAGTTGAGGCATGGATAGTCATAGCCGTACCACGGCACTCCCATCACTATCTTCTTTGGACTGATCTTCAGATTCAAATACTGGTCATAAGCTACGAAGAACGACACAGTATTTCATGTCATTGTCTCAAGTAGATTTACAACAACACGCCTTTCTCCTGTTCTACTATAAAACCACAAACCATCGAGTGTCTGACGGAGAGGAGCGTTTGCCATCGCAATGCAGTCGCCGGTGATCTGGCTCTGCTCGTCGTAGGACATCACAAACAGCAAGTCGCAGGATTCGGCAATGGTTACGTAATCGTAGCAGCGCTTATCAATGCATTTTGGTGACCAAGCGACATCAAATGAGACCTGAGGAATCAGGAAAAGGTAAACATCAACGGGATGATGATTTTAAAATCACTCAAAGTGCTCATAGGCTTTTATTCGTTTACCCAGTCTTGCCAAAAGACTTTTTATCTGATTTAGTGCTCAGCTCAGATAATTATAGTGGATGATGTGTTTGTAGCAATATAGAAAAATAAGCACGTCCTGTGAAGACTGGTGAAGCTGGGTTTAGTATGGATTCAAACTGAGAGACGGGTCTTGGAAAATGACCGTTGTCTCTGAGTGCCCAGTCATTCCGCTTTACCTGAGATCCTGGGATCTCCCTGTGAAACATCTCAGTGGTCTCTTTGACCAGAGATGTTAAGGCATAGTACTCTGGTGAGCCCTCTTCCACAGCTTGTTCAATGTCTATGTTAATCCCGTCCATAAACTGACTCTTGGCCAACGTGACCTTGTCTGTTATCCACGCAGTTCTGTTGTCCTGGTCCACAAGGTAGGAGAGGGGGACGTCGCCTTTACCCAGTGACACAAAAAGATAGACAAATGTACAAAAACTCAATGAGAAGAAGCAACACATACAGTACCGTGCAAAAGTATTGAGCCACGCCTGGTTTCTTTATATCCACACTTTCTTGCAATTTATTTAAGTTGTCCTGAGCAACAGTCTTTCTTTGGACATTGGCTGATTGTTCACTCATCAGTCCTGACCTATGAATCACTCGGGCATAAAATGCAGCTAATTCAAGGGATGAACCAGGGTTGTGTCTACACATAACAATTTGTCAGAAAAAAAAAACACATTTTAAATATTATCTTTAGGCACTTTGTTACAATCTGTGACAAAGACGCACAAATTGTTCTAATTTCTTTATCTACAACTATGAATCCAAATTTGAAATTTGTATTTTGCTTCAAACCATCACCAGTATGTACAGGAGGAGGTCAGGAGAGGTGCAGAGCAGTGAAAGAAATCGTGTTTAAGAAAGTTCAGGTTTTTTTTGCTGAGAAATAAAAGTGGTAATACCGAATATTGACTTTCAAGCTTGTTAGAATTTTAAAAATCTATTTTTTCTTTGTGTATTGTGATTCCATGTATGCTTGCATATGTTTCAATAAATTTCCTATTAAAATAAAAAGTGGTGAGGGGTGCTGCTGTGAACTGAACAGTCACAGGACGTAAAGAGACGTAAATGGAAAAATGAAATATGGACAATCACAACATCAGTGCAAGTACTGAGAGATATTTAGTTACATGTAGGTAAACTCCAGTCAGTCTTAGTACAATAAAGAAAGTTACCTTACCTTTGAGGACGACCCGTGCACCTTTGGAGTGAGCGTAACACATGAGCTCAGCATCATATTTTCCAAACGCTGCCACTGTTGTTACCATGCTCCAGTTGTAGGATTTCCACGTCTTCCCACCCACGTCAAATATAAACACCTGAAAACGACGCACGCACACAATTAAAACACACACAGTGGAATAATAGCAAAGCTAATGATGAGGATTATTTACTGAAAGGTCAGAACTGTTAAGTGCTATATGTGTAAAGGAACATCTGGTAGACCTACTGAACAGCTGTCTAAAAATAATAATCAGAAACTGAAGATTAAAGTAGGATTTACTGATTATCTGAGAGTTATATGGTCGAGTGTATCATTTTGCAACCTTTTGATGGTGTTCATTCTCGGTCAAGCCTCCCCTGAAAACCAGATTTTAACATTTGGAGACTTCCTGGTTAAATAGGTAAATGTAGACAAATACCATCCTCGTTCTTCTGCACTTCGTCTGCACTACTGATGTCAAATAAACTGTTATTGAAACTATTTGCCCGAATGATTTTTGGTCAACAAAATCCTGCATTCAGCAGAGCAAACATAAATACATGTTTATAGAAAACACAGTGGAACTTTATGAAGTTGAATATATTTAGCTTTAACAGAAAAGCCCCTGGTGTTCCAACAGGGCTTTCAGTTCCCTTGTAAATGGGAACTGAAAATAATGTGTTTAGAGTATTATTCCAACAGGGGCGATCTCCAGGCAGGTACGGACACATTCTTATCAGCACGGAAGAAACAGAAGAGCTAAAAAGTTCTATTTATATGTTTTATGGCATAAAACAACAACAACAACAACAACAAAATAAAGTTGGTGGGATTGGTTTTTTACCCTTACTGGGGAATATGAAGTTTCCTCAGTAGTTTCCTCTTAAGTAGAAAAAAAATCTGGGGGTGTTTTCTTAATTTTTTAATGGCCTGTGGTTAATAGATGCAGCATTAACCACAAGCATAAAATTAAATTAAATTAAATGAACAGACTATGTTACCCAGATTTATATAAACTCAGCACAAACAGGAAGGAAATTTGTGTTTGTGCGATAGCAGAATAAGCTGTTTGGTATTGGTGGAGAAGATTTGACAAGTTTTTCATGGGCACAACCCACAAATGCACAAATATCCCTTACAAATGTTTCACCATTTACGAGGAAACAATCGTGCTTTTCACTGATATTAGATTTATTGCCAAGAAGAACTGTTACAACAAAGAAACAATGAAGCAAACACAAACTTTAAAGGGCCACACGTTCACCGTGTTCTCCTGAGAGCACGTAACGAGAACAGGGTGTGATCATATGGGGCAGGACTGTGATTATCTGGAAACCAACACAAGGTTCAGTGTGTGTGCGGACTATTGAGCTGGTCCCTGGACACACACACAGAGCTGGGAGCTCGCCTAACTGGGAGCCCCGTTAGTGTCACCTGAGGATGGTCTCTAAGAGAGAGACCGAATCTGGGCCACAAGCCTTATAGTTTTACACCTGTCAGCGACACTAAAGAGGACTGGTGTGATGTAATTAATATATCCTTAGTGCTTATTTTCTTTATTATATTGTTTTATGTACTTTAATAATGAAGGTTTGTAAAGCAAGGCCACTTTTGACTCATAAACTAAGTGAAAAACAGGAAGTTAGTGTAGAAATATACAAGTATATTAATAAATACAGGAAGCCAGACAGAAAAGAGGAACTTGTACCATATAAGGAGTGTTTGTATCGAAACTTTGTGACGTGTAAAGTACCAAAATAACACCTATATGTGTTTTTAAATTCTAATGTTAGAGCTTTGGGCTGTGCAGGGCTCTCTCGGTTCCGGAAGATGATTGAATAAAAGGAATTATAAATGTTTTTAATCACTATGAGTCGGGTTTTCTCTGTTCTATCATGGGGATCAAAGAATCAGGGTTAATAGTAGCTACTGAGTCACACCTCCATCACAAGACCAGCTTTTATTATTACAGAGGCGAGCAGCACCAAGCAGCAGCCTTAGCTCATTGCAGTTGTTGCCATTTGTAATCAGAGTAAACGTGATTTCACCTGTTTCCGATGAGCTTTTACATCAACAGCACCAACACTTACGTGATTTACGCCACCACACTGTTTCTAAAGTGTCTCACATGAGCGATGAGCGGAGGGTTCAAAGGTTTTTTGTTTTTTTCGGCCAAGTTTTAGCAGCAACACGTTGGTCAACTAAGTTTACCTCGAAGTCTTTCTCCTCGCGGATCTGCTGGCAGAGCTCCGGTCTCTCACACGGACACACGCTGGACCTACAGGCGGTCAGCAGCGAGCACAAAATCACAAGAAAGCTCAACATCTTTAGCAGAAAGAGTTTAGCACAGAGTGAACCCGTGCGACTGTGAGCTGCCCTACGGCGTGCGAGATGGGACAAACTTCTACTGTCATTTATCCGTACAGCTTCAGAAAACAAAGTAATGCAAGTCGCTAGAAAAATGTCAAATAGATATATTTCTATATTACAGAAAAAGTGGGCCAGGCTGCCAACAGAGGTCAAAGTAAACCAGGCAAATATTGACAGATATTGACATCTCCAAATGATGAACTCTGATCTAACCTCCCCAATTATGATATGGGTCAATCTGACCCATTATCACCCTCTCTTCCTTTGATCAGTTACACAATGTGTCTTTGTCGCTTTGTCTGTTCGGATCATCATAAAGTACCACATAAGTACTTTACAAAGAAACTCTTGAAAGCTTTGATATTTAATGTGAGTCATCTCTTTTTATTTGCAGGCTTTTAAGGAAACTTAATTCAGGTATTTTGAGTGTCGTGCTTCCTTTGGCCTTTTATTTAAAAAATAAAACAAAAAACACTATATACAGTATTTCAATTGAGATGGATCCAGTTATAGTTATCTGTGAAGCCAGATTACAACAACCACGTGTCTTAAAGTATAATATATAAACATATATATATATAATAATAATAATAATAATAATAATAATAATAATAATAATAATAATAATAATATATATGTAATATAATAATAATATAATATATAAAATATAGTATATACAAAAGTATACATGTCCTAAAGACATAAAGGTCTGATTGGTTTGTTGTAATTGGTATATAGCTGTGTTCCAGTGCTATTGTGAAACATCTTTGAAGTAATTTTTTAGTGACATTTATTCTCTAAGATGCATGTAAAACAAGTTTCTAGGACTGTCTTCATTTATGTGTGCAGAATTGTCAAATAATAGCAATATCGTAACTCTTTATCATCAGTGTTTCCGTCAAAGTCCATTAAAAAGTTGATCCAGGGCACTGCATCAAGAGCACTCCCTCGCTTTTCACAAAACTCAGCACATGTGAACTAAAATCATCTGTTCATGAACAACAGAAAAGAAGAATTTAAGGATTTTGAAGGTAATTTAACTGGTCGAAATGAGGAGAAGACCTTTACTGTAACAAAGAGAGGAGAAAAGAAACACCCAGCAGCTAGGGGAGCAATATCAGCATGCGATGACCTGCACATCATCTGCCAATCAGGCTGTCACAGGAGAGCCAGCAGATGTCAGGAGTCCAATGAAAACCCTCTGTGTGTACGTGAGGGTGAGGAGGAGGTGTTTGCTCCCAGTGTCACCCTCTGCATGTTGTGTCCAGTTTTTAGTGCATCCGAATGAACAACTGTCTGACATTTTGGCAAAAGCTAACCTGCTAAAGATGTTGGGCACCAGATGAAACGATGATGTGTTTTATACTCGGGGTGTAATAATGTGGCATTACGTGAACATTACAAATTGTGATGTTTGTTCAAACGTGAAATTTGCAGCTTTTGTTTGGCTTCAAGAACAGCTGGTCATGAGCAAAACACTGAATATCTTTAAAAAGCAAAAATAAATAAATACATTTAGCTGAATTGATGTTTTTTTCTACCCAATTTTAATTATTGAAAATATAAAAATGAGCTGGTGAAATAATTTTGGAATTCATTTTTCTTTGGCAGAGATTCAGATCTACTTACAGTTTTATCCAGCATTGCTGAGCATCATTTTTTATCCATTTATTCTTTATAATTGTATATAGAATAATAATTGTATCTCAACAGTATAAATAACCCTGTAACACTTGGATTAATAATTTTGCACACAAGTTAAAAACAATCAGAGGTGTTGGGGTGAGGGATACCAGATTATTAGAACATGTGAATTGCTTGTAGAACTTCATTTAAAATACTATAAATTTATTGTGTGTACAAGTCAAAAAGGGGAGGGGAGGGGGCAGACCTGAAATTAGCCTGTGTCTCATAATGGCTGGGAAACGTGACCTCGTCCTCATTCACTGGTAGAGACAAATGAAAGAGGTACCAACAAACAGGACAGGACTTGTTTATACCGGCTGGTATCAGCCTCAGGACTCACACTGAGAAGTGTGATGCAGAAGAATAGGTGTGGTGATTTCATTGTCACACGTCGTGTCTGATGCTTGTAGACATGAACCTTTTCCTGTTAATAAACATCATGGTGCTAACCCCATCTGAATGAAATCTTCTTTGTTTTGTGTTATCTGCAAAATAATTTTGCAATTCACAAAATCATGAAATCATGAAATCATGTTTCACTGAAACAATTTACATCTAAATGAGAAAACACAGATCAGTTAATAAGTAGTTACAAAATGCCATCAATACATGTGGATACGTAGCGCCTCAATAAGTCCTGACCAGTCTGTGGTCTGAATCCTTTTTGAATTTTCTGTCAGTAGATTTAAATTTAGGGTTTTTTAATGAGTTTTATTGATTTTTGTTTCTTGTTCTAATATTTATCAAACACATTTAAAAAACATATGGCCTTAATGTATTGATTTTTTTTTAAAATTACACTGCATTTGAATTTGTCACTCGACTCTCACTTATTTTTTAAGTATATTAATATATACTTATATTAGCCTCTGAAAATGTGTGCATGAGCTTTTATATCTGTTGATGCCTTATAAGCTGTTCCTGGCATCCCAAATCCACCCCAAGACAAAACAGAACTCACAATTTCAATATAAATTTTTTTATTACTCATTTGATTTTTATTAAATTAGATAATTTCTTTTCCTTTCTTAAAAAAAACAACCTGTGACCGCGGTTGTTAAGTCAACATGTGTTGGCTTATTGACTTTTGAAAGGTGCTCTTGGTCATGGCCAGTCGCAGGAGCAAGATGACATGACTGTAAAAAGGTCGCCTGCCCGGGCTAACTGACATTTCACTGAATTACTAAGTGGAAACAAATCATATCTGCGTGAGATAATTATTTAACTTTTGTCCAGTAATTGTTGTTTAAAGCATCTCACCAAATAACCAATGGTTTGAGTTAAATCGCTTATTGAAAACAGTGGACACATAAAACTAATTCGACAGGATGTTGAAATATTGGTATGTTAATATTTCTATTCATTCATAAATTAAAATACCTATGAAAATAGCGAAATGCTTAAGATTAGAAAACCGATTGTGTTTAAAATGCGTGAAGTGCTATAGAAGAAAAACATATTGGGATATTGGGAAATCTCTGGAAATTTGTGAAAGGTGAGAGCCAGGTCAATACAACTTGTCACATCTGTGATGTTTCCTATTAGTTTATTTACTTTGTCTAATCTGTATGATCAGGGCATGGTCACATCAACACCAAAGACAGCCGGCATTTAGTTAATGATACATTTGAAGGCAACGTCAGCAAAAAATCTGCTTAAAAAGGACGCCTCTGCCTGCAGATCCTCACATCCACCAGCCATGAGGGTGCTTCTACTAGCTCTTGCTGTGGCTCTCACAGGTGAGTAGGAATTATTTACAACTAAATGTTCTTAAATTGAACTAAAAATTCATCTTCTGAAAAAACAGCCTGTTTTAAGGCTGTTAGTTGATAACAACTAAGAATAAGAATTTCAATAGACTTGCAGCTGAGAAGAATTGTTGCTGCCAGTGCTAGCAGTTTAATGCTGCCAGAATATAACAATGCTAATTGCCAAATGTTAAGCACATTCTGGCAAAATAGCATAAATTTTATATAAATTAGTATCAATATCCCTTTACAAATTCTCTTCCCTATTTCTTGTCATTTGTGACACCAAATTGACATTTATTCTTCTCATGTTACAGTGGGGGACCAGTCCAACTTGGGTATGTTGTTGTCCTGTTACGTTAAACACAAAAGGCACTGTCAGTTAATAGAGAAAGCTTCTCCCTCATCTTAGAAATGCACATTGTTTTTTTTTCTTTATTTACAGCCCCAGGATTCGCTTCTGTTAAGACCTACATGTACAAATATGAAGCGGTTCTTATGGCCGGCCTGCAGGAAGAGGGCCTGGCTCGAGCTGGGGTTAAAATCCAGAGCAAAGTTTTGATCAGTGCAACAAGTGCCAACGACTACATTCTGAAGGTACAGATCACCAGGCAGAATTAAAATGAACGATTATTGAAACAGACAACTTGAAACATAGCTTGTTTCTCTCTCTTTCTCCTCTATTTTCTGCAGCTTGTAGACCCTCAGTTGCTGGAGTACAGTGGCATCTGGCCCAAAGATCCTTTCCGTCCGGCCACCAAGCTCACCACAGCCCTGGCTACTCAGCTCTCGACACCGATCAAGTTTGAGTATACAAATGGCGTTGTCGGGAGAGTGTCTGCACCGGCTGGTGTCTCCACAACAGTGTTGAATATCTACAGGGGAATCATCAACCTCCTGCAGCTGAATGTAAAGAAGACACAGAATGTCTACGAGATGCAAGAGGTACAAAACCCCCCGCTTTCATCAGGTCCTTCATACAAAATGCTTGAACATTGACGGAAAATAACAACAATCTATATTTTGCTTGTATTTTGTGATCTAGTCTGGAGCTCACGGTGTGTGCAAGACCAACTATGTCATCAGGGAGGACATGAGGGCCGAACGCATTCATCTGACCAAGACCAAGGACCTGAACCACTGCCAGGAGAAAATCATGAAGGACATCGGCTTGGAACACGTAGAGAAATGCCATGATTGTCAAGCTGTAAGGGCATTTTCTAGTTGTTTCATAATCTCTCTTCTAGAAGTCTTCATGCTGGCAGTTTGAAGATTGCATTGGTTTTATAATTGCAGAGAGGAAAGAGCCTGAAGGGAACTGCTTCCTATAACTACATCATGAAGCCAGCACCCAGTGGTTCTCTGATTATGGAGGCTGTTGCTAGAGAGGTCATCGAGTTCTCACCTTTCAACATTTTGAATGGCGCTGCTCAGATGGAGTCTAAGTATGTGGTTTAAACTAAACTAATATGCTTCATTACAGATTTATAAGCATTGTGCCACATTGATTGAACGATTATCTCCCCTCACAGGCAAATTCTGACCTTCCTGGATATCGAGAACACCCCCGTGGATCATGCCAGATACACCTATGTTCACCGCGGATCCCTGCAGTACGAGCCTGGCAGCGAGATTCTCCAGACACCCATCCATCTTCTGAGGGTCACCCATGCCGAGGCTCAGGTACTGCAGCATTTACTTGGAAAAAGCCTTTTCTGAATTCACTCTGTATCCACAAACCTTTTCATCTGTATTGTTTGTTTCCTCACAGATTGTCAGCACTCTGAACCACCTGGTAGCCTCCAACGTGGCCAAGGTCCATGAAGATGCCCCTCTGAAGTTTGTTGAGCTCATCCAGTTGATGCGTGTGGCCAGATTCGAGACTATTGAGTCCCTCTGGGCTCAGTTTAAATCTAGACCTGATCACAGGTAAGAGCAGCTTTGATTCAGCAAAGGCCCAAGAAACTAACATGACACGGATAAT
Organism: Neolamprologus multifasciatus; assembly: GCF_963576455.1. Taxonomy (NCBI): domain Eukaryota; kingdom Metazoa; phylum Chordata; class Actinopteri; order Cichliformes; family Cichlidae; genus Neolamprologus; species Neolamprologus multifasciatus. The sequence continues at coordinate 29,679,416 of NC_140453.1, read as the reverse complement.
GGTATTGTACTCCTCTTTCCCAGGTACTGGCTACTGAATGCTGTCCCCCACCTTCGCACTCATGCTGCTCTTAAGTTCCTCATTGAGAAGCTCCTTGCTAATGAGTTAAGTGAGACTGAAGCTGCTATGGCTCTCTTGGAATGTCTGCAGTCTGTGACAGCTGACCAGAAAACCATCGAACTTGTCAGAGTAAGTCTTGTTTTTAAGCTTTCCTATATATTTGCAGTGACATGAAATCAGTTTTATATTGTGTCTTCACCACTTTTCAGAGCCTGGCTGAGAACCACAGAGTGAAACGTAACGCTGTGCTCAACGAGATTGTGATGCTGGGCTGGGGCACTGTAATTTCCAGGTTCTGTAAAGCGCATCCATCTTGCTCATCGGATCTTGTGACGGTATGTATTATTTGAACATGTTTTATTCTGCTGAAGTTCAATTTTGACATCAGTGACTTTAATGTTTTTTTACATTCTTGCACAGCCTGTACATAGACAGGTTGCGGAGGCTGTTGAAACAGGTGACATCGATCAGCTCACTGTCGCTCTCAAATGCCTGGATAACGCTGGACATCCTGCTAGCCTTAAGACAATCATGAAGTTCCTGCCTGGCTTTGGCAGTGCTGCTGCCCGAGTCCCACTCAAAGTTCAGGTTGACGCTGTTCTGGCCATGAGGAGAATTGCAAAGAGGGAACCCAAGATGGTGAGACTACATTTTCTGATTCCTACCATCAATAGCAATAAATATACTTGAGACCTATTTTGTGTGCAGTGTTCAGTTGGGGCTATAGTAATCGGTCTTTCTCATTAGGTCCAGGAAATAGCTGCTCAGTTGCTCATGGAAAAGCATCTCCACGCAGAACTCCGTATGGTTGCTGCCATGGTGCTCTTTGAGACTAAGCTCCCCGTGGGTCTAGCAGCTAGCATTTCCACAGCCTTGATCAAAGAAAAGAACCTGCAGGTCGTTAGCTTTGTCTACTCTTACATGAAGGCCATGACCAGGACCACATGCCCTGACCACGCTTCTGTGTAAGAACCTAAATGATTTTCATGTTTCTAAGATGCTTTATATCTATGCATGCTAGTCTAAAGAATCTCAAATATCCCCTTGTTCCATTTTAAGTGCTGCAGCATGTACTGTTGCCTTGAGGTTCCTCAACCCCAAAGTAGGCAGACTGAGCTTCCGCTACAGCCGAGCCTTCCATGTGGATACCTATAACAGTAAGAAGATAGCAGATAAATAACCTGCTGTTGCACACCTTAGATTTGTGCATGTGGTGTGATGATGTTTATCCATTTGCCTGCCAGATGCCTGGATGATGGGTGCTGCCGCCAGCGCCGTCTTCATTAATGACGCTGCAACCGTGTTACCAAGAATGGTTATGGCCAAAGCCCGTACTTACATGGCCGGAGCTTATGTTGATGCTTTTGAGGTAAGACGTTTAAATGTTAAGTAAGTAACTAAAACAAACACTCAGCAATGCAATTCAATGGCTTCAATATGTAAACCATACATCGAATGCATTCAATAACGTACTTTTCAGGTTGGAGTGAGGACTGAGGGAATCCAGGAGGCTCTTTTGAAAAGACGACATGAAAATTCTGAGAATGCAGACAGGATCACCAAGATTAAACAAGCCATGAGAGCTGTAAGTTGAACTACTGTGGCAAGAGTGAAAATGGGATTCTGAGGCACATTTTCTTCATGAGAGCTGACTTTTCTTTTACTTGTTTTTAACCTAATTTATTCCCATAATAGCTTTCTGAGTGGAGGGCTAATCCTTCGAGCCAACCTTTGGCCTCTATGTATGTGAAGCTCTTCGGACAAGAAATTGCATTTGCCAACTTTGACAAATCCAAGGTTGACCAGCTTATCCAGGTACGGTTTCTCCCACAGCCTCATATGGTTTCTTAGTAATGATGCATTATGTTAAGTTGAAACTAACAAGCAACTTTGTCTTCACAGTTTGCAAGTGGACCTTTGAGAAACATGTTCAGAGATGCTGTGAATTCTGTGCTGTCTGGTTACACAACACATTTTGCTAAACCAATGCTGCTCGGTGAGCTCCGTCGCATCCTTCCCACCACTGTTGGGTTGCCCATGGAGATCAGCCTCATTACATCCGCTGTGGCTGCTGCATCCATTCAAGGTAAGTTTCATTTGGACAGTTTACAAGTTTACAAAAGGGAAAAATATATTGATATTGATATGAAAAATATATTGTTCTCTTGTGCTCTTTTGCTAGTCCAAGCCACCATGTCACCACCTCTGCCTGTCAACTACCGGGTTTCCCAGCTTCTGGAGTCCGATATCCAACTGAGGGCTACAGTTGCTCCAAGGTACACAACAGCTTGAGAAGCTTCTTCTCCGCAGTTTAATGAATGAATTCAGAGATAACTCTTAATGAATAAATATTTTCTGTCTTTATGCAGTGTTGCCATGCAGACCTATGCAGTCATGGGTGTGAACACCGCCTTAATCCAGGCTGCAGTGATGACAAAAGCCAAAGTTTACACAGCTGTTCCTGCACAGATAAAAGCAAGGATTGACATTGTTAAGGGCAACTTTAAGGTTGAGTTCCTGTCTCTCCAGGGCATTAACACAATTGCATCTGCACAGTACGTACATGCCTTGTCACTAATTTCCATGCATTTCAAAGATTTCTGGTCCTTTTCGGCATCTGTTTTATTGGGTGGGGTTTTTTCTCTCATACAGCGCTGAGACTTTTGCCATTGCAAGAAATGTGGAAGACCTCCCAGCCGCAAGAAGCACACCACTGATCTCACCTAAAGCTGCATCACAACTTTCAAAGGCCTCTCTCAACTCAAAGATCTCCAGGATGGCATCATCTATGACTGGTGGAATGGTAAGTTTGGTTCACTTGCCTCCTATTTTCAACATTTAACTGTTTGAAATAAACGTGGCGATCTCTGCTGTGGTTTTACAGTCTGCATCATCTGAAATCATTCCTGCTGACCTGCCACGTAAGATTGGGAGGAAAATGAAATTCCCTAAAACCTACAGGAAGAAATTCCGTGCTTCAAGCAGAACGCTAGGATTCAAGGCCTACGCTGAGATTGAATCTCACAATGCTGCCTACATCAAAGCCTGCCCTCTCTACGCTATGATCGGAAAGCATGCTGCTTCTGTTAGGATTGCTCCAGGCAAGTGGAAGTGGTGAACTTGAAGCTTTAACCTAACAAATTTGCAAAACATTGTGGAAAAGTCCTGTTTTTGCTTTTAATTATTATTCTTTAATTTATATTCCAGCTTCTGGACCAGTCATTGAGAAGATTGAAGTTGAGATTCAGGTCGGAGATAAAGCAGCAGAAAATATGATTAAAGCGATTGACATGAGCGAAGAGGAGGAAGCTCTTGAGGATAAGAATGTCCTCTTGAAAATCAAGAAGATACTGGCACCTGGTCTCAAGAACACCACATCATCTTCCTCCAGCTCCTCCAGCTCCTCCAGCTCCTCTTCATCCAGCTCTAGCTCCAGCAAGTCTTCTTCATCCAGTTCCCGCTCCAGCAGCTCCCGCTCCAGCAGCTCCAAGTCATCCAGCTCTCGTTCCCATAGGTCTCGCTCCAGAAAGTCCCAGTCTAGCAGCTCTCAGTCAAGCCGCTCTCCCTCAAGCTCTTCCTCCTCTTCCTCCTCTTCATCATCCAGATCTTCTTCCAAGTCATCTTCCAGATCATCTTCTAGATCATCTTCCAGGTCATCTTCTAGATCATCTTCTAGGTCATCTTCCAGATCATCTTCCAGATCATCTTCCAGATCTTCTTCTAGGTCCTCCTCTCGCTCCAGACCTAAGATGGCTGACATTGCTGCTCCTATTATCACGACGTCCACCAGAGTGAACAATGCCAGTGCTTCATACTTGCTCAGCCCATCTAAAAAAAGAAGCAGCAGCAGCAGCAGCAGCAGCAGCAGCAGCAGCAGTAGCAGCAGCAGCAGCAGCAGCAGTAGCAGCAGCAGCAGCAGCAGCAGCAGCAGCAGCAAAGGCAGCAAGGGCAGCAAGGGCAGCAAGGGCAGCAAGGGCAGCAAGGGCAGCAAGAGCAAGTCATCAAGCCCTGGGTCCTCTCAGCGCAGTGCTGAGTCCAAGGTGAATCATCCTCTCTTTGCAGCATGCAGAAGTGTGTGGAATTTTATAGAATGTGGGGCACTTATTTTACTTTTCCTATTACAGCAACAACTGCTGGCCTTGAAGTTCAGAAAGAACCACGTCCACAGGGTAATTATTAGGCATCACATCAGAGCTCCGTCATGTCTTCTGTTTAAGCAGGCTAAATGTGTGGTTTCCTTGTTTGCAGCACGCCATCTCCACACAGCGCCGCAGCAGTCACAGCAGTGCCCGCAGCTTCGATTCCATCTACAATAAGGTGATCAGTCAAATGAAGATATTTACGGTGTTACGCATTAAACTGCGAATGAACATAATTATTAATATCAACCTCTGGTTTTCACTTTTAGGCCAAGTACCTCGCTAACACACTCACTCCTGCCATGTCCATTTCAATCCGTGCCGTGAGAGTCGACCACAAGGTCCAGGGATACCAGCTAGCAGCTTACCTGGACAAACAGACCAGCAGAGTGCAGCTGATTTATGCCAGAGTCGCTGAGAAGGACAACTGGAGAATCTGTGCCGACGCTGTGCAGCTGAGCGCGCACAAGCTGATGGTAAACATCATGAACTTATGAGGAAGTAACCAACTAAAATCAGGCATGATGCTTAGGATGTAACTCACTGAAATTTATTTTAGGCCAAGATTGCCTGGGGTATTGACTGCAAGCCATACTCCATCATGATTGTAGTTGAAACTGGTCTTTTGGGCCATGAGCCCGCAGCCCGCATGAAGCTGACCTGGGACAAACTGCCAAGAAGCATAAAGCGCTACGCAAAGAGGTAAACTTGTGGACATTATTTCGATTCATGCATATAATCAGTGCTTTTATCAAAAAGCTTTTGCAGACATTTTGCAGATGGCAGTGCATAGCAATTACTTTCTTCTGACATCCTCTCGAACCTGTCGTTTGTACGGAAAACTGATTAAAGCTTTATAAAACACTCAGTAACCTTTATGCTTGTCTAGGACGTTTAAATCCATGGTCCCTATTGGTCAAGAATATGGAGTAAACTACGCAAAGGCCAAGAATCCTCGTAATCAGATCAAACTGACTGCAGCTGTTGCTACAGAGACAAGAATGAATATCGTGATGCACACACCAAAGGTACAGTTTTGTTGCCCCTTCTTCTGTATGCACTGAAAATGTTTGCAATGCACTTTGTCACTCAGAGTGTTTCTAACTACTTTCTGACTGTTTAATATTCCAGGCGATCGTTTACAAGCGTGGGATGTGTCTACCTGTTGCTTTACCTATTGGAAACACTGCCGCCGAGCTGCAAGCATCCCGGGACAACTGGGCTGACAAGATGTCCTACTTAGTTACCAAAGCTAACGCAGGTAAAAATATTTTAATGAAACAAAAAACAACAACAAAAAAACCCAAAACAGATTTCATATTTCTGTGATCTGACTTGTGATTTCCTTTTCGTTCCATTTCAGTTGAATGCTCCCTCATCAACAACACACTGACCACATTCAACGACAGGAAAGCTAGAAATGAGCTGCCACACTCGTGCTACCAGGTCTTGGCTCAGGATTGCACACCAGAACTCAAATTCATGGTTCTGCTGAAGAAAGACCAAGTACAGGATCAGAAGCAGATCAATGTTAAGATTTCAGACATGTAAGAGCAGCCAGGATTTATGTGGAAAAGAAATAATGGTCGGCTTGTGAGCCAAAAAAATAATCACATGCATTTGAACTGCTTCTCAACAGCGATGTGGACATGTACCGGAAGAACAACGCTATTGTGGTGATGGTTAACGGAGTCGAAGTCCCTAAAACCAACCTGCCATACCTGCATCCATCAGGTTTTTATTTTGGTTTTTTATTTAACAAAAATATTGAACTGCCAGATTGTGAAACCATGCTTATATATATTTGCACTTACTTTAGGTAAGATACAGATCAGACCGGCAAATGAAGGCATTGCTCTCTATGCACCCACCCATGGTCTTCAGGAGGTCTTCCTTGGCTTCAACGAGCTGAGGGTAATACAAAAAAAAATGCTGATAATACATATATCTAATATGTATATTTATTATTTTCTGAGGAAATTTCCTATTTGTATACCTGCTTTAATCTACATTGTACTAATATCTGAACCTTTTTATTTCAGGTTAAAATTGCAGACTGGATGAAAGGAAAGACTTGTGGAGCCTGTGGAACGGCAAGTGGAAATGTCGGAGATGAGTACCGCACACCCAGTGAACAGGTGACCAAGGATGCCATCAGCTACGCCCACTCCTGGGTTCTGTCTTCAAACACCTGCCGTGATCCCTCCGGTAATCCTTGCAGTATTTCCTTGGCCTTTCTCTAAGAGAACATTACCAGCAATGCAAACTGTCACAACACAAACAATGAATATTTGGCATCAAACAATGCACACGTACAATACTTACCTTGACCTTCTACACTCTTCCAGAGTGTTCCATCAAGCAGGAATCTGTGAAGCTGGAGAAGCAGGTGATCTTTGAAGGTGTGGAGTCCAAATGCTACTCTGTTGAGCCTGTGCTGCAGTGCCTGCCCGGCTGTATCCCAGTGAGAACCACTACCGTCAACGTTGGCTTTCACTGCCTGCCCAGTGGTGAGTTGCAAGAAAGCTTCTTTGAAAAACATTGTCTGTTTTGGTATCACGTACAGTCTCCAATCACTTCTCTTTTTCACTGTTGCAGAAACAACTGTGAACCGTTCTGGTATGAGCAGCTTCTTCGAGAAGAGCATCGACCTGAGGGATACTGCAGAAGCCCACCTGGCCTGTCGCTGCACTCCTCAGTGTGCTTGATCTCATTGCCTTCGGTCACATGACATTTTGTTTTCTGTTTTAGACAGGTGTTGTTAATTAGCTTTGGCTCAATTTGTAAACTTAAATAAATTTGAAAAGCATGTGAAGCATGAAACTGTTGTGCTCATCTTTTATTATTATTATTTCCTTATTCTTTATTATAATAAAACATAAATAAGATCAACTTAAGTTGTCCCAAAAAGTAGTTACAGAAACCAAAATTTGAAAAAAAAAAAATGCAACATGACAAACAAACGTCAGTGAGGTCAAGTCTACTCAAAAGAAGCAAAACTGAATAGAAAAATTAAAGAAAAGTAAAATAAATCGAAATCAAATGCAATAAAATGTTATGTAAAAAGCTTGATATAATACAGTAAGGAGCTCAAAATATTAAAATCTTAAAGAAATGCAATAAATATAAAAAACCCAACAAAAATGTAAATAAAATACATCAAAGTGATTTTACAGAGTAAGATTAAACTAGATAAAAATGGATTACTAAAGAAACTCTAAAAGAAATCTGCTCATCCTCTTCTTGTATGTACTTGTTGCACATTTTGCAGTAACATGAAATCTTTGTAAGCACAGTAGTCATGAGCTCACATTAAAATTACATTTGTAATACAACCTAAGCAGTTTAGGAACATTTATCATGTTCCTCATTTATCAAGAGACCCTTTTAGTGCACTCCTTGATTTGTAGAAGGTTGGCTTATTCACATCCTTATAATGTAGACGTAAACAGGGACCTGTTTTTTGTTGTTGGTTTTTTTCCCAGATTTTGGCCAATGGTCTTTAAATAAGCGGCTTTACGTAGCAAGTATGCAGGGGCGGATCTAGAGAAATATTTTAGGGTGGCATGGAAATCAAATAGGGTGGCAAAATCAAACCCCCTTTAAAAAACAACAACACATGTGCAGGTGTTACATATGATTCAAAAGATTCAAATGCAGTAAGTATACATGTTTCATATAAATATAGTCTTTAACTTAATTATTAATTATTTTCCGTAGCCCACATAGTAAGAAATTCAGTTACATGAGTTTATGTACTGTATAGCCTGTATAATAAACAAATATGTAGCCCAATAAGTATAGTATGTTAAGTTGCAGAAAGCAACACAACATGGGGCGGTTTGTTTACAAACTCAAACTTGTTTTTTGTTAGAAAAAATCTGATTGTTACACAAGTTTACACAAGTTTTAAAAATTTAAACCTAATTTTTTATGATTTGTTGGGTGAACCCTCTGAGGTCCAAAATATAATTGGCCATTTTTGACTACGTTCAGGGCTGGACTGGGACAAAAAATCGGCCCGGGTATTTTGTCTAGAGACCGGCCCACCAGGTATTATAGGAAAAGCCCTAAAGCCTTTGAATGAAAACAAACGCTGTTGTGACAGTGATGTACAGTCTTATTGGTATTTATATAAGATTTCTATACATTTTACATAAGATAAAAACTTTGGTTGTAAGATTCAGATAATTATTTATTAAAAACTAGAGATTTAAAATGAGAATAACAAAGAAAAGTATTTCGTTGTGCCGCCCTTTCCCTGTTAATGCTCTACCTGGTCCCCTGGCAGAACTAATCTAAATACTATCTTTCTTTTCTGTCATTGTTTCTATTCAATATTATACTACAGGGTGGGCCATTTATATGGATACACCATAATAACATGGGAATGGTTGGTGATATTAAAGTCCTGTTTGTGGCACATTAGTATATGTGAGGGGACAAACTCCTCAAGATGGGTGGTGACCATGGTGACCCTTTAGAAGTCGGCCATCTTGGATACAACTTTTGTTTTTTCAATAGGAAGAGGGCCATGTGACACATCAAACTTATTGGTAATGTCACAAGAAAAACAATGGTGTGCTTGGTTTCAACGTAACTTTATTCTTTCATGAGTTATGTAGCTGTCGCATTGAAATGTAATTATTATGTGATTGCAATGTTCAAAATTTGGTGTTTAATCTGGATTCATGTTGTGTTGTCGCCACCTACTGGTGGACCTGAGTGTGGCGCTTTGTGGTGCGCATGCTTTGGGGTGATGCTCAGTTAAGCGCACATGGCACCAGAGACTGAAGGCTCGAGCCAGAAAGAGAAGGCTGGCTTGTGTAAAAGGTGGAAATATGGAAGATATGGACTACAATTGCTCATGAATGTTCAGTAGAAAGGCACACACGGTATGTTGGTGCACTTACTTTGTGTGTATGTTTTATTTGAATTGTAATTTTTTGTTCTGCTGACGTAATATCTGTGGTTTTCATTGATCATTTCAACATAGTTTTTCACTGTGTTTTCTGGTGAAAAGAAGATTAAAATACTGGCTAAACATCAGTTGGAGCATGGCCCTTTATTCTACTTCGAACACGAAAACCTTCAGGAGCAGTTACAAGTTATTTACAAGTTTCTCTTTGTTCACAGCCATTGACATGTCAAAGAGGTTAACACGTGAGGAGCGGATCGAAATTGTGTTGATATCTTGTGAACGCAGTAACCGGGTCATTGCAGCAGATTTCAATGCAAGACACCCTACGAGACCACCCATCTTCCATGCTACAGTTAGCAAACTGCTTGCTAAGTTTGGTGAAACTGGTTCAGTGTTGGATTTGCCAAAATGTGGACGCAAGAAAACTGTCACTAATGAAGAAACATCAGTGGCTGTCCTAGCTTCATTCAGCAAGAGCCCACAGCGTAGCAGTCGCCGCATGTCACTGGAGAGTGGCATTAGTCGAACATCCCTTCGACGGATATTAGCTACTCACAAATGGCACCCTTACAAACTCCAGCTACTGCAGCATCTCAACGAGGATGACCCAGATCGGCCCACAGAATTTGCAGAATGGGCAAAACAAAAATTGGAACAGGACCCTCAGTTCACGCAGAAGATTTTGTTCAGCGATGAGGCAAACTTTTATGTGAATGGTGAAGTTAACAAACAAAACCACCGCTATTGGTCTGACACTAACCCACATTGGATGGATCCCTCCAAGACTGTTGGAACAACAAAAGTGGTGGTTTGGTGTGGTATATGGGGCACAACGATAGTGGGTCCATTCTTCATCAATGGAAACCTCAAGGCCACTGGATATTTGAAATTGCTACATGATGATGTGTTTCCCTTTTTATGCACTGAAGCTGGCATGTTCCCTGAGTTTTTCCAGCAAGATGGTGCACCACCACATTATGGGTGCCAGGTCCGAGCATTCCTAGATGAACAGTTTCCTGGAAAGTGGATTGGTCGTCGTGGGCCAGTTGAATGGCCCCCAAGGTCTCCCGATCTGACCCCCTTAGACTTTTATCTTTGTGGTCATCTGAAGGCAATTGTCTATGGTGTGAATATACGAGATGTGCAGCACCTGAAACTACGGATACTGGATGCCTGTGCTGGCATTTCTCCTGCGGTGTTGCTATCAGTGTGTGAAGAGTGGGAGAAGAGGGTTGCATTGACAATCCAACACAATGGGCAGCACATTGAAAACATTTTATAAGTGGTCAGAAACTTGTAAATAACTCATGAAAGAATAAAGTTGTGTTGAAACCAAGCACACCATTGTTTTTTCTTGTGACATTACCAATAAGTTTGATGTGTCACATGGCCCTCTTCCTATTGAAAAAAAAAGTTGTATCCAAGATGGCCGACTTCTAAATGGCCACCATGGTCACCACCCATCTTGAGGAGTTTGCCCCCTCACATATACTAATGTGCCACAAACAGGACTTTAATATCACCAACCATTCCCATGTTATTATGGTGTATCCATATAAATGGCCCACCCTGTATTTCCTAATTTCCCCACCTCCAACCCTACCAGATTTGAACTGCACATTTACATTTGGCTCTTACATGCACACCAGTAAGAATGGGCTGCTTTCAGCTTTAATTCAGAGGGTTTAACAAAAATTACAGTCAACTTTACACAGAGTTCACATCTTCAATGGCTAAAAAGTAATGGGACAAACTAACATCATTTTAAAGATAAGATTTGTTTTTAATACTGGGGTGCAAATTCTCTGCACTCAATGACTGCCTGAAGTGCAGAACCCATCTAGCAAATGCTGTTTCCTCCTTTGTGATGCTCTGCTAGGCTTTTAGTGCAGGTACCTTCAGTTGCTGTTTGTTTGTGGGCCTTTTTGGGTTGTAATAAATAAATAAAAAGCGCCTTCCATTGGGTTGAGATTAGGTGACTGCTGTGAGACTGACTCCAATGACTTTTGAAGGACTATGTTTGAAAATGGCTGTATTTCCTAAAGGGTTAATTAAATACCTTTATTAAACCGCTTAAATGAAAGCTAAATATCTTCATTTAAATCACACTATCATACATTGTGTGCAAATTACAAAATTACTATTGTATGTATACCTAACTGTGTTTTGTGTTGTTGTCTTAGATAGTATGGGATGTGAGGGTCAGTCCAGCTCTGACCTTCAAGGAGATGTCGCTAAACTCAAAACGATACCTGGAAGCAAGTGGAGAGTGGGAGCTGGTGGACATACTGGGAGAGACCTCCATACTTAAGTTTGAATCGACGAATGGGACATCATCACCTTCTGGGTAAGAGAACCACAATTCTACTGAATTTCCTACTTTTAAATCAACAAATATAACAGACTGAAACATCAGAGACTCCACAGCACAGCAACAATTGGACTGATGCCTACTTATTAATGCTGTTTACCTCTAGTGTCTGTATGGCAAACATACAGAGGGTATAGTTTAGCTCAACATAGAGTGTGACATGTAGCTGAGTCTCTTATTATTAAGGTAAGGTCAGAAGTTGTTTTTAAAACCATCCAAAAGGCTTTACTGCTTGACCTCAGATTATCTGCAAGCCACTGCATCACTGTGGACCCTTAAATTGAGTTTTAGCTAAATGTTTCCTTTCTTACTACTTCTATAAAAACTTTTTGGACTGCAGCAGGCAGATGGTTTAGCACAGCGGTCCCCAACCCCCGGGCCTCGGACCGGTCCCTGAGTCGTTTGGTACCGGGCCGCGAAAGTTGAGGCTCAGGTGTGAAATGTATGGTTTTCAGGGTTTTTATCGGTTTTCAGCGTTATTTTGTTATCGTTTTTATTGTTAACTCGGTTTTCCTGGGTTTTTTCACGTGTGTTATGAATAAATCTTTTTTTTTCGGTACCGGTACTAGTTTTATTTTGTTGTATTTATCCGCGACACCTTAAAGGCCGGTCCGTGAAAACATTGTCGGGCATAAACCGGTACAAATACAAATACAAATAAAGGGAAAGAGCTGTCCATACCTCTCTCTCTATGTAAAAAGTAATTACACCAATGTGTTAAATCAACAATCAAAAGTGATTAATCACATTTTTTTAATAAGGATGATTTCATGAGCAACACCCAGGCTGGAATATAGCCAGAATACTTAACTAGAACGTGTCTGATAAAGTGAAGTTGACTGACAACTGACAGGGAGTTTGTTCCATCCTGGAGCAGGAGTCCACTCTGCAGGTGGGGGAGAGTCATAGGAGAGGTGGAGAATAAACTTAACCTGGGTGTCTACGAGGGATGGGTAAATGGAAAACTTCCACAACAGGCAAAAAAAAAAAGCTTTTTGCTAAAAAAAAAGAAAAAAAAAGAAAAAAAAAAGATTTAGAGCAGAAGTTTTTTGCACTGCATTTTAAAATGAAAACATATTGTATTTATTTACAATTAAAGACACAGAGCAGAAAGTGTGTTACTGTTTTACATCCACAGACACACAAGAAAAGAAGCAGGCAACATGAGGTCAAGTTATGGCAATTTTATTTGTGTATTTCAGTACATGTATTTAGATTAGAGTTTTTAAAAAACAAACAAATATCCCAAGAAGAAGGATGGGGTGAAAGAAAGGTGGAGAGAGGGGGAAGGAGGAAGAAACTATTGATCTCCTCAAACTTGATGCTGCTGGCTCAGTTCTTTCTCAGCAGTCTGCTCCAGAATCCCCTCCTGTCCTCGGCTTTCTTTTCTTTTTCTTTTGCCTTCAGTTCGTTTAAGGTTTTGTTGAGCTGCTCCTCGGCATCTTTAAATTTCTCTTTCAGCTGCTGTTTGGCCAGTTTCACTTTGTGTTTGAGGAGCTCTTTAGCTTCCTTTTTGTGCTTTCGTATTTCTTTAAGTGCGTCTTTGCAGCCTTTCTTGGTCACTGCAGAGCCGGTCATTTCTTTCTTGAATACCTTCACCTCAATTTTCTCTTCTGCAAGTTCTTCTTGCACTTTCATCAGTTCCTTCTTCATGTTTTGAGTGTAACTCTTTGTATCTTCTATTTCTTTCTTTGCTTCCTGTATTTTAATTTTCTCTTCCTCCAACACTTTTTGAGCTTCCAACAATTCTTTCTTCATATTTTCAATCTCATTTTCTGCCTCATGTTTACGTTTTTTCTCCTCTTCAAGTTGTTGCTTTACATGCAGTAATTCCTTCCTTAGTATTTCAGCCATTACATTTGCAGCTTCTTGTGTTGCCAACTGCATTTTCCTTTTTTCCTCTTCAAAAGCTTCCTGCACCTCCTGTAATTCCTGTATCACATTTCCTGCCTCCTTCTTTGCAGTTTGATATTTATTTTTGGCTTCTTGTGCTGTGGTTTTCTCTTCCTCCAATGCTTTTTGAGCTTCCAACAGTTCTTTCTTCATGTTTTCATTCTCGTTTTCTGCCTGTTGTTTTCCCATTTTCTCTCCTTTAAGTTTGAGACCCACATGCAGTAATTCCTGCAATACTACTTCAGTTTCAAACTTTGAATTTTTAGCTTCTCCTCTTGATTTTTCTGCCTCTTCTTTTAATTTGACGTTTTCAGCCTGTATCATTTGAAATTCTTCTTGCAGGTTAATCAGCTGTACTGTATTGTATGGTGAAGCACTCGCCGATCCTCTTCTCATTCTCCCTTGATTCATTTTGGCCTTTTAAACAAAGGAACCGACGTATTGTAGAGGAGTGAAGTGAAGTTTTTGATGTTTTCTTCGTCAACTGTCGTTTGTCCTGCACAGAGATGCTGCTGTAGATGTGTCTCTAGCTGTGTCTGGATACAATGAAAAATGCTGTAACTAAGTGCTTGTGTTGCACAGTTCTACTAAACATTCCATTTCATGCATGCTCCGCCCACATGGTCAGGAATGTCAGGTGCTGCATCACCAAATGCTGCTCCCGTTGCCTAGCAATAACAGCTGTTTACTTTTTGGGGTCTGGTTCATTATTTAATAAAGAAAACATGTCCAAGTATTGGGTGCTGAGGCTCAGCGCATATTCTAGCCTGCTGTGTGGGTGGGCAGCTAGAAATCACTGGTGGGCAACATGAGTGAGGAGAAAACTGGAGCAGCCAAGCAGGGAGCTGCAGGTTGCTGGTTTGAGTCTCTGTTCAGATGCTGGTGTCTCCTCTCTCTGAGATGTCTGCAAACAGTCCCAGATAAAACAATAAGGATAATAAACAAACACGTGACTAAAATAACAATTATGACTCTGATGTGTTTCATGTGTCGCTGCAAGCATCTACATCGGCACACTTACTTTTCTTTAAGCAGGTGTGCTGGGGTCCTCCTAAGGAAAGTTTGAAACTTCATTTCCTTCATGCTGGTGAACTTTTTACCAAATATTTTCATCAAAGCTTCTCCATCACTGACAGGGATTGTTTGGATCTTCACACTCATCTCCACGAACCCTAAAAAATGAGTCTCACTTTGCTCATATAATGCCAGGAGTGTCTCCATATTCCAGAAAAGTCTATGCAAACATGTAACAGTATCCCATATTCATATAAATATTATTGATATTATAACAAAAGCTGTCACCAACACAATTGTCCCAAGTGCTTTTTTTAAACAGGATTTTCAACTAGAGGATTTCCCCACAGAGCCAGCCTTCCTGATTCGTTTTTCCAGCCTGGATGAGTCCTTCTTTGCTGTGCTGCTCCCCCAGCACACCACAGCATAGAACAGTACTCCTGCAACCACCGACTGATAAAACATCCTCAGGACCTTCCTGCAGATGTTGAAGGACCTCAGCCTCCTGAGGAAGTACAGTCGGCTTTGGCCTTTTATGTACAGGTGCTGCATGCTGCATGACCAAACAAAACTTTCAGTGCACTGTGAAAGTAAAAAAAAATAGGAAAGCCTAGTTAGGACATCTAAGCATGCTCTTCATCTTGGAAGTGTAATTCATACCAAAACTAATTGGCAGGTTCAACTTGGTACGATGGGGCGATCGTGGCTCAAGAGTTGGGAGTTCGCCTTGTAAACGGAAGGTTGCTGGTTCGAGCCCCGGCTTGGACAGTCTCGGTCATTGTGTCCTTGGGCAAGATACTGGTGGTGGTCAGAGGGCCCGGTGGCGCCAGTGTCCGGCAGCCTCGCCTCTGTCAGTGCGCCCCAGGGTGGCTGTGGTTACAACGTAGCTTGCCATCGCCAGTGTGTGAATGGGTGGATGACTGGATGTGTAAAGCGCTTTGGGGTCCTTAGGGACTAGTAAAGCGCTATATAAATACAGTATTCTGCCCTCACACTTAACTAGGCAGACAGACAACCATCATCCCATGTAGAAAAACCACACCGTTGTTCCTTTCTGGTGGATTTATTTGATTGGACGCATAGCATGGCTTTGTTGAAAATACATCAATGGATGAATGGTAAAACTGTAAACAAACACAAAATATCCCGTATGAACTGACATAAGCAAACATTCTTACAATTAGAAGACGCTATGACCTGTTACTATGCAAAGCAAAGCAGAACGAAACAAGCTAACGTTAGCGGTTTTGCTAGCGCTAATTAGCGTCTAGGCTAATGACTAATAAAGCACATCATTGAGTGAATTTACTTTCTCAAAATATCACAAACAACACACGGCAGTTGGTGCTAAACATTCACTGGTAAAACACAACATTACTGCCAACTTACAGACTGTGCTGGCTTAAGAGGCCGCATAGGCAGGCACAGGAGTAGCAAACTGTCCTTCTCCCGTTAGACAGGAAGTAATGAGAAGTAGCACTTCCGGTAGAATGTCAAAATAAAATAAACAGTGTGCCAGAAACGAATAAAGATTGTATGAACGTATATAACACTACATAACGTGAGTGGTGACTCTTAAGGAGCCAGAACATACAGGTCATTTACCATTTGGTAATAAAAGTGTTGGGTCTGTGTTTCCACAGGCCCTGCTAGTTTAGAGACTTATTCCTCATGAAGAACACAAGACAAAACAGAACATCTTCAACCGGTCTTTAACTCGCTAGCGAGGGAGCGCTTTGGTCAGAACCAGGCAGCAGAGCAATGCTCCTCACCTGTCTCTAGCCCAAATCCTTCAAAAGAGCAGCTCTCCTCGCAGCTATTTATTGACAAACTGTTACAATACACAACACAAGCACCTCCCACCGTAAAACCCCCCAATGGTTCTAAGACAAGGCACTATGTGTGTGTGTGTGTGTGTGTGTGTGTGTGGAGTCCTGTCTGTGCCCCTCAACAATAATATTTAACTATTAATCACAGTTTTGCTCAATAAAAGGACTGGCTTGCATCAGTCATATGACTACCATTAACCAATGATCGCCCTTAACAGCATAGCGCGCTGGTTACAGGCTGGGAACGGGCTGGCAAAGAGCATGCGCATTTTTTGCCATTTGAGCTGTAATTAATCAACACAAATTAATTAACAGATGCAGGCTGAACAAAAACAAACAAACAAAAAACAGTAAGTTGGTGTACAGCGTACACTGTAGTCTATAGCACACAGGAGTATTAGCTTATTATGTACACGTTGGTAAGTTATCTTGTGGCACTAGGGCTGGCAAGGGATCATTTTGGGGTGGCACATGCCACCTTTCTAGATCCACCCCTGCAAGTATGACTTACCACTTTTATTTAGATTATCTGGGGCAACTTTGACTTTGTAGGCCTACCAGTGTACTAGCAGGTTAAATACACATCCAACTGAGTTAGACGCTAGAAAAGTTCAAAGCTGTGAATTATGAATGAATTATAATTAAATCCGATTGGCATTTTATTATAAAATATTGTTAAGAGATGCCAGGTTTTTATGAGCTGGTCATTTTAAAGACTTTTATGTAAGTAACCACATGACACCACCTGCACACATCCTTTTCTCCTCTCATCCCTGTGACGGTTCAGATGTAAAGCTATGCTTGCATTACTTCAAGGATAAACAGAGTTACTTAAAGCTGCATGTCATTTCAAATTCAACATTTCAAAAAGCTCAATACACATATTAACCAAACTGTTTTTGTGCAGTGCGGTAGAGGTGACAAAAATACAGACATTCTTTACTTAGGTAGAAGTACAGACAGGCCACCTGTGTTAAAAATACTCCAGTAAAAGCTAAAGTACAGAATCAACTTCTTTGCTCAAATAAAATTGAAAATGTCTGTTTACTTAAAGTAAAGAGTAGCTCCTTTTTACTCAAAGTAAAAAAGAGCTACTCTTCTGCAGTAGTAGATGTCACTAGATGTTAGTAGATTCTAACATCTATTTTTATGCAAATAATAATTTAACCTTCATAATTTAACCTTGTGCTCTATTAATATGATAACAAAATAATATTGGTACTCAGAATACAAAATTTATTCACATCTAAATTATATATCTATCTAATACACTGAGCTTGAATCTTTTATGAAGGACACAAGCAGTGAAGGAGAATTTGAAAGTTTAAAGTTTTTTCTCTACACCATAGGGTTAAAGTGGGATTCAGAAGGTAGGGGAACCCTACAATTGGTTGTAGTGGCTCAGTAGAGCTCTATATCTTGGCTAATTTACATTTCCTACACTGACAGTATACTGCATATTGTCTTCATACTAGACCATATACAGTTGGCACAATTAATCTAAGCATCATCAGCTTTTTTGCAAATTATTTAAATGTAATTGTCCAACATACTCTTTTATTGTGAATTCACCAAAGTAGCTTGCAGCTAACCTGATTATTCTGCACAAGACTACAGAGTATTTTCATTCAACATTTAAATAACACAAAATAATTATACCGTAGTTTGTTGTGCAGGATGTTTCACATCATGAAAATACATAATTTACCAAAACACAGTAGATTTCTTGCCGCTGAGCAGTCCTTACCTTTAAATATAACGTCTGTCCTTTCTTACGTCTTTCTCCATCTCTTATTGAATTTATCTTGAAACTTCTTTCTGTACCTGGAAATACAGCAGCTGTTATTGTTTTTTTTTACCTAGCAACAAAATATGTGACAAGCTGGACACACAGTTTGTGTGTTTGTTGAGCTAATAAAATTGATACATTTCTAAATATCTGACAAAAAAAAAAAAGTTACTCCCTTTATCCTCACTCCTCTTCTGTAGGGCTAGCTAGATGCTCAAGAACCGCAACCACAACTCTCAACACTTGCACTCTTTCTGGCCCACTTAAGCCCCCCAGTATAAACACCCAGCTATATTTGATAGACTTAAACCTAACTTAATGTCTGTTTTGAAAATATAGAGAGTGAAAAGTACAGATGCTCGTGTAACCATGTAGGTAGTAAAAGTAAAAAGTGTTCTGAAAAATAAATGCACAAATACACCTGAATGTATACCTGAAAAATATAACCTGCTGAAACAAAGTATTTGTTCCCAGAGAGGTGGAGTCTAAGACTCGACCTGACATATAGACACAGACGAACAGGCACACACAGACACAAGCGTACATCCCCATCCTCATGCACACATATACAAATACTCATCATTCGCCCAACGTGGAGACAAACCTAAATGGACACTGTACACACAATCACACTCCCCAAACATACTCTATACCCCAGGCCCAGGCACCACTACCCCCTGAGGGGTGATGGTACCCAGACCCAGGAGATGTTACCCTTTTCCCCGGGGTGGAGACAAGCAGACCGCCCACGGTCCCGCAGCAGCAGGGAGGCCCCGCATCCAGACCCCGATCAGATGGCCAACTCTTTCTCCCAGCCCCAATGGTAAAGAGAGAACGGAGGTGTGAAGAACCCATGCTTCCCTTTTTTTTTTTGCCTGTCCCGTTTGGATCTTTAGCCATCAGAATTGTTGTCTGAAGGCAAAGAGATGCCAAACGGATTTACTTTACCAATTGGATCATCATGGCCTTGCCAGATTGGTCCATTTGATTGACCTTTATTATAATTATGTATTAATTTTATTTTATTTTCGGTTGTTACAGATGGGACAGACATGACTGGGGGATAGGACAGGGAGAAAGAATGAAAGAAATAGAGGGAGAGAGAGAAAAATAGGGGGGAGAAGAGAGGCACAAGCGCCAGGCCCCGCCAATCGGCCACCAGGAGTGAGCCAGTACATACATGAGCGCCCAGCCCCAGACACCAAGAACCACCAACACACCAACGTCTGAGGGCATCAGCCACCGGCAGGGAGTGTGGTGAGGGGAGATAGGCCATACCTCGGAGAGCCTGAAATGTTCCCAGAGAGGTGGAGTCTAAGACCCAACCTGACATATAGACACAGACGAACAGGCACACACAAACACAAACGTGCATTCCCACCCCCATATACACAAATGAATACTCGGCACTCACCCGACGTGGAGACAGACACAAATAGACACTGTACACACATTCACACTCCCCAAAAATACTCTATATCCCAGGTCCGGGTACCCCTGCCTCTAGAGGGGCAAACCGTACCCAGACCCAGCAGATCTAACCCTTCTCTCTGGGATGGAGGAAAGTAGGCCACTTTCTTATCTGCAATAGCAGGGAGGCCCCGCATCCCAGACCCCAATCCGACGGTTAACAGAACGGGAGTGAGTGAAGACCCCAAACCTCCCTCCGCCCGCTCATATGTAGTGATGCTGCATGCTGTTCTAAAGTGCATTTAAAACATGGGAGGGCATGGTGCTTCCTGCCAGAGACCAGCCGGTGTCTGCTTGGCCCCTCCCGAGAACCCTCAACATGCAATTAAAATTGAGAGGTGGGCACCAGCGTCAGAGGTGAGGTTGAATACACAGACCGTCCTCTGGACGCTGTATAGCGTGCTCACCCCCAAGGCCCTATATGTTTGTGTTATGAGATGTGTTATAAGCCACAGGTATAGGGGCCTATCTCCCCTCACCACACTCCTTGCCAGTAGCTGATGCCCCCAGGCCTGGGTGTTTCTTGGTGTCCGTGGTTGGGCGCTCAGGTATGTACCGGCTCACTCCCGGTGGCTGCTTGGTGGGGCCTGGCGCCCGTGGCTCAGTCGGACCCCGTTTGGGGACTGGGGGGCCCTCGGGCCTCTGGATGTCTGGGGCCTGGATCTCCTCCATACCTGCTTCATGCCCTGTGGGACGGGGCTGTGGTTCCCCACACCCTCTAGCACAGGGGTTTCGAACTTCAGGCCTCGAGGGCTGGTGTAAAATGGTAAATGGCCTGTATTTGTATAGCGCTTTACTAAGTCTAATAACAGAAGACAGGAAAAGATCAGAGAAGAAACAACTTCCCCAAACCAAAGCACAAATAAAACAATAAGTAAAACAGGCTGATCTAAAGTATGATTAAAGTTCAGCCTGATTAATATAAATGTCACTGACAGTTGCTAATATATTGGAAAAGCAAAATACTTACTGATGTCTTTCTGTCCAACAGCAGGAGTGTTGGTCCTGAGCCTCAAAGATAGTAAGAAGCAAGCAGAGGGAGAAAAAGCAGAACATTTTTCAGAAACTGATTTGATCCTTAATGGCTGTGCAATCATTGTAACATAGTTTGCTTATGTTGTTAAATAAAGTCTAGATTTGACATTAATAGATGTCACAGATGTTCAAAAGCTGCCACAAAGCATGAAAAAAAAAGGACGTCTCCGAAAACGTCAGAGCATTTTTGCAAATATGTAATGTCTTCATAAATCGAGCAGATATTTGAACTTTACACAGCTACATTCTTGCCTGAATATATCTTAAACGTTTATTTTGTGACCCAGAAAAAGTAATACCGTCATTGCCGCGCTTACAAGTACGCACAGGCTCCGACAACCGTGGCGACAAATGCGATCCTCCTTTTCCCCAGACTACCCTTTCTGGGTCACAAAATAACCTTTTAAGATATTTTCAGGCAAGAATGTAGCTGTGTAATGCTCAAATATCTACTTAATTTATCAAAATATCACATATTTGCAAAAGTGCTTCCACGTTTTCGGAGAGCTCTGTTATCCACCAGCGCGATAGCTGACCGGGAGGTCAAGGCTGGATAGAGTCCGCGAGCACAGCTAACTCCTGGCTTATTGTTTTCAACCCCCTGCGGTCTTTTGCTACTCAGGTTAAACATGATATATATATATATATAATTAGTTAGTTAGTTAGTTAGTTATGGCTATGGATTGAAAATACCCGCCACACCCCTCCCCTAACGGCTGCACCTCCCGAAGAATTTTGTCTGGGCTCTTATCTCACATTTTTATTTCAAACAATCAACAGAAAATTTCACAGATATAGTTTTATGTAAGGTTTTTAAGGCTGCGGTGTTAATTTTTAAGTAGCATGAGCCCAGCGGCAGCAGCAACGCTAGGCTAACACTAACTAGCTAGCAAGATTATAAACCTGGTGCTAAACTACAAGAAGCCACAAAATCAGTTTGAATAAGAGTAAACATTTACTCACCAAGTCAGTGTATCAGGTAAAGATCCACAGCAATGACAATAATCTCTTGAGCTGAAGCTTGTCCAGGTTTGCTCAACATATTCCATAACAAATGCTGGCACCATGAACATGCGGACTGATCCGAGAGGGAGGAGGTAGTGATGGGGCATTTTCAAAACACATCTTTCATCCTTCCGCACTGAGAAGCAAAACTTCCATCTTACTTAGTTTTTCTAAGTTAAGACAACTCAAATAAATTGAGTTTATCAGCGTTTTTGCATAAAAAGTACTTGTAACTTATTTAAATTGAGTTCTAATAACAAATTGAGTTCAGCCTATTTAATATTTTTAATTAAACACAATATTACATTTTACAGTGTAGTTATTATTATACTTAACTTCATTGATAGGATGATATTAGGATATCAGGATTGGGATGAGAAGCTTTAAGAATTAAATTTATTTTGTCATCAATTGCAAAAAAGGCATTGTTAATAAAATGAGATGGGATTTGGAAAGTGGGCTCTTGATGAGAAGCCTGAGACACAGCCATGTACTTACCATGGTTAAAATATTATGTAGTATTCAGTAATGTTACACTGTCAATTTTATAGGAAGTTAGAATATAATTAATTGATACTGCAGTTGGGAAACTTGAGCTCTGTTAATCATTCTGATCATCAATCTGTTTTACAAGTCATGTGATTAGTTTTTTTGTTTTTTGGTCTCATTTGCTAGTGACAACTACAGAGTGGGTGAGTGGGGAGCAAGGAATGACATCCAGCATGGGGCCTGGGACTGGATCAAGCCATTAAAAACTCAAACTGGGAATAAGGGATGAGATCTGCAAGGTGAGCAAAGGGGGTGACCCCATACATTGCATTTATAATCAGCTGAATTTGCTCAGTTTTAGTCAATTAAAAGTATGATATAGTCATCTTATTGAATCTTACAGTCTTTGATCCTGTCTAATATTTCACAACATTTCATATTTTTTAAAGGGAACATTTAGAAGCATAAGTAAAAAGCTAAATAAAACAACATGGAAACAAAGTAAATTTTACTTAAGCAACCGTCACATTAATCATAATATTTGGCAGAAAAATGTTGACAGCAGATAAAAGCAGAGCAGGCGGATCTGCTAAAATGTCACAGCCTTCACAGTCTGACCACAACAAATAAAGTGAGCAAACAGCAATAGTCACGCTGCCCCCTTCAGATAAAGGGGCAGCGTGACTATTGCTGTTTGCTCACTTTATTTGAAACCACATTTGAATAATTTAATGGAGAGATGCCACAAATGTTACAACATTAAAAAAATAAATAAATCAGTGGCACTGGCTTGATTTGATGAGACAAATAATATTTAAGCAAACACTTGACATGTATGTAAACAACTGAAAATGTCAGTGAAACCTTATTTTTAATGAACCTTTTTGCTATTCTTATATGAGTCTTTTGGATAAAGGGAGAGTAGTTATATGTCAGGGAAAAAATGAAAAGATAAACCCATCAGCAAATACACTGCAACAAAAAAAGATTGTTGTGAAAAAATTCTATTTTTCAGTTTTACTTTCGAATGAAACGCAATGAAAATTTCTACACATCACGTCAGGGCTTAGCCTGCCATATTTGAAGAGAACAAGGGCAGGTGACCCTAACTTTTCATCCACTGATATATGAGTGCAATGATCAAATGTCCAGGGGTTTGAATCATACCTTCCTGCAATTTGTCAGCACAAATTTCCCTTTAAAAGGCTGCCTGTCTCTGCAGACCAGCACCACCCTGTCAGCAATGAGAGCGCTCGTGCTCGCCCTGATTCTGGCCTTTGTGGGTGAGTGATGATGTTTGTGCAAAACTTTGCTATTTTATAAATATGTTCAAAAATAATGCTGATTTCATATTTGGAGTTTTATTGATTATGCGTTAAATGGTAATGTCAGTGTAATGTAGGGTCTTTACCCAACAATAAAAAGCACCTTGAAGCAACTGTTGTTGTGATTTGGTGATATGTAAATAACCTTTGAATTGAGTTGAATGTAGGTAAAGACAAATTATAGTTATGTACTTGTTATAAATTGGTAGTGGGTTTATCCCTCTTTAAAAAAAAGTTTTCATTTTTAGGCATATGTAACAGAAAACATGCTGCGTGTTTGTTACATATTTGTTACTTTATGTGAATTTTAATATATACAGACTAGGGGTGGGGAAAAAAATTGATATTGTGTAGTATGGTGATATTTTGTTTGCTAATAATGTATGGATACAGGGACAGCAGAAATCGATATTTTGTTACAAAAAAGGTTTTTGTGCTCTGACTTCAGAGCATGTTGATCCTTTTTCTGAGCAAGAATCCTGACATTCCTTCACTGTCCAAATGTGTTTAACTTGTTTTTGGCAGCAATAAACATGACAGTTTACTTATTTTAATTTAAGACATGTTTTATTTTAATTAAGTTTAAAACTTTTTTATTTAATGTAAAATTATATTTTGTTTTAATTTACTTTCAAATTCTTCAGTTGCTGAAGGGGCTGCATAGTTTTCATAAACGGCATAGTTCAGAATAGCTATAATTGTACCAGATGGTTGATTCAGTTAAGTTGGACTAGACTGTAATACAAACCGTTCAGTTTGTCAACAATCAAACTGAAATGAGAGAAAGACTGAGTGTGAGACTTTGATATTAGAGAAAATGAATATTGATAAAGTTTACCTTTATGTACAGAATCTGAATATTGCAAAATATTTTAAAAAATTGCAATAATATCGTATCGTGGGATGTATGGTGATTCCCACCTCTAATACAGACCCAGCAGTTCAACTTTTCTTGTAAGCAGGGAGCTAAAACCTGGAACTAGAAATGAAAAAATATTTTAGCTCACTTTAATAACTAAAATCAATTCAAATGATCAAGATCAGGTTAACATGGGTCATTTTGTCAGCTACTCTACTTACAAAGAACCACTAAGTTTTGTACAGTGTGACTTTGTAATGGGGAAATTCTAGTTTATCCTCACATTTTGATTCAGGTGTTTAGTCACTGTAGGAGTTTGTATAACCTTTTGTTTCTTAGATGAAGGGTGTGTGTGTCAATATGACCAGGTGTAACTGCTTAGCTATGCTTAACCATGTTTCACTATGTATCTACTGACTGTTAAGGTGTAGAAGGACAAAATTCCCAAGAAGACCAGTCCAGGTGCTTCCTGGAGCATAGGTAGTGGGAAGCCTTTCCTGCCCAGCAACAGTCGGGTGGGATGAAAAATAGTTGTAATTGAAAAGATGCAGGGTGTTGTGTGTGAGGGTATAAAAGAGACCTGTGACGTCTCAAGGACAAAGCTTTCATGACTGTAGAACTGTGATGTTTGACGTGTGTTTGCTCTCCTGCATGCAGTAAATAAAGAGGCTTGACCACAGCTGACCTTGTTGCAGACGTTATTAACAGAAAATTCCACCACAACATTCAAAGACAATCAAATTTCCATTTCCAGCAAAACTTTGCATATCCACTGGTTTAGTTGCTCATCTTTACTACTTCATTATCTGAATTAAAATAGAAGTCTTATTGTACACAATTATAATGAAATTCCAGAGCAGAGTCTTTGGAGCGAACATGCAGTAATTTGCACAAGAAATATAAATCATAACATATATAAACACTGCTGAAAAGCATATTCAAGCCCATTCATATGTTTTGGCATTGTTTATGGATTCAGATTCTTTTTTGTGTGTTTTCTTTTTTTCAACAGATTTTTCTAAATCTCTTTGTGCTTTGAGTCTCTGTCTGGCTCAGTTTTGAAACATGCTTAAGAGATTTGGGGTTGAATTAGTGGTTTGTATAATCACAATGTTTGTCCTTTAACATTTACAGTGCACTGCTTTCCTTTTACCTCTGGATTTAATTTGTAAAACAAAATGCAAACTATGTTTTCAAATGTTGTAATAGTTTCAGATTTTACTTGCTGTATTACTGATTTCTTTCTTATTTTCTTACAGCTGGTGATCTTCAACATCAAGGTAAGTTCAATACTGTTTTCACTGTGAAACATAAACTGTAGGCTTGGTTTAGAGTTTATGGTTCATATAATTTCACAAATGAGTCATATAAACTACATTCACTGACTTCTTCCAGATCCTGTTTTTGAAGCTGGTAAAACCTACGTGTACAAGTATGAGGCGCTGCTCCTGGCGGGCCTGTTAGAGAAAGGTTCAGCGAGAGCTGGACTAAATATCAGCAGCAAAGTTAGCATCAATGCTATAGACCAGAACACATACTTCATTAAGGTAAAGATCAAAATCCTGCACAAACTGCAGTCATTTTACCTTTTACATGTATACTAATTGAATTAAACCTTACTCTTATATGAAAGCTTGAGGAACCTGAGCTCCAGCAGTATAGTGGAATTTGGCCTGAGGATCCTTTTATCCCAGCAACTGAGCTGACTTCAGCCCTCCAAGCTGAGCTCACGACTCCCATTAAGTTTGAGTATGTCAACGGTGCTGTGGGAAAAGTCTTCGCCCCTGAAACCGTCTCAACAACAGTGCTTAACATCTACAGAGGTATCCTGAATGTCTTTCAGCTCAACATCAAAAAGACACTAAATGTCTACGAGTTGCAGGAGGTTGGTGAAAGATCTTCATAAATCTGTGTGTGACAAGAAGTTGAATCTCCCTACTGAATATGTGTGCTGCTCTATAGGCTGGAACTCAGGGTGTGTGCAAGACACTTTACTCCATCACTGAGGACACAGAGGCTGAACGTGTCTATCTGAGAAAGACCAGAGATATGAGCCACTGCCAAGAAAGAATAACTAAAGACATGGGGTTAGCATACACAGAGAAATGTGGAAAGTGCCAGGGGGTAGGTTTTACACATTTTATATCAGGGAAACATCTGTGAAAGTGATGGGATGCATGACAAGCAACAGCTTTGTTCTTACAGGACACTAAAAACCTGAAAGGAGTTTCATCATACAGTTACATCATGAAACCACTCGATAATGGCATCCAGATCAAGGAGGCATCGGTCCATGAGCTGATCCAGTTCTCACCTTTCAGCGAGCAGCATGGAGCTGCCCATATGGAGACCAAGTATGTCCATAACAACTGTGAATATAAAAATTGATTCAAAGAACATAAATGAACTTTTCTTTCCACATTCAAGGCAATCCTTGATGCTCCTTGAGGTTGGAACACCCCCTTATGCACCCACTACACCACCACCCCTGGCTCAGTATTCACACCGTGGAAATCTCACATATCAATTCTCCACTGAGCTTCTTCAGTTACCCATTCTGCTCCTCAATATCAACGACACGGAGTCTCAGGTATTGTCATAATTAAGAGGTTATTCCTAAGACATGAATTAAAAGTCTGTGCTGTGCTCGGTGATATCCTGTTTACCCCTGTGTCACTAGCTCGAGGACACTCTGAATCACCTGGTCAAACAGGCTGTAGGAAGAGTTCATGAAGATGCACCTCTGGAATTTTTGAAGTTTGTTCAACTCCTCCGTGCAGCCTCCAATGAAACTCTGGAGAACCTCTGGAGCAAACACTCAGGGAGTTCTGCCCACAGGTGATTTCACTGATTAAATGTTTAACCCTTTAAAGCCGGTCAGAGCAGCACGCTCCGTTTTGCGTAACTATTTTTAAATCCCGGTAGCTCTGCAACCACGTAAGCTAGCGCAATAATTTTTTTTGCATATGAAACCGGAGGAGTTGTACTTACATCTTATGCCATCAGCTTGTCCTAAGTCACGGTTTCCTTCCACATAAAGCTTTGCAAAAACTGCATAAAAAGCGCTTGCAGCAACAAAAACATAATATTCCAGAAACACGCTTTGCCGATCCGATCAGCTGTTCGTAACACTTTCTAGTTGGAATAGACGTCATTTCGCGAACTTTTGCACGTCCGCCATTACTTGCCCGAAACTGGAAGTGACGTCATTTTCGCGGATATGTAGTTTTTTTTTTACCATCAGGGCCTCATGAGCCTATACTGGTGTTTTTAAAAGTTATCTTTGACTTTATGACTTTCTGTGTGGTTTCTGGGATGCTTAGGACTCATATTGCACTGCTGGAAATAGTTTATTTTGATGCATATGCTGTTTTCTTTGCAAATTTGCATTATAATATTTATTTTTGTTTTTCCTGCAGTATATAAAAATTGGTGTATTTCAAAAATAAAACTATGAAGACACTCAAAATAAATTTCCTGTGGTGGGAAACTATTTTGTGCAACTTTTTTGTATTTACAGTTTTGAGGGATAAGCCTCTTAAATTTCTCTAACTAGAAATATATGTTAAAAAAGCAAAAACAATTTTCAATTTTTTTGTAGTTTATTGCACTTTTTTGCAATTTATGTAAATTCTATGCACTTAATGTATACATATTATTAGAATTTGGGCTATAATGGTTGTATTGATGTATAGCAACTTGAAATGCTCACAAAAATGGCACTACAGCATGTAAAAATATAATATAAGCTCTGGTGGACTTGGTTCTATGGTAGGTCTTAAAGGGTTAAAATATCATGTAAAGATATTTGCACAATTTGGCAAATTTCCTTTTTATTGTTTCAGAAAATGGATCATGGACGCCATTCCTGCAGTGGGAAATGCTGATGCTCTGAGATTTATCAAAGAGAAATACCTAGCAGAAACCATAACTGTGTTTGAAGCCGTTCAGGCTTTGGTTAATTCGTTTCACATGGTGACAGCAACCACCGAGGCCATTGAGGTCATCGAGGTCGGTAAATCTCAACATATCTAGTGAAGTCAAGTTACTTTGTCCAGAGTAAAACGGGAAGTTTTTGAATTAACTCTGATATGTTTAATGTTTTAGAGCCTAACAAAGGAAAGCAACATTGCGAGAAACCCAGTTCTGCGCCAGATTGTATTCCTTGGCTACGGTACCATGATTTACAAACACTGCTATGAGAGGACTTCCTGTTCTGCTGAGCTCATACAGGTAATATAACATTGACCTTACATGCTGCTGTAGAGTCACGTACACATTTAAGAATGAGAGAACGGGTGATTTACTTCCTTATTTGCTCTTGCAGCCCATTCAAGACCTTCTTGCACAGGCTCTGAAAGATGGAAACACAGAGGACATCATCCTGTTCGTGAAGGCTTTGGGAAATGCTGCGCATCCTTCTAGCCTCAAGACAATCACAAAGATGCTGCCCCTACATAGTAAATTAGGTTCATCACTGCCAGTGAGAGTTCATGCTGATGCCATGATGGCCTTGAGGAACATCGCCAAAAAGGAGCCTAAAACGGTGAATTATCAACGCAGAGATGTCCTGATCATTCTAGTTTTTGCACAAAGCTCCACACTGAGTCTGCGCTCTCTTATACATTAGGTCCAGTATTTAGCCTTTCAGCTCTACGGGGACAAGACTCTTCATTCAGAGATCCGCATGCTTGCGTGCATGGTGCTCTTTGAGACAAAACCTTCAATGAGTTTGGTGTCAGCTGTTGTTCATATTGTGAAGACAGATACAAATTTGCAAGTAGCAAGCTTCACCTATTCCCACATGAAGTCCCTGACTAGGAGCACCAGCGTTATTTATGCCTCAGTGTAAGAGTGCTTTCTAATCCTTCGTCACAATAAATCTCTGTGATTTGATCCATCCTGCAGTGAGCTCTTTCATGTTATCCCTGCAGTGCTGCAGCATGCAAA
This sequence comes from Neolamprologus multifasciatus, assembly GCF_963576455.1. Classification (NCBI taxonomy): domain Eukaryota; kingdom Metazoa; phylum Chordata; class Actinopteri; order Cichliformes; family Cichlidae; genus Neolamprologus; species Neolamprologus multifasciatus. Next base: position 29,650,267 of record NC_140453.1, on the reverse strand, counting down.
GCTGCCCTGAGAATGTTGGGCCCAAACCTGGACAAACTGAGCTCACGTTTCAGCAAAGCCATCCACGTCGACGTCTATAACAGTGAGAATCGCCGTGCCCGGTTTAAGTAACCTGGATCTTTATTTTCGATTTAATAATGTTTAACTGCATCTCATTAAACTCTTTGTTAGGTCCCTTTATGCTCGGTGCTGCTGCGACTGCTTACTACATCAATGATGCTGCCACCATCATGCCCAAATCTATTACGACTAGGATCAAGGCTTTCTTTGCTGGAGCTGCTGCTGACATTCTGGAGGTAAAGCAAACCGAAATCAGTCCAGATATTTAATAACTAACCTGAAAGTTGCTTGTCTTTTTTTTTTCTAGGTGGGAGTAAGAACTGGGGGACTACAGGAGGCTTTTCTGAAAAACCCAGCAGTTTTTGATAGTGCTGACAGGGTCACCAGGATGAAACATGTCATTAAGGCTGTAAGCAACACCATAAAGTTACAAGAATGACAGGGACGTCTTATCTGCTATCTGCAAAATGAAACAGAAGACTAGTGATCAGTTGGACTGCATCTCTCTCTCTACAGCTCTCTCACTTGAAGTCTGCACCCAACAGCAAACCCCTGACTTCCATCTACGTCAAGTTTTTTGGACAAGAAGTTGCCTTTGTTGACTTTGACAAAAACTGGTTTGACAACACCTTTAATGTACGATTTAAACAAACAGCCCATCAACCTAAAGATCAGTTTAATCACGATTTTGCAAGAAGCAATATTTATAAAATATTCTTCCCCTGCAGCTCATCTTTGGCAATAACGATGCTAACACGTTTGGTAGAGATGTTTTCAAGGCTCTGCAGTCTGGTCCTACTTGGCGCTTTGTTAAGCCTCTGCTGGCTAATGAGGTGAGACATATCATGCCTACTATAGCTGGTTTTCCCATGGAGCTCGGTCTGTACACTGCTGCTGTGGCTGCTGTTCGTGGTCAAAGTGAGTAAATGCTAAAAATCAACTAAAACACCTAATATTACTTAATGACCTAATATTTCCATCAACACCAAAACTTCTTTAAAAGTTTTGAGCATTTTTTTAAAAACTTTTTTCAAAGACAGAAGAAGTTGCAAACTTTCTCTTAATAAATTAATATGGAAATATCATAACAATGTGCAGAAAGTAACTTTCTGTTTTCTTAGTGAAAGTCACGACAACTCCAGCTCTGCCAGAAGACTTTTATCTCAGACACCTTCTCAAGGCAGACGTATACATTAGTACCAAGGTCACGCCAAGGTGGGGCAATAGCTGTCGCTACAATAGTAAATGGCTAATACTTTATAATACAGCACATTAGTAAGGGTTTAATTCCCCTGGAATCAAGTGGGAATTTCCAAGAATTTTACCTGAAATTATTTTACCTGGATGGTTCACACCAGCATAATGAATGAAAGTTAAGCTACTTGATGGTTGGAGAACCTAAAATACAGCAGGTACCTGCAGTGTGAGATGGGGAAAGTCCCCACTGAAAATGGCTTCATTTTGTGTTTGTGCCTCAGTTCCTGTAAAATACCTGAAGTTACGCACTACTTAAAATTACTTATGCATGACTCAAAACTCTTCATGTACTATTTAAAACAACTTACAGTGTAATTTGTGTCTCTTTTCTTGCAAAATAACCAAAGTTACACACTGCTTACTCACTATTATTGCTACTTCTGTACTGTTTAAATTGCTTACAGTACAATTAGTCTTTTCCTGGAAACACAATACTTATAATTACTTGCATACTACTTAAAGTTACTTATCCATGAATTTTTTCCTTGTTTTCTAAAAATAAAAAAAAAGGTACAATTTGTGTCTCTTTTCCTGTAAAATACTCAAAGATACGCACTACTTTAATTTTCTTAAGCAATATTTAAAGATATTAGAATAGAATAGAATAGAATAGAATAGAATAGAAGAGCCATTTATTGTCATTGTACATGTACAACAAAATTGCAGATGCTCCACACTATTTGTGCCAAAATAAAATATAAATAGTGTACAGCAGGAATATCTACAATCAAGAGGGATATATACAAAAATAAGGGAAAGGCGCACGTTAGAGAACAAAATAGTTGCAAACAGGTTGGAAGTAGTGCAAAGAAAAGGTCTGAATAGAGTCTGTGTGTAAGCGACCTGAGTGATGCAGGTATTTATGTACTATTTAAAATTACTCACATTATAATTTGCATAATTTATGTCTCCATTCCTCTAAAATACCTGAAGTTACATGCAGATTAAAGGTACGTGTGCATAATGTAAAATTACTAACAGTGTAATTATTATTTTCTTGTAAAAAACTTAAATTATTACCCTTATGCAACTGTGTCTACCTCTGGGTATTTGTTGGTAAATATAATTATATTGTAATTTCAGGTATAATATAAGGAAATTCCACTTATTTCTAGGGGAATTACCGTCTTGGGTCCTGGCTGTATTATAACGTGTTACCAACAAATGTAATATCATGTTCAACTGTCCTCCTCTTCTAGTGCGGCTGTGAACACATTTGCTGTGTTCGGGGTAAACACTGCCATACTCCAGGCTGTCATGGTATCAAGAGCCAAACTCTACTCCATCGCTCCTGCCAAAACTGAGGTCACATTTAACATCCATGAGGGCTACTTAAACTTCACAGCTCTTCCTGTTTCAGTGCCTGAAAACATCACAGCTGTGGAGTAAGCCATGACATCTTTAATTTATTGCATATTCCTAAACATCGCTTCTGAGATGCTTTTACCTTTGCACCGATGATTACGGTTCATCCTTGCTTCTCTTTAACAGGGTTGAGACTTTTGCTGTGGTAAGAAATCCTGTTTCGGGAGAAAGTATCACTCCTGTGATCCCTGCCAACCCAAGACAGATTCTTATATCGAATAACACTTCTTCTGATGCTGCTGATGAGGTGAATTTTAAACCGTTTTAGATATATAAAAAATATTGTGTCTTTTTTATGTAATTTACATACTTTCTCCTCATAGTCAAGATCCGCAGAGTTCATTTCTCAACGTCAGACAGCTGGCATGCACATCAAATATAAATTGGTGAAGAGTAAGAAGAAGTACTGCGCTCAGACTGTTAACGCTGGACTCAAGGCCTGTCTCAAGATTGCCACTGCTCACACGGGGGATGCTGCAGTGTATAAACTGGCTGGAAAGCACTCTGCTGTTTTTTCTGTCATACCAAGTAAGAACTTAGAAAAGTGCTTTTTCTAGTGACACAGTGCAGAAATTAGCTGCTAACCGCATTAACTGATGATGCTTTCAGTCGAAGGTGAAGCTGCTGAGAGACTGGAATTAGAGGTTCAACTTGGAAGTAAGGCTGCACAGAAGATCATCAAACACATCACCCTTAGAGAAGAAGAAATCCCAGAGGAAACACCAGTCTTAATGAAGCTCCACAAAATCCTGGCCTCTACCCAGAAGAATAGCACCATGTCCTCCTCCTCTTCGTCCTCCAGTTCCAGCTCTCGCCTTCCTGTCAGATCCTCTTCCTCTAACTCCACTTTATCCTATTCTGGCAGGAAGACCATTGATGCAACTGCTCAACAAGTCCAGTTGCTGAAAAGACGTTACAGCAGCAGCAGCAGTAGTAGTAGTAGTAGAAGTAGTAGTAGCAGGAGTAGCAGGAGTAGTAGTAGCAGGAGTAGCAGCAGCAGTAGCAGTAGTAGTAGAAGCAGCAGAAGCACAAGTAGCAGCAGCAGCAGCAGTAGCAGCAGCAGCAGTAGTAGTAGTAGTAGTAGTAGAAGCAGCAGTATCAGTAGTAGTAGAAGCAGCAGCAGCATAAGAAGCAGCAGCAGAATAAGTAGAAGCAGCAGCAGCACAAGCAAAAGAAGCAGCTTCAGCTTCTCCACCTCTGTCAGTGCTTCCAAGTCCAGCATTGCATCGAGCTTTGCGTCGCTCTTCAGTCTTAGTTCAAGCTCTTCTCACTACAGTGTGCACCACGGAAAGGTAAACATGTTGTATTATCAGTGTTGGGAAGGTTACTTTTAAAATGTATTCCATTACAGATTACAGATTACATGCCCTAAAATGTATTCTGTAACGTATTCCGTTACATTACTCAATGAGAGTAACGTATTCTGAATACGTAATATATTATCATGCTGTTTACAACTACATGAATGTACTATTGCTGTCATTTATTACTGTTACTGAAGGTCCGCGGCTCCGAACCGTAGTAATGGGACCTCTGGCTAATACGGTGGGTTCGTGTCGGCTCGTAGCTGAAAACTAGCTTTACTTTGTTGTCTGGGTCAAGTTTGCTAGCGAGAGACAGAGGGAGGCGTTGAAAGGCTGCTCCAACGGAACTTATTGTTTCGGAGGAAAACACGAACACGGTGTACAGTCAGTGTTGCCAACTTAGCGACTTTGTCGCTATATTTAGCGAGTTTTCAGACCCCCTAGCGACGGTGTACAGTCGAGTCTTAATAGCTTACTTACAGCTGGGCTCGTCAGGCTCTCTTCTTGGCTGCAGTGGTTATTATTATATTTACATGCTTCCAGCTCCCGTTTTTGCTCGATGACAGCTCGTACTTTTCCTTTTTCTCCCTCCCTCGCTCACAGACACATAACGTGTATGGCAGTCCATTCTCCCTGCAGCACGGACTACACTGCACATGATGCTACATTCTTTAGAGCTATACCTGTAGCATTCTGCCTATTAGCTTAGCACAACTGTCGCTACCCGATCCGTACCGGAAACCCGATCGGTACCCCGCATGCGCGAAAGGTGTCTACTTCCGGTCGTAGCGTTTTACGATAGTTATGGGTCAGAGTATCGGTTAAGATGTTAAGAATAATAAGTATATCTTAAAATGTTTGCAATAATGAAGCATTTCAGTACAATGTAGACAAAAACGAAAAATAAAAAGATAGTTACGGATCGGGACTCCCCGATCCTTACTGCGCATGTGCAAAGTCGGACCGTACAAATCGGGTCTACCCGATCCGTACCGCGCATGTGCAGATGTTTTCTTCTTCTTCTGTTCGTTTAATGGCAGTGTACTCCCCAGTGTACGAGGATACTGCCACCTGCTGACCGAGCGAATGAACCCTATTGTAAAATGAATGGGCGTCATTACAAACGTGTGTTAAATTTGATTTAGTGATAGTCGAGTGTGTTTATGCTTGTCTGTGAGGAGAGGATTGACTGGAATAGTGATGATGATGTCCGCTATCACTGTCAATTGTCAGTAAACACTTAATCTGGCTGATGAATCTTCACTTGACACATTGCTAAATCAATATTATTAAGTCTGTAATTAGGCCCCATTCTTCTTATTTTACGGCGCTGTTGTTCAATCGGGGAACGCTCTCTGTTGAGGAGAAAAGCAAGAATTTGTTTGTATACGGATTATCCATTGTTTAAATGTCCCGGGCAGTCGAAAAGGAGGCAGAGCTGTTGAGAAATGCTAGGAGCTAACTGGGCGCTAACCGTATCATTCAAATATATTGAATGTCGCAATGTTGGCAAAGAGAGAAAGTGACGTAAGATTTGCGCATGCGGGGTACCGATCGGGTTTCCGGTATGGATCGGGTAGTGACAACAACAACAACAACAACAGGCGCTCTCTCACCCAGGAAACACGTAGAGAGAGCGTCAGCCTGTAACCATGGCAACCGTAACGCTGCCTGGAACAACAGAACGTAGCTGTCAAACAAAACCCAAACAGTCCTGACCCGCCACAATATGAAACAGGGAAGTACTGCCGTGTAATCCATTTATTTTAACAAAGTAACTGTATTCTAAATACCACCTTTTTAAACGGTAACTGTAACGGAATACAGTTACTCATATTTTGTATTTTAAATACGTAACGGCGGTACATGTATTCCGTTACTCCCCAACACTGTGTATTATATTCAGACAAAGAGCCGCTTGAGCTGTCACTACTACTGTTTGAATATTTATACTGTATAAGTCAGCATTTTGTTAATATTCTGTTTTCTATCTATAGTTTTAATTGATTTGAAATCTCATAGTTATCTGAGTATATGTGACAGCAGAAGGAAATATGGCCACTGTGGTTGCTGACAAAATGTTTCTTCATAGCAACCTGCGAGTCATCGCCACAAATCGAAGGAGGATCACAAAGAGAAACACAAAGAGAAGCACAAAGAGAAAAACAAAGAGAAACACAAAGAGAAACACAAGAAAAACCACAAGGACCACAAGACCCCAGTGAGAACCCATTTACACCATGTTTGAAAGTATGACAATACTGCACATTGTACAGTTTGCACAGGTGGTAACTTGTGTCATGTCTTTCGCATGGCACTATATGGCATTCTTGTAGCATCACACCTCTAAAGCCACATCGTCCGAGGTTTTCAAAAGCAGAAGAAGTGGCTCAAGCTTGGACGCTATCCAACATAAGGTCAAATCCCGTCAAATCTTCTTCCCAGTGAGGGATTTCATGGATGTACTCACATGAATAATTGTCCCCACAGAAGCGGTTCCTTGACAGTCAAGCTGCCGTGTTTGGCGTGATCTTCCGTGCTGTTAAAGCTGACAAGAAGCAGGGATACCAGTTCATTGCTTACATGGACAAAACCACCAGCAGACTTCAAATCATTCTAGATGACATTGTTCCTGATAACAACTGGAGGCTCTGTGCTGATGGAGCCGTGTTGAGCATGCACAAAGTCAAAGTGAGACACTGTCTAGCTTATTTTTGGATGTTGCATAGCACGAAAAAAACGCACCTAAACCTTTCTGCCATTTGTCGTTTCGATTTGTTCTTTCTAGGCTAAAATGAACTGGGGAGCAGAATGCAACCAATATGACACCGCGATTACAGCGGAAACTGGTCTTGTCGGTCGAAACCCTGCAGCTCGGTTGAAGGTGGACTGGAATCGGTTACCGTCTGATCTCCAGCATCGTGCAAAGACGTATGAAACTTCACAGACACTGTCACACATGTCATACAGACAATATGAAACCATCTGATATTTGTAAATTCCTTTGCAGGATGTATAAGTACATTTGTGCTCACGTGACAGCCGGCTTGATTCAGGAAAAGGACAAAAACAGCGACAAGCAGCTCTCGCTTACTGTGGCTGTAGTATCTGACACGATCATCGACCTGATTTGGAAAACACCGAGAGTACGAACAGCAAAGTTGTTGTTTCAAAATCACATGTTTTGATTTTTCTCACAATAATTATTCTGTTTACAGAGCACTGTTCATAAGCGGGCTTTGCATCTTCCCATCACTCTGCCAAGTAACGAGATCAAAGATCTTACTTCCTTCAGTGACGTCTCTGGAAAGGTCAAGCACTTGTTAGCTGCGGCTGGCGCAGGTAATGGCTCGTGCCTGTCATTTAAAGGTGGACAGGCTGTGTCCTTTTCTGACACGTCATTTAATTAAAAAATGTACGTGTTTTCCCCTCCTCAGCTGAATGTAGCTTCACCGGCAATACACTGACCACATTCAACAACAAGAAATTAAAGAACGAGATGCCCTCAAACTGCTATCAGGTTCTGGCGCAGGATGGCACAGACGAGCTGAAATTCATCGTTCTGCTGAGGAAGGATCGCACTGGACAGAAGCAGATCAGTGTGAAAATTGCTCACGTGTAAGATTTCATTAAAAACATGAAAGAAACTCTGGTTTTTGACAAAACTGAGTCTTTTTATTTCTTCTCGTGCAGAGACATTGACCTCTATCAGAGGAGAACCAGTGTGACTGTGGATGTGAACGGGCTGGAAATACCCACGAGCCACCTGCCGTATCATTATCCCCGAGGTTTCTATGCAGTCTAAAACCTTTGAATCGGATTTTGCAAACAGATCTTTGTGTTGAAAAAACGAGAGTAATCATGGAACCTGTTTGTCTTACAGCTGACATCCAGATCAAACAAAGTGGCGAAGGCATCTCTGTGTATGCAGCTAGCTATGGTCTTCATGAAGTCTACTTTGACAAGAAGTCGTGGAAGGTAAAAGCAAAACTGATAACTTTGGTTATGAGCTTAAAAGGAAAAACGAAAAAGACCAAACGAGATGGAAATTCAGTTAAAATTGACGTTTGATTAATTTCATTTCATTTCATTTATTTATTTATTTATTTCACACTTGGTACAAAAAATCAAACAAACCAACCACACTTTCTATCAAAACGCACTACAACCATGTGTGAAAAGGAGCAGGAAGAAGAAAATATTCTTATTAAACCCCGCCCCCTATCTACAATCCAATTTATATTACAAGTGGGCACCAAAAATCAGGGAACAAACTAACATTAACATTTATCTCCGGTCCTAACCCAAACCAAACAACAAATTTACAATCAGAATATACCACTCCACATAGCAACAAGGAGAAAAATTAAAATTAAAATAAATATAACAATGTAAACAATGTAAATTTATACAATTCTTTAAATTATAATGAAGTGAGTTCCACAGTCGTATACCTCTAACCGTTGGACTCATTAATCTTTGTGTAGTCCTAGCTAACTGATGCTTAAAATTTCCTTCTGCTGTCTTCTCCCCCTGAACACAATAAAAATACTCTTTGTAACTTAAAGGGCAAAATATTATTTTTAGCCTTAAACATAATTAATAGTGTCCGTAATTTCACTAAATCTCCTAATTTTAGTCATTTCGATTTTATAAATAATTTATTTGTATGTTCTCTATATTTAACATTATGAATCATTCGTATCACTTTCTTTTGTAATAAGTTTAGAGGTTTTATAGTATTCTCATATGTATTCCCCCAGACTTCAATACAGTAACTAAAATATGAGAAAAACAATGAAAAATATAAAATGCGCATTGTTTTTAATCACGTGATCCTACGATGCAGATTAAAGTTGTGGACTGGATGAAGGGGAAGACTTGTGGGCTCTGCGGAAAGGCTGACGGGGAGACCATGCAGGAGTATCGCACACCCACTGGATGGATAGCCACGACAGCAGTGAGCTTTGCTCATTCTTGGATTCTGCCAGCTGAGAACTGCAGAGACGCCGCTGGTAAGACAAAGATATCTGATGTAATCATGGCAAGTCTTCATCTATCAGGAACCCTAAAATCCCTGCTGTGTTACAGAGTGCCGTATGAGGCATGAATCGGTGCAGCTGGAGAAGCAGGGAAACATGCAAGCTCAGAACTCCGAGTGCTACTCTGTCGACCCTGTACTGCGCTGCATGCCTGGGTGCTTCCCTGTGCGCACCACCAACGTCACTGTTGGCTTCCACTGCCTTCCAGCTGGTGAGTCTACAAAGATTAAAGATGCAACATCGTAGAGAAAAACACAGAGTTTCTCATTATTTTTGCTCCCTTCACGTCCGCAGGTTCCAGCCCCTCCAGCATGTATAAGAGCGTGGACCTGATGGAAACTACGGAGAGTCACCTCGCCTGCACCTGCACAGCTCAGTGTGCTTAACAACAGCACTGTCAGGCTCAATCTGTACCGAATAAGACTGTTTATTACATTTATTGTAACACAGAGACAATAGAAATGAGATCATCTGTGAAATAAAGTGTGAAGCTGAACGCACCCATATAAATTCAGTAATTGCCAGTTTTCCTTCTGGCTTAAATAAGTGATCCACATTCTCCATCCACTTCCCTGCTTTCTGTGATATCATCCACATAAATGCTTCCCTTATACAGAGTGGTGACTGCAATTAATTCGCACATGCCAGATGACAAGTGCTGTGTAATTCTCCAAATTTTGGTATCGATCCAAACACTGATAGTGGGACTATTAACGTATAAAGGCAGCTTATGTAGAGAAGAGCAGTGCGTTATCATTTATTAGATACATCATAATCATTTTGCAAATTCTGAACGCCTTTTAAAGACTAATACTGTGATTTTTACTTTGCACAATAATTACTTAAACCACTAAAACACACCTTTCAGCTTTTTGTGTAATTTGAAAGATTTTTTTGGACATGGAATGTAAATATGCCGGTTTCCAAACAGCTTTGGGTCAACTTCTGTTGTTTAAATGTGCTTTAGGCTATGAATGAAATTACATTTAAGAGGATAGAAACAAAGTATTGATCTGATACCAATACCAGCATTGGTATCAAAACTATTTGGATCAATCCGTCCACCTCTACTGTTGACTTCGAATGAACTAGTGATTCAGAAACACACACATAGTGATGTCCTAAAGTCAACAGAAGTTTTGTATGCACTCATTTTGTGCAAAGGAAGAACAATGAAACACACATTAATGAATGATGCCGTGTTTAGTATACAAAACCAAGTGTATTCTATTCATATAGATAAAGTATTTTATTTTACCTCTTAATAAACACACCCATTGAATCGCTATAATTATTGGTGCCATGGTATTCTTTTTATAGTGCATTTTGTTTTCCAGTCTCAGTCCACCACAGAGGAATGGGAACCAGGAGAGGCAGTGATGATAAAAAAAATCAGTGATTACTTCCCCGATAGAAGTCAAAACTATAACGAGCGTGAACATGAACATCATTTAACATTTGAGAGGTAAATAACGGCCACCTGTCAACACAAAGCTCCTAGAAGAAAAGTTCATGACAAATCATATTAACGTCACAGTGGTCTAAAGTCACTATCTTCTACATAATATGTAAATTGTGCAAGATGTTACATTCTTCCTATTCAAAGCAGCAGATATACTACCTGTTATAAACCTAACAGCAACATTTACTGGAAAAATGCGGCTGTCACTCCGTCACATTCTCAGTGTTGTAAACAGAGAGCCGCCATACTTGATTTGATTTACCCAGTTACATATTGTCACATATTGCATCAGCAGCATCTAAATGTAAGATAGGCCAATTCATGATTTACAGTAGTATAAATAAATAAACTAACTACATACTATATGCAGCACATTAATACAGATCCAGCAAACCAGAACGTCACTCTTAACGCTCTTTCCTTCTTAAGCTGTTTAATCGTTTACAGTCCATCTGTGGGCCTTTGGCATCCACCAATCAGATGCATTTGTGAGACATAAACACTGGACATTAATGACACGTCTGATTCAAGTGATGGGAGTTTTTGGCTTCAGATGGAGCTGTTCTTCTCCTGTGAGAGTGTGTGGTCCTCGCTGTACTGCTGGACGAAAACATCTCCACAAAACACGCCCGATTCCTCCACATGTTCCCCGTTTGTCTTTGGTTGCACTGAGCTGTAATCACATCGAGGGGAAAACTTCAAATTAAGTTCATGCAGGTACATTACGCCATGCTTATTACTAATTCAGAAACTGTGGTACACATAAAGCAACCGCACCTGTTTTCTGGGATAAAGCAAAGCGTGCGATACAGGTCGGTGGTGGAAGCCGACGCGAGCGGGACACAGCTGGGTGTGGGGGAGGCTGTGTCTGAATGACATTTGATGAGCTTTTCTGGAGCCGCCGTCGCAGCCGCCTCTGTTTCAGCTGCTGGGAAAAAAGGCCGATTTAATGACTGCTGGAATTGATGGAAATTACTCATCACTTAAAAAGAAACTTAGTCATAAGTCTATTTGGATATAATTTCCTTTTTTCAGCTCCTGTTAATATGTAACATTTTCAAACCATCTAAAGCAACTGCTGCTCTTCATTTTAGGGAAATTGATAGAAAACTGAGAGACTCACATATCAAAAAGGCACTTTTAGATTTTAACAATGGGGTTTTCTTTGAGTCTGCAAATGGACTCAAGTTTAAAAACTGGTGTTTGAGCCATGTTGCTCGATCCTCCTCAAAGGCCTTCCTCTGCAAAATGAACCAGGAAAAAGGTTTTAAAAACAGTTCAAACACTGAAGTCAGTAACCTGTCATATGCACACAACTTTGCACAAGATGTAAACTAATATTTGTTTTTAATCACCTCGTGGCTCAGTCTGATGGCTGCCTCTGTAAAGTTCTTCCTCTCCCTCTCAAAGATCTTCCTCTGCTCCTCCAGAGTCTTCCACTCCTCCCCGAGGCGCTCCTTCTCTTGAAGCATGTAGCAATTGCTTAGCAGGGATGCGGTTTCCTCATCACATGCAGAGCTTACCTGATGCTATAGGAAAGAAAGGAACGTGGATGGATTAATCAACAATTTATTGATTATTTATAAAACAAAACACAAACAACAGTAAGTGAGTTGTTCATTCCAGAGTAACGTGAGAAGTAGCAGACATCTCTGATCCTGTTTTTGGTAAATGTATATTACCTCTCACTCAACACCGATAAATATTAAAGACACTTTCGCTCTCCGCTTTTAAATCCACACAACCTCAGGGCTGATTCACCCGTACCTGCAGGAGCTGCTGCTGTGTTTGAATAAAGTCTTTGCACTGCTGGATCTCCAGCTTCAGTCTGTCCATCTCTTCCTCCTGAGTCTCTTGTGGAACAGCATCAGTGTTTTTGCTTTCCACCATCTGAACCAAGGATGCTAAGCAAAAAGCCCAAATAATTAATCAGATTTAAACGTGTCTTATAAATACTGAATTCAACAAGAAGGAACAATAAGTAAACACCAAACACAAAGTGACAGAGCCGCTGTATATAAAATAAACCATTCATTATCTTTTGCTTCCAATCAGCTCATAACATAACAGGTCCATGTGTGAATACTGACTTTTAATTCTTTGAGCAATCACAGCAGAGCCTTCAGTTAATAATTGAAACAATTATTTGAATTAGTGAGGAATCGTTGATGTCACAGTATTTTACCTTGGCTGTCCAGTCTTTCCACGTGGCTCTTGAGTCTTCTCCACTGGAGACGAATACTGTTGGTCAGTTTCTTCCGAGCATGAAAGCAATAAAGCTCTACACTTTCCTTACTGGAATCGAACACCTCTTCCTCTTCCTCTTCCTCCCCCGATGTGGCCTGGAGTGAATAAATCAATCAAACATTTTCCAGTCTGCTGGTAGCACATCTAACAAACATTTTTGAACGACTAAGTGAAACAAAGAAGGAGGCTGATTGTTTATAATTGCGAGGAAATGTCATCGGCAGCTTTAAAATGTGACGGAAAAGAAAAATACAAAGTATAGAAAAGGTGATCGAACACTACCTGTACGCCACTGTGCTCAGGTTTGTCGCTTTTCACAGCTGGTTTTCTTGAACTGAGAATGGACACCATGTCTTTTTTTATCTGCTGCAACACTTTCCTCAGCTCTGCATTTTCCAGCACGAGCTCTCTCTGGCGAGCGTCATAGTCGCTCAGCAGAGTCTTATACATTTCCCCTTCGTGCCTTATGAAGAGAAACACAGGTCTCTTATCAGTTAGACGGTTGCGCTCAATTTAAGAGGAAACATCCAAGATTAGTGCCAGCCATGTTTGAGGTTCATGCTGCCAAAAATGTTCATTAGAGTGACCTAGAAAACTGACAAAGGCACTAATCTGCTTCTTGTTTGAGGCTCCAAAGTATAGAGACTAACATAGAGGAGTTTCTCTGATCCAGAAAAGGTTCACCTATGTATTGAGGGTTCTCAGAGTGCCACTGGCCACCCTTACTAACATTTTATGCAAGCAGCAAAGAAGATTGAGCAGAGGGGTCATTTCTCTAATGCCAACTTTCCACTCTCCAGTCATCTTAGTCGCACAGGTGTCTCTAGGCAAGTGGTTATTGGAGGTTGCTGGTGAATATGCAAACATAATCACAAAGAGGTATGCAGTGATGCACCAAAGACCACCTTATGATTAATTGACTATGTGCACGTTAGCATATGCTACTTCCGGTGTGGAAACTCCTGTGGGGAGCTTTGTTTCCGGTGTCCTATTCGCGCCCTGTTTACGGTCCAAAACAAGTTAAGCAAATAAATAAATAAATAAAGCGGCGATTTACATTTCTATAGATGTCTCGGGCATTTACCCAATATATCTGTAAACGATGTTCATCGACTTGTCGATATTTATCCCCGCCTCAGAGCAAAAGAGAAAAGGATTCAAATGTTATATTTCTCAGCTGTCCCTCGTTTATCGCGGGTGTTATGTTCTAAAAATAACCAGCGATCGGTGAAATCAAGTAGCCAATTTTATTTTTTGACGGTGCAAAACGTTTCGTGGACATCGTGGACATACAGCACTGCACTTCAGAGTCACACTGCTAGCATCGATGCAGCGATTCTGTACAGGAGAGACATCACGGAGGAGATCGTCTGCAGCGATCAGGACACAATGTGATGTAAAAAAAAATAAGCATGCAAACTTGCACTAAAAAATCGGCGAAACAGCGAGGTGAAAGGTGAACCGCGTTATAGCGAGGGACCGCTGTAATTTTGAAGGTAAGTCACAACATACCCTTCGTAAATACTAATGTATAGAAACTGTTACCAGCAATCGTTCATTTTTTGTGTGGCTTTTTTCACGGTTTGTTAACATGCTGTGTAGGTGTGTACTTGACGAGCTGATATCAACATAACGGGAAACATCTGGTTTGACTATTGTTCACCTGTAGTTTGAATGCTGAACATTTGCCTGTTTAAATCATAAGACCAGTCACTATACAGAGATGTGCTTCTGAATGTGGACGATGTGTCTTCTGCTGCAGTTCTGCTTGTGTTGAGTGATGTAAACAACTGATCGATCTAAACTCTTTAAACGTCAAAATTGATCATTAGATTTTTTATGACACAGCAGTGGTGAGTGTTCCCACCTTCTGCTCTTTGTGACTTAACGCCATCTTTCCGTTTTCGAGTTGTGGACATGATTTTGGAGAATATCTTCGCAGTAGCGATTGACCACAAAGTAAAGCTACCGGAAACGTACAACCCCACATCCGGTCTCAAACCAGGAAGTTAGCATTTTCACGTGCACAGGGTCAATTTGGTCACTAGCAGATAGCCGCGGTTACTGTAGCTGTCAGGCTGTCTGCAAACACTCACCGAGTGCTAGTCAAACTGTGGAAGGTGCAACACAAACTGGAAACTGAGAATTTTGGCATTCGGAGTAAAGGTTGTGCCTCAACACTGCAACCAGTAAATAAAAGAAAATTGCAACTATTCAAGAATTAGTTGGAGAATATGCATTTTCCCCCGTCTCTAGGATCATGTGACTAAGGCAGTATCAGACTGAACCTCTATAACTTTGGCACATACAATCAATACTGTCAAGAAATAAAAGCATCTTCACACTAACAGTTAAATGTTATATAAATGACATATAAAAGAAGTGAACTTACTTTGCTTCTGTCTTTTCAGTTTTCCAAAGGCTTCTCTTCCCATCAGCTCTCCCGATGTTGTTTAATACATCAATGGCTGAAGAGCCCGGAGAACAAATGTGGGAAAAGAAGAAATTCTGAGACTCGAAAGGAAAGAAGTTTCACCTCTCACACACAAGACATTGAATTAACTATTGATGCAACGAATAAAGAGGATTTTACCCTGTTTCTTCTCCTTTTTGTCAACCAGCAGCTGATTTAGTCGTTCCTTCAGTTTGTTAAATTCTCTTTCCTTCCTTTTCATCTCGTGATTGTACTGGCTGGCCCGGCTTGCAATAATGTTCTGAAGCTTTTGAACCTAGGGGATTGTGAATAAAAGAAATGGTGACTTCTAATAAAATTGGCACCCTTTCTCCTGAAACCCAAATACCAGCCATGAAAGCCACAGATTGGTCTCACACTGTCTGTGGCAGCGCTTAATAAAAATACCTCTTCTTTTTCATTCTTCAGACAGCTCTGCAAACTTTTTGTTTTCAGCTGCAGCTGCCGTTCTCTCTCAAGAAGTCCCGTGTTTTCTCTTTTAGAGAGTTCGAGCTGCTCCTAAAAAATAATGCAATGGGCAGGGACTCAGTAAAAGACCAGAAGTGTTTTGGAGAGCTTAACAAAAGGATGCACATCACAATGTAACGTTGTTTTTTCAGAAATAAAAGGAAGAAACAAAACTCGAATGCCAATTCACCAACAGCATGTTGCTTTACTACAGATAATGCTACCTGTGTTAGTGTACCTTCAGACGAGTGATGGTGAGCTGCAGGTGATCGATACTGCTGCTAGATTTAAGCTGCTCCACTTCCATGCTTTCAAGGGTTCTGAGGCCCCGGCGCTGCAGCTGAATCAGGTCATACATGCAATTTAGCACAGCCACAATATTCAGCTCTGAGCTGTCGCCCGACTCTGTCCAAACTGGTGGGAGGCCAAGAGAAGATATTTCCTTTAAAGGCAGAGCAAAGGGAAAAGTGTGAAGGAGGACTGACACAAATTCTCTCAGTCTTGTGTCCCTGAAAACATCCATTCAAATAAAGATTTTCTTTAAAGGCTAATTTGTTTTAGCAGAGAAAAAAAGTACAAGACAAACGCAGGAGACTGCAGTCATGTACGCGTTTCAATAGAGTACCTAACATCAGTGACAGCTGTGGTAATGTGCAAGGCTACCAACCTGATTGATGTGTGACAGACATTGTTGCACATTGTGCTCTGTGCAGAAGGTACTGAGCATGTAGGAGTTTCTGTGCAGCAGCAGTGATGATTGGCTAAACTGTCTCAAGGGGGATGCTCCATATTCAACAGAGCTGCTGCGACCGTCCTTGACTTGTGGAGAAAGAAAGAAGCCTGTTAAGTATTGGACATTACTCTGCGCTGATTCAGTGTCTAACAATACATTTATTAGGTGTCACTAAAAATGGCTTTTATCAATCATATTTATCAATTAAGTGTTCTTTACTGCAAAGCTGAGGTCGACATTCAGAACTGAAGGTACAACACTGCACTGATATATATTCAGTGGCCTTTAAAGACGTCAAAACTCACCCAGGGAGGACTCTGGCATGTTTGCAGTGCAGACCTCAGGCTTTGTCTCTGGATCATCTACTGCATTTGCAGGACAGGCAACGTTTGCCACGGGATCCACCTACGCAGCCTGCTCCTGAAATAGACGATCAGATTAACAGCAGCGATTCAACTCGTCTGGATTACAAGGATTTGGGAGGCAGTGGTGAGAGATGGAGGCATGAAGCTAGAGAGCACAGTCTGAGGATAAGTGATTTATTCACTAATCAGTGGCAACAAGCTACACAGAAAACATCCAGCGCAGTTACCCCACAGTGTGTTTATTTAAAACGTTTAGCTTCAAATCTAACGATGTAGCTTTTGTTATCAAACCATTGTCAGTGCAGGCTGAGTATCTAACAGGTTACAGTTTGGGACACAAGAGATCATCTCATCTCAATGTGCTTATCAGCTGATTAGACTAATCCCAGACAGACAACATGCTTGTTTGTCTGCAGGCATTCACGTTCAAAAACATGAATGAAAAAAATTATGTGAGGAAAGTATTTCCTTCGAACAAAATAAACAGTGTGCACTGACACTACTTCAAACATACAACATCCTTTTACAGCGCTTCACAAGACATCAGCTACTGTACCAGAGTGAGACCTAAAAATATTTATCTTACGCAGACATTTTTCCCTCTTATCACCATCTGTTATGAGAAGTGTGACTTTTCGGGGACCTACCTTTGGTTTCAGTGATACTTAATCAGTCTGCAGAAACAGATGGCAAGCCTTCAGCCACAAAGCCTGAGGAGCATGGGCCCGGCTTATATAGACTCAACAAGTACTAACCTTTAGCTCATTAAGTCACCATTCACAAATTGAGTCCTGACAGAATGTGTTTACAGTGTAATGGTGAAATAATATAAAACAGTCACTGAAATTTTAGACCGGAGAACTTGATGGGATCGCAGCAGAAACTAAACTAATCCGCACTGTTTATGTTTACATAAGCTAAAGCTCTCTGTAGTAAATCTTTCCTTAATATAATAATATAATATAATATAATATAATATAATATAATATAATATGATATAATATAATTAAAAGTTCAGCTACATCCCTTTACAAAATTGGCAGCTATATTAAAAACATCTCTAAAATTATTTAAATTGGAAATGAAGATTTTTGGCCGTTTGAATGAAGGATTTATTACACCATAACTGCGCAGTCGGTGTTCCTAATTATTGGAAACTCAAAAATCCCAGGTAAGTAAAGTGTCCAGTTACGCATTATTTTAGCTAACGTTAAGGTTTGCCGATGAAATTAAATAAATAAATAAAGCATAATAAAGCAAATGTTATTCGGGTTTCTCACCAGCCGTCAGCGCTAAACTAACGTTGTCCACGGAGCGCTACCACCGCAGAACAGTGAAAACAGAAGCCGGAGGGCTACCACAGCCGGACGAACAAGTTAGGTAGCCTCGACAGTTGGTGTTTTAAATGTTTACATCACGAGGAAACAAAACTTACTTGCCTTACGATACAATTTGACACGTATCTCTCCAATGCAGCTCGCACCGGACCGTCTCCTTAAGCCCCGTCGTTCCTAATGACAGCGTATGCCACCGCAAGCACTCCAAGCATAGCGCTAATTGGCCCACTCGTTGTCTAGCAACCAAACATGGCTTATTGTGATTGGCTCTTGGCGTTTTATCTGCTTCAACAGCAAGTATTTATTTTATTTTTTACACTTATTATAATACACAGTGTTAGTGATATATATATATATATATATATATATATATATATATATATATATATATATATATATATATATATATATATATATATTCATTATTTATTTCATTATTTTATTATTATTTAGTAATTTAGTGTTCAGCAATAAGAGGGAGATTTAAATATAGAAGGAGCACATTTTCGTGAATGGTGGGATTATTCTGTAATCAGATGCATTCACCATCGTACAAAATTATCACTTCACATTAACTTTAATGTCTATAGGAAAAGTAGAATTAATACTCCAAATTGTAGTTACAATGATCAAAATGAAAAAACAGACATCCGTATATTACAAAAGCAAAGTTTGGGTCAGACGCTATTTTTGTAATATATGATATACCCAATCCTGATTAAGTGTTAATCCTGATTAATAACTAAATATTGATATATTTGTTCATCCTATTGCCCTATCTGCATATTTGTTCTCTAAACAGCCTGCAAGGACACAGCCTTTTCACACACTGGTTTTCTGTAGTTTTAGGAAGCAATCAGTCACTCGTTGAAGTTGGGACCTAACTAAAATGCTTTTTAGTTAACTATAGTAACCTGGTGAAAAAGGCAGTTTTGTTAACTAAACTAAAACGTAAAAAAGGCTTTTAAAAATAATATATAAATATAAAGAAAATATCATTAGTTTTAGTATTTGTTGGTTTGGTAACCGTGTTATTACAACTAATAATGCCCAATGAGGCATTGATGCACATGTTTATTGAGACTTTGGATGTCTGCAAGTCTGTGAGTCAACTGCTTTCAAAAAGTTCTGTGTTTTTATTATAACACCTGTACTGATTTTCATAAATCTGAAATAAGGCCTCTAGACAAAAATAAAAGCTAATCATTTAAAAATAATAATCAGATTTTTTTTAACACATAAACTAATTTTTTAAAAAAGTCAAAAAGTCAAAAAATAATAATAAATAAAAATGATTGGAGAATACAAAACTATCACATTCACATTAACTTTCAAACAGAAGATTCATGCACAACCTTTTCCCTGTTGTATTGAGTGAAAGAAAATGAGAGTGGCTGAATGAGAGAAGAGAGTCATATTGCAGAGTGTCTCCCCTTTGAATTTTAAATAAAGCCATTAGGATTGGATGGAAGAGAGTAGCAGCTGAGGCTCCATCTGAGTAAGACATCAGTGTCAGCTCTTCAGCCCTGTCCCCCGGGACCGAGATGTTAACCACTCCCTGGTAATCATACTGCCACCACCCACATAAAAAGAGGTTTTAGGTTATCATGTGAAAAGAAGCCAGAAATGTACAAGATAATGGGAAATAAGTACAAATATCTGTTACACGCATTTATATTTGGAGTGAAGTTTCCCTGGCTTTATAAATGTGTTTTCTAGTCAGTTTCCAATATGAGAGAGGCTTATCTGTTCTTATAGCCTCCATTTCCTTTCAAAATACATAAAAAATAACAAATGTCATGGTATGCAAGAAATACCACCATAATTAGGTTTAACTTGGGTGGGTTTAGGGATCCTCTTCATTGTGATGCTACAAAAGATCCAATCTCTGCAGCAACGACGCTGCCAGTGGCCAGGAATGTGCTGAAGATCGCCCCCTTCTGGAGTGTTTGTAAATGTATTTCCCCACAGAAATGCACACGCAAGTAAAAGGTGAAAAAGAAGTATGAGTCCTGATCAGACTTCACGTATGTGCAGGGTGACTGGATCCCAATAAACTAAGCAAACACTGTGTTTAGGTAAAAAGAAAGCTGACGTTTGTTCTCGTGGTTTAATTATAGTCTTTATATTATTTTCTATCTGCATGTCAGATTATTTTTATGTGCAGTCTGATTCATGACATGGTGCACAGTAGTTTGTGTGCTGAGACTAACTGTTAAAAGGATGATGGACGTGCTTAAGAGGACCACAGGAGCAGATTGGGGGATCTTCATCTGTGTGTCAGGATTGATCTGAACTGTGGGCCAGACGCGCTCAAGATCCAGTGCCATACTGGGAATCTCTCCTCTCCCGCATGATTGATGCCACTTTCTTCAAGGACCCCAGAGACTGCCATGGAGGAAATACAGGAACAGCCCCACTAACAATTAGGCAATCTCTGACAGCAAATTGATAAATTACCCTTTAGATAATAAATCTTTCAGACGTATTATTTTCAAATGAAATAATATCCACTAGGAAACAAGCTCAGTGGACACAACGCTGAAGTAAACAGCATTGTGTCCAGTGTTGTGCAGCCATTAGCTTTGGTAGCATACCTGCATAAAGATTTCACAGCTGACGGTGCTTTCACTCTGTATTTGGAGCAATAACTGTCTCTAATGTTCCACCAGATGGCAGTGAGTACGTTTCACTACGTCCTTAAATCTCAATTCAAGTGTTGTTTTTTGTTCATATGCTTCACTGTGAAATGTGCACAGCGGAAATACAAAGTAGTAGAAATACAATATTTTACTGTTTCTAACCACCTGTTATATAAATATAAGTTCTGCTGGCCGATATATATTAGTGTGTTCTCTTCTCATAATCCTCATTAAAGCAGTGTGGACCCTTTCCATCTCTCCTCATTGTTTTTCTTACAGTATATCAATCAGTCTTCACTTTCTCTTGAAGAAGATCTAGTGCACTTCGTCCAAGGACACCAGATGTGGTGATCTGATTTCTTAAAGATAACAGTCTGTAATTATTTCTAATGTAACTTTCTTTTTACCAGGTTCATCATTGTGTTCACAGGGCTCACTGTGTGGGGGTTCATCTTTTCAGGCATCTTCTTTACATGCTTCGTAGCGTACTGGGCTTCGTTGTGACCAACACCCCTTAATGAGCTGCTAAAGTTTTACAGAGAAGAAAACACTGAGTGACTTATAACAAATCAAAAGTTATAATTTGCAAAAACATACAGTCATGTGAAAAAGAACGTTTTCATAGGACACTGTGCAATCATCTGAACAACTAAACTCCACAGTTAAATCACTTTTAGAAGAAGTTTTAGGAGCCATAACTTGAAGCAGTTGAGTCTCTCACATCACTTCAGAGGAATTTTGGGCCACTTTTCTGCTGCTTTAGTTCAGTTTCAGCTTTGTGGGCATTTGTTTATGCAGAGCTCTCTTAATTTTCAACAACAACATTTCAGTTTGGTTTTCAGTCATTCTGTTTTAGATTTGCTGCTGTGTATTGTTCTCCTGCATGACCCACTTTCAGCCACTTTTAGCCTTTAGCTATTGGACAGATAGCCTCATATTTGACTCTAGAATACTTTGGCATACAGAGGAGTTCACGATAGGGTCAAAGACAACAAGGTGTCCACATCCAGCAGCTGCAAAATCAGCCTAAATCATCACCACTCCACCACCATGCTTAACAGTTGGAATGAAGTGTTTCTGCTGATGTGCTTTGTTATATTTAGGCCAAATGTGGCGCTGTGCATTAAGGCCAAACATCTCCCTTTGGTCTTGTCCATCCAGAGGACATTGTTCCAGAAGTATTGTGGTTTGTTTGGATGAAACCTGCAAACACAGACCATGCTGCTGTTCTTTTGAGAGAAAAGAGGCTTTCTCGTGTGAACACTTTCAAGAAGTCATACTCGTGCAGTCTTTTTCTGACTGTCCTGTCATGAACTTTTCCATTTAACATGTTAACGGAGCCCGAAGAGTCTCAGATGTAGCTCTTGGGTTGAGCACTGCATGGTCTGACCTTGGGGTGAATTTTCTGGGGAGACTGTGACACCAGAAAACTGTCAGACTCTCTGCTTTCATAAAAGCGCTCATACTTGCTGATAACCAATTAGTCGAGTGTATTTGATTATCAGCAGAAAGCTGCTACCCACCCTCTTAATTCCTGTGCAAACACTCGGGGTAGCGTTAGTTTTTCACAGG
This sequence comes from Neolamprologus multifasciatus, assembly GCF_963576455.1. Taxonomy (NCBI): domain Eukaryota; kingdom Metazoa; phylum Chordata; class Actinopteri; order Cichliformes; family Cichlidae; genus Neolamprologus; species Neolamprologus multifasciatus. The sequence continues at coordinate 29,627,961 of NC_140453.1, read as the reverse complement.
ACAGCATAGAGCGCCGTGAAAACTTTTCACACGACTTTAAAATTACCAGCTGCTTTGTTTGTACAAAAATCCTATATTCCCAGCTATATTTGCACATGTTACAGACCTCAAAATAGTGTTTGGGGACTACGACAGTTATTATCTGTCTTCTGCTTTGAGTTCAGGCGGCGGGATGGGGGGACGCCACATCCTCAGTCCCTCAGCCTGTTCCTGCTGGTCACAAAACAAAGATCAAAAGGATGCTGAAGGTTGTAATCTAGAGGGCTGTCATATTTGCTGAAATGAGGTCAGAACAAGCTGCAATCACAACTACAGTCATGGCTGCAGAAAAGGCACAAAAAAAGAGACAGATTCAGTAACTAAGTCTTCAGCTTAACTATACTGAGTAACTGCGTGATCCAAATACTACAATAATCCAATGTAGCTGCTTTAACTACCACTAACTGCTTACAGTGTGTCTCTCTAAAACACCGATAAACATCTGCTGCTGATGTTGTGGAGCTGCTTGCCAGCAGGACCTCTAGAGTTTTGTATATGAGGTTTACATGCCCTAAATTAAAGTTGCCAAATTTCTCCTTTCTGCAGGCACAGAGTCCACAATCTGAGGCCGAACACAGAAAAGCACAAGAGTTCAGTGAAGTAGGACGATGCTGCTGTTGTAGGGTGTGGGTGTGTAGTGCTATGACTCCTCTGAGGGCTAAGGTGAGTAAGTGTGACTACTGTAACACAAATTGTGTGCTTTGCAAGTATAATCACGACTCACTGTGTAATTTATGATGACATATTGTTACAGTTTCAAGTGTCTCATGAAACTTTTTGTGCTGGACATCCTACGGGTGATACCGGTGACAAACAAAAGGCTGCAGGGGAAAAGACATACCAGTACTGAGAAACCAGTATGAGATGATCTGAGATTTTGACTTTTGCACATTTTCTTCCAACCAAAGTCAGCAACACACCAAACAAACACAAAAATGCCTTCCAGCTAGCATTTCATAATGGTAAGATGAGGACATTTTGAAAGGATTTTCACATTTTTCTCCGGTCATTCAAAACATTTATTAGTTTTATTTAGCAGTATTTACTGATTTTAATGACTGAGATTAATTTCTAATATTTCTTATAGAGCAGGAACTCCAGCAACACTTCAGGGAAGATGAACAGCTTTAATAATTGGGTGACTTTAAGGGTGATGACCCTGATGAAGGCCACAAGCCGAAACGCGTTGGTCAATTATTAAAGTTGTTCATCTTCCCTGTTGCTGGAGTTCCTGCTTTGTGAATTCTTTCATCCTCTCCATGCACTTGGAAGCAGGTGAAGTTGTGCCAGAAAAGTTTTGCTGCGATTAATATTTCTTATAGCAAAGATCAGTTCACGGATCATTTCCACTATATAGTCTGTATCTGTAGCTACATGATTATTGTTAAAAGTAGATTGAAAACATAATAATAGTAAATGATCAGAATATTGTAAATGCGAGTTTTTCCCACTTAAAGCCGGAGTTAATAAGGACGTCATCCTTCAGCAGGACATAAGCCAGGCTTCCACTGGGACAGTGGATTAGCACACAGTCCATGAACATGCACGGACTGGGACTGGTCCAGTTACTTGGCCAAAATAAAATGACATCAGTTATGTCAGCAGTTTTTGATTCTTCTTCTTTTATCTTGCACTGGTGTGTCACATGACTTCTTTTGACTCTTTTCTGCTTGACAGGATAAAATGTTTATCGTGGACGTGTTTAAGAGCTGCTGTTCTTCTGTCTCTGCAAGACAAGAAGGTTTTTTACTTAAATAGTGAATATAGCTGTCACAGTACAGCATGTTTGTATAATGACGAGGGACCAATCAGGTGGGTTTTTGCCAGGAATAGATTGAAATAATTAATTACCTTTAAAGAAATAAATGTAAATGGCAGGATTCCCTACAATGCAGCTGTGTTGCTGGTTATACTTAAGATTGCTGCTACAGTCCTTTTAATGTTAGTGAATGTTCCTGACTCACTGGATTTTATCTAAATTTAAAGAAGAAGACAAAGAAAACATCTCACTATACATCAGGCTGTATGAAGCCTTGTTTGAAGGAAGTGTTGGCCCCTGCTGCTTTTACATTGACGTGGTCTCCGAATCCTGAGAGGAGTCGAGTGTGTGGATGAAAAACGCTCTTATTAAAAGACAAAAGTCACTCATCATCAATATGATTAAAATCTCAGTATGCAAAAGATCAATCAAGGTCTATTATTTCACACTTTGTTCTTTTCTTTTCTCAAAAGAAAGTTAAACTGTTGAGTTTCCAGTGAGTTGTGTTTTCTGTGGAAATACATGTGTGTGTGTAAACTGCCTCTTTGAGACATTTTTACCAAATATTATGATCTTGTAGTTGATGATCCAGCTTTCAGCCCAAAACATCTTCTTTTTCTGGTACTGCAGCCACTGCAGGAAGGAGAAGAAAAGTTAAACATCAACACATGAGTCACATGCATTTATTTGTGTGTCTGTGTGTTTGCATGCGTACTTTTAACCGGATTATTCATCCAGAATTGCTGCAGGAGCCTCTGGACTAAGACTACCAGGTACCGGAACAGCTTCTTCCCCACAGCTGTCAGACTCCTGAACTCCTGACATCTGACCCACATTAAACTCATGGACTGAACATACACACCCACAACCACCTACACACACACACAATGGACAACCATACCCTCAAACACACAATAATAACATGGACTGAACCACCACTCACAACCACCAGCACTTTATAGCCTCTGTAGAAATTATCCACATATCTCACTGATCTTAACTGCACTACTGTATAGCTCTGTGTAAATAATCATTCTGTACATACGATAGTTTTTAATCCTACAACTGTTTATAACCTGCATAGTTCACATTTCTGTATAACTGTATATCTCAGATTTCTGTATAGTTTTTCATATTTATATCCTGTACATATCCTGTACATACTTATAGTTATAGCATATTCATAACATACTTCATACCGTGTACATTATAACATACCATAATAGACCCATTTCTGTAACATACTTACATATCTATATTATTGCTAATATATATTGTAATATATCTATATCACTAAAGCACTTCTGGATGGATGCAAACTGCATTTCGTTGCCCTGTACCTGTGCATGTGCAATGACAATAAAGTTGAATTCTATTCTATTCTATTCTATTCTAGTGCACAGCTTGACCATCATGGTTAGGATGAAGCCGTTGCTGAATGGGGGGACTGGAAGCCCAAGGCCCACCTTGACACTGATGAAGATTGGGAAGAAAGAGAAAAGGATGATGGATGTGGATCATATTACTACATATAACTACTTTGCACCCAGATAGTTTTTCCACTGGGGTCTTTATCTAACATGGCCCTGCTGTATATAAATGCATCATTACTTATTTCTGTAGCATATTTTGTGTTACTAGGCTACCAAACAACAAGCAACTAATTGCAGTAGAGTAAAAACACAAGTGGCGTAAACACAAATGCTTAAATACAGTCATTGAGTGAATGACTGAGTTTTCTAGCAGTGAATGAAACACACTGCACGTCGACTACACCCCCATGTTCAGACAAAATCATTTTTTCATGCAACAGACAGAATCTATCAATAAATCTGCATTTAATGTGTTTTTGCTGTAATAACTGCTGAATAAACATTTAATAAAACTGTGATAGACATTAAACTTACACTCACTCCCCACTTTGTTAAGTATTCCTCTTTAACTGCTCACAAATGCAAATATCTAATCAGCAAATAACACGATAGCAAATCGAGGCATTTAAGCATGCCATCAGTGTCAAAGGTTTCTGCTGAAATCCACCAGAATGAGGAAGAAAGGTGATTTAAGTGGCGCTGAATGCTGCGTGGTTGTTGGGATTTTCCCACACAGTCTCTAAGGTATACAGAGATTATCCCGAAACTGATAAAATGTCCAGTGAGAGGGTGAAAACGCTTTCTTGCCAGAGGCCAGAGGAGGAAACCAGACTGATGACCGCGCATTCGTCACTGTCGCACCTCTGGAATAACCTCCCTCTAGCTATTCGGGCGTCTGATTCAATTCAATCTTTTAAATCTCGATTAAAAACGTATTTGTTTAGCCTTGCTTTCCCCGCCTCCTAGAGCCCACATTTTTAGTGTACTGGAACTTATCTTTATCACTTTGTTAATGTTTATAATGTTTTAACCTTCAGCATTGTGTGTGCACTTCACTAGTGCCTACTATGCCTGGTGTATTATTGGTTAGTTATGTCACCCACCTGTTAGTATATTTTATTTGTATTTTGTGCTTTATATTTGTATTTATTATTGCTCTTAACTCATTCTGTGAAGCACTTTGGCATACCTGTGGTTTTTAAATGTGCTATATAAATAAAATTATATTGTATTGGTATGAGATGATAGGAAGGCAGCAGCAATGCAAATAATGCAAATAAAGCAGATGTGCAAAGATCACACTGGGTGCCACTCCTGTCAGATAAGAACAGGAATGTTAGACTCCACACAGGATCACCAAAGAAGGAAAAATCCCGTCTTGTCTGATGAGTCTTGATTTCAGCTGCAACATTCAGATAGTCAAGTCAGAACTGAGCATAGACAACATGAAAACGTTGATCTTTCAGTTTTGTTTCAATGGTTCAGGCTGATGGTGGCAGTATAATGGTGTAGGGGATACTTCTCAGCACACTTCAGAGCCCTTTGGACCAGACAAACTTCATTTAAACACACCTGGGAATAGTTGCTGACGTGTCTGTCCCTGTACGACCACAGTGTGCACATGTTTTTATGGCTGCCTCCTTCAGGATAATAAGCCGTGTGACAAAGCTGAGATAATCTCAGACTGGTTTCTTGAACATGACACTTAAACGGCCTCCACAGCCACCAGTTCTCAATCCAGCAGAGCGCCTTCGCGATGTGGTGGAACAGGAGATTCACGTCATGGATGCGGAGCTGCAAAACCTGGTGTGGATGTGTAGGTTTATTTTCTAATCATATTAAAAAATATTTTCCCAGAATATTAAAAATGAATCCCATGACTCAGTAGGTATGACTTAGAGACTTAGAGCTTTTTATTGTCATTGTGCAGTTTCTTGCACAGCAAAATTGGGTGGCTGAACCACAAAGGTGCTAAAGTAAGAAGAAGAGAAACCAATATACAACAAAGGCGGAAAATAAATAAATAATTAAATAAATAGAATAAAATAAAAAACAGTGTATATGTATACATATGTGAGTGGAACTATATACATGGTGTATGTGTAGGAAACATTGAAACAGACTGGGACCAAATAATTGCACATGAGCCAAAAATATTGCACAGAACATGGATAGACTGAGATATTGCACATAGATGATCAACAGCAGTGTCAGGGTGGATGTGTTGGGGAAGTCTTTACACACTCTTAGTTTGCATTAAGAGTTCTGACAGCCACGGGAAGAAGCTGTTCTTTAGTCTGTTGGTTTTGCACCTGATGGATCTGAGCCTTTTTCCAGAGGGCAGGATGTTGAAGAGGTGGTGTTAGGATGGAGGTGGTCCTTTATAATTGCCCTGGCTCTGGAGAGACGTCTTGAGCTGGCAATTAAGTCCAGGGAGGGGAGTGGACAGCTGATCACCTTCTCTGCAGTTCTGATGACCCTCTGTAGTCTCTTCTTGTCAGCTGTTGTGCAACCAGCGTACCGCACAGGGATGGCGTGCACCAGCACACTCTCGATAGTGGCACGGTAGAAAGACACTAGGACACAATCTAAAGTACACCAGCTTCTAATTCGGTACAAATATGCAATGAGTCGGCTGTTAGGCGACATGCCTGAGCAAATGAAAACATGTTCTCACATTGTTGCATATGTCTGTGAGCACGTGTGTGTTTTTAAGAGCTGCACTGTCAGTAGAAATAAAAGTAAACTGTCGTCAGTTCTGAAATTCATGTTACACAACGTTACACCGGTCCACAACACCGGCGTAACATAAGCAGCGCTTTTTGTTTGTGCTGCTTTACCTTTGAAGTCCAGTATTTCTGAGTCATCCTTCCTGCTTTGGTTACACTGTGAGTCACTATTTGTACCACTGTCACACACTCAGCGGTCACACAGACCACCTCGGGGTTTTTGTTTTCAACAGTTTGCAGAAGTGCTCCAACAAAATGTGCTTTCACTCCTCTACACTAGTTGTTCAAGTCTGCAGACATGTGGATTCATTCATAAGTATCTTCCACCAGAGCTGCGATAAAGTTATGATGCTTTGAAAAGGAATTTAAAAGGTTTTTACACAAAGCGTATTCTGGGTGTGCCAGCTGAGAGTCAAAGAGAATTATGTGCTTTATCACTACAATGCTTCCAATCTTGCAGTTTAAGCCACTCACAGCCGTACACTCGCAGCGAGTCGGTCATTAGAAAGTAAAGAGAAGCACCACACGAGCTTTAAGTACCAAATATTTTCAGATGAATCCTGGAGAAGTCAGAGTGAAGAAGATGATGTTTCTGTATCATTTCTCTTGGTTATAAAGGAAGTTAACAATGCAAATATGTGTGTGTGTGTGTGTGTGTGTGTGTGTGTGTGTGTGTGTGCCTGTCAGTAATATAAATATATGAAATACATTAGCAGTTAATTAAACAGATAATGAAACAGCTCAGCGTTGTCATTATGATGTGCGTCACACATCGCTGTGTCAGTTGTGGCCCCTGATTTGATACTCGAGCAGTTTGTGTCATTAGCGTTACTCCTGTGTGACAGGCTCATGTTCACGACGGATGCTCGGACGCATTACTAGAAGTGAAAGTTAGCGCGCGGTCAACGTGACAGTCTGTGTCGGTTTCTCAAATGCAGAAGCTCCACAAAACAAAACCGAGCTGAAACTCCTCACATGTGATGTTGTAGAGCTTTCTCTGAATAGTCACCTTCTATATAGACGCTGTGTGATTTTTCTAGTATTTGTGTCGAGCTACACAAGTGTGTAATTAACAGGCGCTTTTATTTTTGTCTTTCCCAGCAGCAGCTCTTAAAGTAACAATCACTGATTCGGTGTAATGCCAAGCATGTGTTTGCATACGTATGTGTGTGTTTTGGGCACGGCAGATCTTCACCTGAGCTCGAAAATCCTGTTTGTGACCTTGTATTCGTCTGAAGCTGTAACTGTGTGCATAGACACTGAACTCCTCCCCAATAATTGCTGCTACTCGTGGGTAATGAACCGAGGCCTGACTTGTGACAACACATGGGTTTGTCTTCCGAGCATTTGCATTCAAACAGTGTAAATATGCTTGAAGGCAGGGATGCTATATCCAATATTTGCACATGACACAAACAGATATGATTTATAGAGGCTCTAGTTTCCCTAAAGACACTGAACTTCCTCCTTCCTTTACAAACCTGTCATAAACTTTGGAAAACAGCAAGAGACAGAGTGCAGGATAGAGAGCTGGAGGTGGTCGAACGTTTATAGGTCATTTGGTTTGTTGAGCACTGTGTTGTCCAGCAGACACGACAGCCACATGTGTGTAAAGTGGAAATGTTCATTCATTTAAGACACATCTTTAACTCTGCAAACCTTTGTTGGTTCTGAGCGCCAAAAATAAAGGAAAAAGATCAGCAGTGGGCATCAACAAAAGCTCTCTGCTGACACATTATAATAAAAATCTCTACACCTTTTGAGAGGACAGCAAAAATAATTGGGTTCCTCAGCATTACACAAAAACCTGAACATTGCAAACTAAGTTGCCGTACTTGGTTAGTTTGTCCTCTGTGTTTGAAATAGAGTCTTAAATAAACTCAGGCAGGCTGCGGCCTTTAAATGATGCTCAGTTGGTACCAAAGGGACCAAGTGTGCTAAAAAAAATCATTACATCACCAGCAGTCGCCTGAACTGTTGATACAAGGCAAGATGGATCCATGCTTTCATGTTTTGTTTTGTTTCATTCATCATCCAAATGTTGCAGCAGAAATTGAGCCTCGTGGGAGCATTTTTCCAGTTTTCTGAACCATAGCCTCAGTTTCCTGCTCCTAGATGACAGAAGTGACACTGGCATTGTCTTTTGCTGCTGCAGCTCATCTGCTTCAAAGTTCAACATGCTGTGCATTCAGACTTCACAGCCTGGCTATGCTCCTGTGACCGCTGGCATCAACGAGGCATTTTCTCTCAGGTAACGGGCCAGTTTCAAAGATGGTTGTGTCGGGAGCAGGGTTTTAATAGTTTTGCAATTTTCATTAGTTTTTATTTTTATTTAGTTTCGACTTCAGATTTTCAATTTTATATCAGTTTTAATTAGTTTTTACCAATTGTTTGCTAGTTTAGTTTAGTTTTTATTTTTTTGAAAATCCTTAGTTTCAGTTTAGTTTTGATTAGTTTCAGTTATAGTTTTAGTCGTGTTTGCAATAATTAAGTGTAACAAAATCCCAGTTTCATCATATCAGTCATTCTGCTCATCCTTGGGTATGTTGCTATTCCAGCTACCATACTGCACCCTGGACAGGTCGCCTGTCTGTCGCAGGGCTAACACGCAGAGACAGACAACTCACATTCCCACCTATGGGTTCTTTAAATAAATAAATAAAGGCAGATGAACAACCATTGATACCAGGCAACTATAAAACGTATATCTTGGCCCCAATGAGACTATTAACTCTCGCAGCACCGGGTGTTTGTAATTGTGGTTCAAGTGAATTGATAAACTTTTTGAAGGTAATTGACTCACACAGTTGTGTAGATATCCCCGTCCTGTTGTCTCGGGATGCATCACGCTGCCTTGCCTGGGGTTAGCTTCTGTTTTCTGGGGATGAGGGTTGAGTGTGCTCCCTTACCTTCTCAAGCTAAGCTAGGTTAGCCTTCTTGGGTGAGCTTTTCAAGTGCACTTTAAGGTTTGTGGGATTTTTTTCCCTTTAGAAATGTCCCTCATAATTTGTCTCTTTCCACTACAAGACACTTGCTTTATCCAAAACACAGTCATATTCAAAGTAATCCCAAATTGGACTCTGGCTCCCGACTTTTCCTGACATGATTCTGCGCGTGGACGGAGCAGCGACACAGACGACTCGACTAACGTGCTGCCACCTGCTGGCATAATGAGACACAGCAAGAAAAAAATCTGGAAACTAAACTTTTTCACCCTTGACTCTTGTATGACACGCACACATCAATGAAAACTAAACACATTTCTGCTATAAATTCAGTTAATTTTAGTTAGTTTTGTGAACACTCATTCCAGTTTTAGTTAGTTTTCCTTTTTTTTGTTTTTGTTTTTATTTTTATTTCCGTTAACGAAAATGTTTTTTCACTTCTAGTTTTCGTTATTTTGTTAGTTTTCGTTAACGATAATAACCTTGGTCGGGAGAATCCCAGAAGGTCAACAGTTTCTAAAATATCAGATGTTTGGCACCAACAACTCGGCCACTCCAAAGTCACCTAAATCACCTTTCTTCCTACAAGTGTAGATGCACTGAGTTGCTGCCATACGATGTAATTTGCACTTACTTGCACTCAGATGTATTTAATAAAGTACCCTGAGGTTCTCTCTGGATGTGAGAACCATATAAAGTGAATACATGACAAACCTTTTATTTTTATCTTTTGCTGATTTATGCTGAATCAGTCTGTAATCTGATTTAATGTTGAAGCTGGCCTTCATATGCGATATGAGTCCTTATTTTTAGAGCAAAAGGGATGATTTATGCAACATTTCCCATCTGCGCCTACATCTGTTTGCCCTAACATTTAGAATAAACCAAAAGACGGCATTTCTGAACATATGTGAAATTTAATTGGCTTTTCAAGAAGGCATAATTACAGCACAGCTGTAGAAAAAGACCGCCACACAACAGTTAACAGTTCATGTTTTTCAGAAGGTTGAACCAGCGTGCCAGTCAGCAGGAATTACAGATCTGCAGAGGCCTCTGCTTTGGTCAGACAACGTGCGCTGCCATGCAGCATCATGTACATGCAAACCACATGACCCGAGCCAACCCATATCTCACCAACTGAAACCAAACTGGACGTCGTTTACAACCTGAGACAGGCTGTACATGTACCTGTTCTGCTTCTGCATTCATACATTCAGACCGCCGTGTGAGGTTTTAAAGCTTGAAAGGATGTTAATGCAGTAAAAACAGTACGTCCAGCTTGTGGAAAAATAAAAATGGCTGTGGGTCTGTGGTTGCTAAGAGAAAACAATAGGCTTCGTTTCAAGCATGTTGATTGTTGTAAATTAGAGGGAGACCTGACACTTAAACAGGGCTTTTGGGGAGAACAAGAACTACGTCTATAATACGCAGTATTGAGTGTTTACTTTGGAAAGAAAGGAATTTACATCTATATGGAAATTTAGAGAGTGGGTTTGAATAGTTCGCTCTTATATCCGCCTGCATTTAATGATTATTAACTGCCTAAATCTATACTTACTTCATATTGTCCAATTTTTACAGAGCGATCCACACAGGTTTACTTATTTTTATCAGACTTGTTGCCCAATAATAAAATTGACTGGAAGCGTTTAGTGCTTGAGGCCCATTAAATAGCCTAAACAGAATAAATCTTCCCAAAGTGCTCTCAAGCTGCAGTACGTTCAGCGTTTCTTCTTAGTGCAATCAATTCTGCAAAGGTTTATAGTATTATAATCAGTCATCACTTAGCATTAATCATCAGTTAAAATCTATAGACACTTTGCTTCAGTCGAACTGGATTTTCAGGCATTGCATGGCTTGTTTTGACTGGTGTGGGAGCCAAATGGGTGGTGCGTGCAGCATTTAACAAGACTACAGTCTAGAGTCAAGCTGAAAAGCCTGCAGCAAAACTTTATGACAAACTGATGGTTGTTAGGAGACTTAAAACCACCAAAGTCAGTGTAATGATGACAACGCGGTGGGAGGGGGGGGGGCATTTTCCACCATTAGTCCACTGGAAATGAAGATAAAGCAAAAACAAAAAAAAACTGACCAATCAACTAATATTTCCATGAGCCTGCTGTTACGGCTGAAAATATAAGACATACTGAAAGATATAAAAATGTATATATTTTACATATTCTTCTGGAATTAACTTAAGGTTTCTATATCATGTCATAAAATAAAATATTTGCTTATTTAAAAAAAAGAAGAATGTCCTTGGATATTTAAAAAGACATTAAAGTTTTATGGCTTTAAACGTCCAAAACTACCCAGGAACACAGGTCGTCTCAGCCTAACAAACAAACCACAGAAGGTGTAAACGGCTCCACTAACTTGTCTCTCAATTTACAATTTTAATGACGTCCTTTACAACATACATGGCATAAATACTTTACAACCAAAGAAAAGTCATTGAGCCCAGTCAGTGGTTTAGATTTGATCAGGAAGTTTTCCTAATCAGCCTGCAGGCGCTCGTGTTCGCAAAGGTAAAGTCTATTCAGTCGTATCGTCTTCAGGTCCTGAGGGCCCAACCTTCAGCTGGAATCCAGTGTGTTGCAACATCCTTTTACAGCTCTTACTGGTGACCAGCTGTTCATCAGAGCAGCATCAGCCACTCAGCAAGCTGAAGCGGATGTTTGAATAAAGAAAAGTTACAAACAAGTCCGTCTGCGTGATTTGCTGCAGGTCATAGTTTTGCACAGGTGAACTGAAAAAAGGAGACAGACTGTCCACCAGAGGCCAAACTACTCAACAAGAAGTGACTGAAATTCTCACACCAAGTTCATATTTTCACACAGCGTAGTTTCAAGAATGCTTTGCTGGATCTATTGAAAGCATGAAATAAACATAAAACTGCGTCCTGCCCGAGCGAAGCCGCAGCTTTACAGCGCCCGACTTGTGAAACGTCACTCTTCTCGACTAGTTCTTCCACTACAGCATTCCTTAAAAGCTAACCAGGAAGTGAACTTAATGGAAGAATCAAGCAGAATACAGAAAATCATATTGACGTCACACTTCGTATGGTTTACTCCCTCGCAGGCTCAAAGGGGAAATGAACAGCCGTGCACGCCACGCCGACTTGTTTTAATCAGCCATTCGAGTGCAGCGGCACCCGTGCTTACGCAACCCAGAGGATATGATAAAAGAAACACAGGATGATTCCCATTATGGAAGAATGGGAGGTATGTGTCCAAACATGATCAAACCCTGACAGAACAGCTCGTTTGCATTCATCAGGGGAAACAGCAGATCGCTTATCTCCATCGAAGCAACTCTAGTTGGCGTGAAATGTCTCTTCAGGAGACTGCTTTTAATCTGAGGACAAACACAACCCACTGAGACCAACTGGAGACATATGCAGCTTCTCTTTCAAGCTCCAGTCTGTTTTCATAAAGATCATTCAGATCTGGACAGATGTTCTCAAAAAAAGAAAAAATAAGAAAAAGTTTTCAGTTCTTGAGTATACCCTCATCGTTCTTCATCTCTTCTGAGGGAGGCTGGCTGTTGCCCGTGTCTTGCCCAGAGCTCAGTGGCTTGGAGTTGGCATTTATTGACCTCTGCCGACGAGTGCCGTTGCCAATGCAGCGCATGAGGTTCTTAAAAGTTGCCCACATTTCCTCATCCTTGTAAGAGTAGATGCAGGGATTCATGACAGAGTTGAGTACAGCCAGGAGCAGGAGCCAGCGCTTTAACTTCATGACGTGACAATTCTTACAGTTGAGGCCATCCATCAGCAGAACCACCAAGCCAGGAGTCCAGCAGATCACAAAGGCCCCTGAAGAGAGATAAGCAAACTGCGTCATTATCTTCAGTACGTTTTCAAAAATGTGTATAATTTTTGTACAAAGGCAGTCTGAAAAGTCGCATCTTCAACATTTTGCAGATGAAACTTAAATAATAAATGTCTTATTATACAGTTATGACAAGACATTTTGGACATTTATTGTATGAACTCAAATATTGATGCAAATTGTTCTAAAGAGGCGACTTTCAGCTTTGATCCTAGCAAACAAACAAAAAAACTGCATTAAAGATGGAAGAATTAAGTCCTTTTGTTTCCATATTTTAAAAACTTCGTCATGAACAGTTTGAAAAGGCAAAAACAAACAGCAAACAGTCTTCTTTGTTTTGCCTTATCGTACTACTTTATCATCAGCAAGTGATAAATCAGGTTAACATGGTGTGACTGACTCTCCCACTGCAGATCGTTTCATTTCGTTATCTTTATCTTTTAAAAAAGGGTCATTTTGCAGTTTGTTTTGGGTCATTTTCACTGCTTTTATTCAGCTGAAAGAGCAGAAAGTGTAGCTTTGCACACTTCAGAGTTTATCTGGCTGCTTCTGTCTTCTGGCACAGCATCAATGAACTCCACCTCTGGAGGGTGTGCATGCTTACGTCATCTCACTGCCTCCGCCATGTTTGACACACCTTTTCCGATGTTTCGACTCAGAACAAAACCTCAACAGTTCACTTCTGTCAGAGCAACTGGTGCAGCCGAGCTCCGATTCATCTGTCCACTCGCCTCTTTAGAGCTGTGTTTGTTTTTGCTCATCTCTAATCTTTCCTTGGTGGTTTTTCTTTACAATACTTGCTGCGAACATTCACTTCTCTCTTCTGCAGACTTGCAGGCATTTTTATGTTACTGAGGTCACCGGTGTGCAGTGTTGGGGAGTAACGGAATACATGTACCGCCGTTACCTATTTAAAATACAAAGTATGAGTAACTGTATTCCGTTACAGTTACCGTTTAAAAAGGTGGTATTTAGAATACAGTTACTTTGTTGAAATAAATGGATTACACGGCGGTACTTCCCTGTTTCATATTGTGGCGGGTCAGGACTGTTTGGGTTTGTTTGACAGCTACGTTCTGTTGTTCCAGGCGGCAGCGTTACAGTTGCCATGGTTACAGGGTGACGCTCTCTCTGCGTGTTTCCTGGGTGAGAGAGGCCTTTTTGTTGTTGTTGTGCTAAGCTAATAGGCAGAACGCTACAGGTATAGCTCTAAAGAATGTAGCATCATGGGCAGTGTAGTCCGTGCTGCAGGGAGAATGGACTGCCATACACGTTATGTGTCTGTGAGCGAGGGAGGGAGAAAAAGGAAAAGTACGAGCTGTCATCGAGCAGAAACGGGAGCTGGAAGCATGTAAATATAATAATAACCACTGCAGCCAAGAAGAGAGCCTGACGAGCCCAGCTGTAAGTAAGCTATTAAGACTCGACTGTACACCGTGTTCGTGTTTTCCTCTGAAACAATAAGTTCTGTTGGAGCAGCCTTTCAACGCCTCTCTCTGTCTCTGCTAGCAAAGTTGACCCAGACAACAAAGTAAAGCTAGTTTTCAGCTACGAGCCCGACACAGAACCCACCGTATTAGCCAGAGGTCCCTTTACTACGGTTCGGAGCCGCGGACCTTCAGTAACAGTAATAAATCACAGCAATAGTACATTCATGTAGTTGTAAACAGCATGATAATATATTAAGTAATCTAAAGTATTCAGAATACGTTACTCTCATTGAGTAACGTAACGGAATACGTTACAGAATACATTTTGGGGCATGTAATCTGTAATCTGTAATGGAATACATTTTAAAAGTAACCTTCCCAACACTGCCGGTGTGCTCCATCTTCTTTTCACACTATATTAAACTTTTAGTTTGGTCACTCTTATTAATTCCTCTCATGTTTTTGTTTGTTTGCAGGATGCTGCATTTCACTTGGGCCAGTTCGTGACAATCAATGTAAAGACTTAGCAAACTGCCTGAAATGATGCAGGGGTCAGGTGATAGTTAGGGTTTATTACTCCAAAATGAAGCCAGTCTGCATTTTTCCATTAGTATCTTCTTGTCATAATAAATGTTGCTGGGCTGAGGGGGCCACTCGTACATATTTCATTTATTTATCTGCTTCTGCCTGACTTTACATCACGATCGGACCAACATTAACCAGAGGTTTGCAGCAGACGTTAAACGTAACCACAGCCTGTAGATTTTTGGATGCTCTGTATAAACATTCAAACTTCCACCCGATGTCCGATTGCTGTGCACATGTGGAGATCAGGAATTGTGAGTTATATTTTACACAAATGGAATTATGTGTTAACAAACTTCACTCCTGAAGTTAAAGCACAGGATGTAAAAGAACCATGTTGCTTAAATTCAACCTATTCTAGTGGAGAAACAAGTAGACGCAGGTTGGAAACACAATGCCATTATTGTGCTCAGTACTTAACTGTGTAGCAGATAATGAGGTGGGTCATGGAGGCACTGAAGCAGCCGTCTACTTCAAACATGTTTGGGCACAAAGCAAAGCAACTAAAGCTTTTCTGGAAATAAAACGAACCAACAAGCATCAACCTGTCTGCTTTACTACAGCATCTCTGAGCTTTATGTCAACAGCAGGAGAAAAACATGTTTTTTGTTTGTTTTTTTACAGCTCATCATTTCTTTTGTCAGACAGACGTGTGTGGGAGAAGGGCTGAGCTCAGCTTTTACTCTAAAACTCAAAAACGAGTTATTTATATGCAGCATGTTTTCATCATCTTTGATGTCCAAAGTAACGTGAACCAACCTGTAGCTGAGATTCCATCATCGTGCAGTTTTTGATGTCTTCTACAAGCTCAAACTTTTTTCCTCTTTAATCTCTTACAAATAAAAAAAGGCTTTAGAAGCTCATGTTTTGAACATCTGCTCCTTTTGCTATTCATTTGTCAATTTGTGGTTACGCTTAAAGAATGAAAACAAATCTGCCGGGAGTATTACGATGCTTCACTTCAAAAGCAGCACACTGGGACGTGCTACATTTAAACAGATGGATGCTTAAACTACAACAACTGCATGCTGACAAACCAGTGCCATGAAGGGGAATTATGAAAAACAAGAAGAGTGATTCCTGACGCTTACTTGTTTTAAATTTGAGTGAATTTATTATATGAAGTCGGAAAGATTATGACCAAAAAAACCAAACCAAAACACCCTAAAAACAATCTTCGAACCTGTTACAGGCCGAACACTGAGAGAAAACAGGGACACCTGTTGTTTCCTTTCACTTCTAAAGGACGTTTTATGCATTAGCATATTCATTCTTTGCTGTGACAAAGGCCATAGCATTTCCAGTCTTTCTGCAATCAGTTATTTTACTGGTTTTAACAAAGCATGTGTGCTTCGTAAGCATTTCTGAACTGGTTTGCCCTGTTGCCTTTTTGTCTGCACAAGCAGTTTTCCCTTTACCTTGGACCTGACTCCATGCTCTACAGGTTTTGATAGTCCAATTGTTTCTTCCATAAGAGCTTCGTTAACTTTTTCCCATAAAGCATAATCATTAAAATAATTGTGTTACATACTCTCCAGCTACAGTTTTAAGTAAGTTTCTGTGTTAACTGTTGAAGCTTATTGCTATTGTGAGCAGAGGCTTTAGCCCTGTGATAGACAGGAGATTTATACCATGTCTCGCCCTATGAAAGCTGAGATAACAGATAAATTAACATCCTGAAGGGACGAACCTACACTTGTGTGATTACACTTCAAGCTATGGAGAAGTGCATCTGAAAGCAATCGCCGAAGTCCCCGAGTATAGGTTCTTTTTCTTTTTTCCCTTTTTTGGGAGGAGGGGAAGCTCACTGAAAACCAGTGTGGTGTGGTGGACGGTACGCCACACAGGCTGTGAAGCAGTGTCCTTGCAGGAAGAGATAATTACACAGCCGTCTGCAATAAAGTGTCTAAACAGACAAACATCTTCTACACAACATTCAGCACTGAGATATCTGCCCGTGTGAGCTGAGAAAGATCAACGCCGGACCATTTCTCTGTGGTGCGACGCTACAACCTTCTCTTTTATCTGAAGAGCACACAAAACAAAAAGCAATCACACTGAACGCTGAGGAACTCGTCTGACCTGCAGCGCTATCAGACATGCATCAGTCTGGCCTGCATTCCTAGCTTTGGTAATTACTATACGTAGACTGTGTCATACAGTTCTGTGCAAATGCTTTGAGTTCTCTTTTAGTTTGTCTTTGGACATCGGCTGCTTTTTCAATCAGTTCATCCCAGTCCTCATACCTGACCATTTCCAAAGGAATGTTTTGCTTATTAAGCCAACTAACACTGAGGCAGCTAACTCAAATTTTAAATTGTATCTTTAGGCACTTTGTTGCCAACAGCCTGTCACAAAAACAGTTTATTCCTGAACTGAATCTGTGTAAAATAACAACGATAACACAGTTTGATGGACATAAAATGGTATGTTTGGACCACAAAGGTGATTTACTAAGAGCTGTTGGGGGGAAAGGATGCGGTGTGGAGGAGGAGGTCGGGAGAGCGGTGCAGCAGCGAGTGTCTACAGCCATCTGTAAAACACGGTGGAGGCTCTGCCATGGTTTAAAGCTGCATGTCAGTCAATGGTGTTGGGAATCTTGTCAAAATGTCAAAACACCTTCAGATTCTGATCAACCATCTGGAAAATATCAGATTGGCAGTGACGTACTCGTTATCTAAAACATGCTGCCAATGCAGTAAAAGCATACAAGCATAGAACAGCACAGTGGCCGCCCCAGAGCCTCAAACAAAAGGCATCTTCCAAAGAATAGCTTCAAATGACCTTCAAAGTCTGGTGAACTATTCCTGAAGACCCTTCAAAGGAATGACAAGCAAGCTTGTCTAAGAGAGTTCAGGCTGTGCTGAAGAATAAAGGTGATCATACCAAATAATTGACTTACAAGTTTGTAAACTCTGTTTTTGCCTCGTATTCTAAATCTCTGTGCACGTTTGCACACGTTTCAATGAATTGCCGCCTTAAAACAGTGTACCTTCTAATGGTCTGTAGTTGCACTGCAGTAGAATATCCTTGTACACTCCTATTGTACCGTTTACAATAGAAAGCACTGGTCTGATTTTATTACTGAGCCTCTATTGAAAGGTATCCTCTTGCAAAACGCCAACAAAGGGAGCCAAGTAATGATATCCGAGACCCTCGTCTGAGATGGAGTCGACTGAGAAGGGGAGAAGGTATTACGACAAGCGTTGTACCACTAAATCATGAGTTTATGTGCCAGCGGCTAAAAAATAAGTTAAGAGTTATTTCTTATTATTTCTAAACACTCTGAGGCTCCAGCTTCTTGGATGTGAGGGCACTGAGTGGCTGCTGTTTGGGCGAATGCAGCCATTCAGAGATTCAGGAACATCTAGATTATAATCAAGTATCTTCAGCAGAGACTCTAAATTGTTTCTAAAGTTTGTGACAACTTTAAAAGGCACAATAGTGTTTTTATGATCCGCTGATCAGCGACACTCCTCAGGGAACTACTTTATGAGCAGCACCTACCAAGCACAACCAAGACCGTCTTCATGAGCTTCATGGGTGTCCTCTTGCGGTTGATGGAGCCGGAGGTGTGTGGCATGAGCATCGCCGTCTTCTTTTTAACGTAGGCGTAGATTCTCAGGTAGATGGACACCATGATGAGGAACACCACCAGGTTAGAGACAGACCAGAAGATCAAGTAGCTCCTGCTGAAGATGGGAGCGAGCTTGGAGCACGTGTTCAGGTTGCAGATACAGTTCCAGCCCAGACTGGGCACAGCCCCCATGAAGATGGAAATGGCCCACACCAGCACGATAAGCAGCGTCACCCTCCTCTTCGTCAGGTTGCTATGAACTTTCCAGCTCATAACAGATATGTAGCGCTCCAGAGCTATGACGAGCAGGTTTGCCAGTGAAGCTGAGAGACTGATGTCCAGAAGACCTTGGCGGATGAAGTAACCAGTGACGGTAAGTTGCCGTGACACCTCGCCCGTGTTGAACATGAGGTACACGTACGCTATCCCTGCGAGGAAGTCCGAGGCAGCCAGGTTGGAAAGGAGATAGTAGAAAGGATAATGAAACCTTTTATTGGTAATGACAGCAGCTATGACCATGACATTGGAGACCAGGATGAAGCAGCAGAAGATGGAGCCCACAACCTGGACCAGGATGAGCTGAGTGGTGTCCCATTTATCATCACCTCCGCTCTGGTTGTAAAAGAACTTCATCGTCTCGTTGTAATGACAGGTGTTCTGCTCGGCCATTTTAAAAGGCGGGTCTGTGAAATGAGAAAACCAAGACGTTAAAAGCAGAACTTTTCATTATCCGTGTCGATACGATGGACTCTTAAACCTTTTGTCTCGTGTTGCATCTATGCAGTCGTAGTTACCAGCTATAAAAAAGCACAACTCATTAATATCATCTTCTACAAATTTGTTGTGATGAAATCTCTAGACTGACTAAGCTTTTTCTCTCCCCCTAAGCCATAGGTGTCAAACTCTTGCCCGCGGGCCAAATTTGGCCCACAGCCTAATTACATTTGGCCCGTGAAGCCACCAAATTACTATCAGAGCTGGCCTACTGGTATTATACAGCTAATATATATATATTGTTTAGTATTAAGCTTTGCTTGTTCCATATTCACTTTTTCAGCAAAACTTGTTTGAGTCCATAAGAAAAGATTCATTCTTAAATCTGGAGGAATAAATATATTTCAATAAATATTAATGTTAGCCCGCGACTTTGTTCCAGTTTTGAATTTTGGCCCACTGTGTATTTCAGTTTGACACCCCTGCCCTAAGCCTAGGAAGAGATTCATTCATCTGACAGCAAAACGCACACAGCACAGCCTGTTTACGGGAGCCGCTCTGATTGTACAAAACTAAACTCACAGTAAACCCTCATTACTAAAGCTGAAGGGCATGACCATGTATTAAAAAATCAGAGTGAAAATCATATGGACCCCATGTATGCCAACATTTCTTAGGGAAAACACTGCATACATGGTAATAAACCAGAGTTGACTGTAACAAGGTGCAAGGTACACTTTTCTTCATGACTCCTTTGTTCACTCAAACTTTACAACCGGTCCGACTTGGAAACCAGTGGGCAGCAAAGCCAGGGGAGGAGATTCTAACAGCGGGGCAGACAAATGATAAGCACTCGGAGAAACCACAGAAAAACTAGTCGAAACGAATAAGAAGTTAATAAAAAAAAGGCAATTACAGGAGACCGAGCAGAAAAACAGCCAGGTGAGTTTACCTGTGGGAAATGTTTGTCCTTTGTGCGTCAGCAGACTTAAAGTTGCGAAATCCTCAGTTGGACTTAATGAACATGTTGCTCCTGTAGCGCTGCGCGTCCTCGGCTGAGGACGGAGGGAGGTGACTTCACTGCGCCGCTGTCAGGTCAGAGTGAGAGCAGAGCGTCTTCCTCCCCAGGTCTCAGCAGCGTGACGCAGAGGGCGTGAGCGTGGAGCCACCCACGCTCACTGCTGTATTCTTTGCACGAGACCCCGCGAGCGCACGATGACCAAACGAAACCGATAACAAGTCAGTGATCTGAAAGAACCAGCAGTTTATCAGCTAGACTACTGACAGCTGCGGATACAGTTTCATCGTAACATTGTGACGTCTTATTCGCGTTTTCAGTGTGAATAATGAAACATTCTAACTTTTTGGCTTTTAAAATCAGTCATTTGGAGTCCCTGTCACTTAACATGTCCATGATTTTTTTACCAGGTCATTCACACAAAAAAATCTCCTTTAAACTCATCTGGTTTCATTCCTATAAGCATCACACGGGTAATATGTGACGTTTAACCTGTTTTTTTTTTAACCCTTGCTCTCTAGTCTCATATGCACTGGAACCGTAGCGCTGGAAGGACTCCAGCTCCTAGACTGAGCTACAGAAAACTATGTGCGGTAGCTAGAAGCAGCTCCACCTTGAACAATACAATCACTTAGCATTAATAATAAATATGTCTGATAAATATTAATTACAGTCAAGGCATTTTTCTTTTTGACACAACAGTATCTTAAACTAGATTTAATGCAACTTTACCTGAGTCAGAAAACTGATTGCACTGAAAGTTGAAACCAATTAACCCGCAGCTTAGCACCATTACCTGATTTTCTGGTAAATCATCCTTGGAAGGGATTTGTTCCTTTGGGGTTTCAGCAGGCTCAGGTTATCCAATGGCCATTCAGGGCCTGTGCCGGGGGAGGGGGGGTTCTCGTAGAGATGGGCCCCAACCAAGAGGCGTATAAAAGAAATGCCAAACTGTATCAACTTAGACGTTAGATTTTAAACCCATATTGTCTTGTTTATATCATACCAGGATGGCATGATTGGTAAAATATAGTAGTATGTATTTTTCCTGCCCCTTTTCTCCCCTACAATGCCGATGCTAGTAGGCTCTCCCAAAGTTAGACATCTTGTGGACTGGGTACTCCCAAATCCATGGGCACAATAGAGGAAATGTGTTCCTGACTCATTTTTGTAAATCATTCTGGATGAAAACCTTGCAGTGAAGTTATTGAGATGTCAGTTAGATGACATGCAAGCTAATCACAATAGATTGATGACCTAAAACTTTTAGCATCCAGGGAATAGTTTTGTTTTACCTGCAGGATATTTTCCCATCAAAGAAAAAAAAATGTCCTTTTTCTGTGGACACATGCCAAACGTGCCTTTTCCCAAGAAAATCTCTCCCTTACAACAATGAACAGTCATCCATGACCGAGATTGGCAAGAATCTCGAGGGTTGTGGTGTGTCGGGGGCAAGACGAAGATGATAACAGCTGCTTGTGCACGAAAACATAGCATCATTTTTTCAAACAATCTCTGGCTGTTTCATTTAGTGTAAGGATGATACAGCTTTTACAAAACTTGTATTTTGATATTTCTTCACTAAAAGGTGCAGTGCTCTCTATTTCAAAACTGTTCTGTGTACATATATGCACACATTCCTGTATGATGCATCCGATTACTGAAGAAAGGGGAAGAGGAGGAAATAAAAAACACAAAAATGAGCGAGGGCTCATCAAACATTTTTGTCCAGGGATCTGTAACTTCATGATTGAGGCACGTTTAACAGTCTTTGCCTCATTTGTAAACTAGCTTTGAAGATTTTAAACAGCTGAATGATAAAATACTTAAAATAAATAAATAAAAGGCAACCTATTGGCCAACGCAGCTGAGAAAATATGAGAGAAATGTGATGCTTTGATCAAACTAGGAGCACAGCTCTGCAACAGAAGTCATGCTCCAGCTTGTCTTTACCTTTAACCTGCTGGTTCCTGCTGACTCATCGTTGTGGTTCCTTCAAAACTAGTCTTAATCACAACTCAGCTGGAAACATGTTTGTGCACTTCAAAGAAAACTCATCCTCCCACTCCCACCAGTGACATGATTACATTTAAATTTAAAAAAAAAAAGGGACAAATAGGAAGATTAGCCTTGCTGCAACCTTTACTTCAACACTTAATAAATTAACTTTAATGTTGTACATTCCCCAACAGCACTCGACCAAACTCTTTGGCCAAATAAACATCGAAGCAGTATTTTAAACATATACAATTAATCCAAGTAACCTCTTCTTCTTAGTCCCAGTTCCAGCTCCGCATCTGGAGCTCCTGACTCCCGTTCAGTGGAGGAAACTCATTTGGCCTTTCTTATCGCACCTCACGGGATGTTACACGTGTAAATCTACATTCTCCAGGATTTTTTCAGTGTTGAGAAGTTTGTCTCAGACATGTGAAGTATTGTTCCCAGCATTTTCCTCCCTAAACTGTCTCATCCAGAGGCGGGGCAGCCGTCAGCTGATAAGTATGACATCATCATTTGCTGGAACTCTGTAAGGAGAGAGAGGATGAACTCATAAAACCACCAACCTTTCATGATGACAAACTACAGCATAGGCTACTTTTCACTCAGACGTTCGATTACGTGGTTAGCGAATGCTTCTCTTTAGAAAGCACCAATACTTGTATCATTACTCATAAATGATATGAACCAAATTCAAGAAAGAAAAACAGGTGGTTTCTGCTGGTATTCAAAATCAAAGCAAGCAGTGTACGATCTTAAATAACTGCAGTATCCTATTTATGGGACTTCTACATGCTTGTATACGAATGACCTTGCATGTCCCAGGTTTAATCACATGTGCTCCAGCTTTATTAAAGCTACACAGGTTGTTCAAATGCAGTGTACATGCCATTCTAAATGTAGCAACAATGTTATTCCCAAGTGTATCAATATTATGTTGGGATGATACATCCAACTTGTTACACAAGCAGACAGGAATTCTCACTTTAGGGCATAATCTTGCAACACTATCATGCTAATGTTCTTGGGATAATTCCCACACACGCATCATTAAGGCCTCGTTCTCCAATCTGTAATTTCACCTTCACGCAGGTTTGATAGCAACACACAGCAAAGATTTGCACACTTCACTGTATCAAAGTAAACCCACCAAAGAAAGCTTTAAGTTCAAACACTTTGTTTTTAAACATTTAGATAATTTTCCTTCATTTTTATGATCTGCTATAAGCAGAACATTTTCCAGGATTGGAGTGATTGATGATGATGATGAGACCAAGTGAGCAAGGAAGTTGTTTCTAATCATTTTGTTGTCAAAGGAGAAAAACTTTTATTGTACAAAAGGACGAGTGCACAGTGGTGAAGTGCAGACTGCATACAGGACAGAAACAACGACATTATGCTGCTGACATATTTCAGCTCTTTGCAAGCACAGCCAGCACGCTAATGCTAAGCTAGCCAAGAACCCAGAGTAAAAGCTGAGTGAATGCTGACCCCAGACCAGCACAAAGACCCTGAACTTCAACAGGCAACAAACTGATGCGCAGTCACTCTGTCTTTGTGCAGGTTTTACATTCTTAACTGGTAATTATGAGACGTTTCATGAGGTATGTGCCTTTCAGGACCTTTTTCAGTGCAACAAATTACTTTCTCCAGGGAGTAAATCACTAATGTAATGCATTACTTTTGTTAAAAGTGTTCTGTGTTAAATGGCCTGTATTTGTATAGCGCTTTACTAGTCCCTAAGGACCCCAAAGCGCTTTACACATCCTGTCATCCACCCATTCACACACACAGGGTGGCTGTGGCTACATTGTAGCTGCCATCACCAGCAGCTACATTGTAGCCACAGCCACCCTGGGGCGCACTGACAGTGTTGTTAACCCCAACACTGACCATAACAAAGAGTGTAAATCCCTCCTGCTGACCACACAGGATACAATTAATTTGCATGAATGTAATGTCTTTGATATGAGGCTTAGCAATGGTGGTGACTGTCAAAACGCAGCCAAAGACAAGACATGAATGTTTTCTGTCTGATGATGACAGAGGGCCCCAGGTTGATTAAAATCACTCCTTTCACCTGTCCTGTTTGTAAGATAAACATGATCCACACTGACACATTCATATTCCTCAGTACAGCGGATTAAAATGGAGGCTCTGCTCTTTATTTACCAAACGCTACGGTGAGTCATCGTATCGGAGCGCCGCTGACTGCTGCTTACTTTTTCCTACTCATGCACGTGAAACTCCAGGTGAAGTCTGATCAGCCTGAAACTGTAAAGTCTGAGTTGCTGATGGGAGTCAACATTTTCAGGAATGGGGCCATAATCTTTGACAGACTGCAGCTGATACATTTAAGTCCAAATACTGTTAAGTTTACAACCTTTGTAACTCATATACGTTCTATTACATTTAATTGAATCCACAAGAGTCATAATATACAAGAGCTAACAAACTTCACGCTTTCGGTAAACAAGTTTTAAATCCAACCCAAGGATCACTTCCCAACTTCCTTTCCAAACAAGCTAACAGATCCAGATGAAATTTCACCCAGTAAGACATTAAAACGTAAACTGAGAACACTGATCTAATTTTTGCTGGGACAGTAAGATAAGGACGCTTGTAAAAAATGAGATTTAGCAGGTCAAAGGCTGCAAATGAATGCAATTATATAGTCAGTGCAAATCTACAAGAGTACTAATAAGAAAATTGAACCAACTTTAAAAGATGGTCACCAATTTCAACAGAGGATGTACATTACACATCAGTACATAATGGCACTGTAACTGAAACTAGACTTCCTTAAACACTCAAGGCAACCAGAGCTGGAATCCCAGGAAAGCTGGGGGATAGAAAACGGCTGACAAACATCCATAAAAATAAATAAAAATAAAATAAGCCCAAAACAAACCCTCAAAGTCGGCGTGTTAACGTCTGCTGAAACAATGACTGCAGAGCCCCGAGGGAGGAAACAGACTGTCTAAGCTCCAATGTGTCATCATAACACATACAGCAAAGGAAACTTCTCCCCGTGCCAGGACTTTTCCAATGAGTACACGACTACAGATCATTTTTACAGTGTGTACAAACATTCAAAGCTCTGGCAGGAAAAAAATAACAGTTTGGTGGCAAACGCGAAACACAGCTCTATACAGATGACTGCAGTAGTTGCTTTACTGGGTAAACAACATCTCATGCACTCAGTCACAGAACAGTCTGGTGCTTTTGAAGTGGAACGATTGTGATGATGGCTACAGAAACCAACCCTGGTGTCTGTTTACAGCCAAACATTCTCCTGAACAGAAACATCAACTTCACCATTGAGTAATGTGCTGACTGTGATGGAGGAAGTGCTGCTGGGAGCAAACGGGGGAGTGCGCTGCCGTTTTAAACGATAACGGGAAATAAATGAAACATTTCTCAGGCATGTTAAACACTTCATGTTATCAGACAACCAAAGAGAGGTGAAGTAAATGATAAAGAGAGAACAGTGTGAGGTCGCTCTAATAAAACCACGCACAGAGCCGCTAAACCAGTCTCTCCAATGCATTCAAAACTGCTTTCGACTAACCGCTGAACCTTTTCAGCTCATTTTGAATCACAATGTTTACTGTGACCTGTGCATTCAGGGACATAACGCAGTGAAGAGGTAAGAACGGCCGGGAGTTTAAGGGGACGGTGGGGGCAGGGGTGTTCCTCAGCGTGGAGGCCCTCAGTTCCTCTGTAATCAGCCCATCACTGGGTGTGTCAGCATAGCTGCCACCACTAATTTCATTGCTCTCAAACCACGTAAGATGGAGCCAAACCGCAGCGTGGAGGAAACTCCGCTGCTGCCTGCCGATGATGGAGATTGGCTCATGGAAATGGAATGAGAAGAAAATGCCGGCATACAGAGGAGTGCGGCGTCCGTATATCATGGCGACATTTCTGGATGTTACCGTGAATCCTGTTTATTTGTACACGGACTGAAAGGGAGTGAGAATGTAACGGCGTTTCCTCGGCACTTCTCTGATCAACTTCACTTTTGATGCTGGTGCCAGCTCTTTTCCAAAGACTCAATGAATCTTTCCCAAGAACAAGAGATGTTTCACTCTTGCCAGCATGACCGTCAGCATTCATGTTAACAGTAACTAAAAGTGACAGTTGTTTTGACCATCAGTTGATTTAGATATTGATTGATGGCCAAGATTTAAGAGCTTAAGATTACATCTTCTTCTCAAGCTAAGCCAAGTAATAGCCCTAATAGTCAACAAGCAACCGTCAAACTGTAATAAAATCTTAAATCTCACTGGCTAACAACTCTAAGCAGGTATTTAAAACACAATCGCTCTTGTGTTACATTGATGTTTGTAGAGAACAGGTTCCAGGTGTGGCTGAGTGTTTAAGAGAGAGTAAATATTAAACAAGCAGCACTGCTGTGAACAGTCATACCACTGGCAGTAGCAGAGTACAGAGTGTCTGACGCTGACGTCTGTCTGATCGCTCTCCTCTATATTAGGCAGCTCTGTCGGCTCGTGGAGAAACTTCTGCAGGTCGGTCTGCGGGAACCCGTTTTTCTGGTAACTCTGTTAGCAAAAAGAAAAAGTCCAAAATGCATCACATTTAAAGTCAGAAGACAAAACTTTTTCCATGCTAGATTTGAGAAATGCACACTAAGTTAACGCTTGTAGACTCAAGCCCACAAACAGGAACCGCAGTGACTGAAACATGGATTGAGAAACATTGTGACTGGTTTCTACACATTTTCTTCATAATTTAAATATAACATTTGAAATAAAGGCTTTTTATAGATGTGATGTTCACTGTTGTTGTCTCCTCTCAGCAAGATGCAATTACATTATTGCCTAAGGGACAAGCAAGACAGGAAGTAAGATGTAAGAAGAGCACAAGATGCACTTAACCCCCCCCTCTTTTTGTCCTCGACACTTCTCTCCGTCCATCCTGATGCTTATTTGGTTCATAGTAAGCACCGATGCCCAGATCATCTGTCAACCTCATCCAGCTCCTCTGCAGTTTCTTCAGCCCTGAACTATCTGTGATGCATGCACGAGAAACACCTAACCTAGGATTCATGCAGGAGGCACCCAAATGCCCAAGTACCGTTTCTACTGAGCCTCTTTTAAAGAACTAAGGTCTTCACCCTTTAAGAAATAACCCAGACACTCTACTGAGGAAGCTCCTTCTGGCTGCTATCAACAGCTTGTGGCCATGCGTGGGTGGGAGGCATAAATCACCCAGTAAATTGATGGCTAAGAGAGAAAGTGATGCCATCTCCTCCCATAGCAGACAGCTACAGCATCCTCTTTACTGCAGACGCTGCACCAATCCATCTGTCAATCTCCCGCTCATTCCCCGACTCATGAACAGGACCCCAGAGACACTTTAACTCCTTCAACTTGAAGGAGCTGCTTCCCAACCCAGAGTGAAGACGCACTACTTCACTCCTCATATGAATGCACTCGATTTGCACCATCCTTTCTCTTTGTCACGTAGCTAGACTTAACCTGCAACACTGATGTGGCAATCCCACACAGGGACGTCCCTTTTTTGTGGTTCTGTCAGAAGAGATGTGAACATCCTTCTGTCTTGCTGGCAGAAAGCTCAAAGTTATTCAGTTTAGTCCACATTTTCCACCCTCCTGTCACGTCTAACAAGATCCAAGAGTTTAATTGACAAAATGCCGCAGTTTTCAAATGACTCTCACTCGGTGATGTAAGTACCTTGATGGTCTCATAGGCGTCGGTTATAAGAGCGATAAAGAGCGACAGCACCATGTAGATGAACAGGGAGATGAAGGAGTACAGGTAAGCCCGACTGAAGAGCCACACCAAGGTGTTTTTGTCCTTAAGCTGGGCGAAGGTGGTGAACATGTCGTCTCCATTCAGCAGAGAGAACAGGCACTCTGCCACGAGACTCAGGCCCTCAAACTACAGAGAAAGAGGGAAATAACAGTGCAGAGAGCAGTTAACAAATCCACATGAATCTGAGATTTCCTGGAAAACAAAACAAAAGAAGATGGAAAGAAATTTGTTACATTACTGCAGCTTTTCTTCCTTTTAAAAAAAATAAAATGTTATACATTTAGTCTGATAAAATACAATTTAGTGTTAATCACCAACTTCAAAAGAACGATGTAACATTATTTTATTATTTTTCTTATAAATTGCAAGTAAAAATTCTTCACACTGAAAGACTGTTTTGATCTTTTAAGTAGCTGATGTAACAAATGACAAAGTCTTAGGTCGAAACCCAGTTTATCACAGAAAATCACTTCAGATTATTACCATCAACATATTAAACAGGCAACAGAAGTGTTTAAGTAAACAGCCTGAAAGCTCAGTTAAAGATCAGCTTCACTGTGTTTTGATTGTTTGGATCAGAGATTAAAGAAAACTTGGGGTTTCCAAAAGTACTTGGTTGTATTAAAAGAAACGCTCGACCTCGCAGGCTTAATAATAAGACAACGAGTTAGACTGAAAGACTGATATGAACGATGCAATAAAGGAAAAAAGGGAGACTGTTGGTTGAACCAATCAGAAAGCCCGACACGAAACAGAAAGAAGTCATGTTCCACAAGAACGAGATAAGATCTAATAACAACATCACTCTCAGACACGATGGATCCAGCTGACAGCACCTGAAGACGTGAGGAAAGGCAAGTCGCAGGTCATCCCCTGTTGATTTCCTTCTTTAACCTGAGGATCCTGGAAACGCTTACAGGTCACTACGCGGGGACTCCCCGAAACACCGCAGTATAAATATAAAAGTCTCCGTTGACTGCAAACGTAAAGAACTGTGACACGGCTGACGTGAGACGCTGGCATAGCAGAGCTGGTTGCACAAATGGTAGTCGGGTAACAGTTTACTTTTCATGTGGGCCTGATAAGAGAAAAGTGTACTTAACAGCTAAAATGACCTGCTTGAATGCCTTCAGTGCACCAACCGTATGGATGCTTTGTTAGTTCCACAGACAGGCCTTCCTAAACATTTAGTGACGTGACATAAAGGCAAACACAGAAATCAGCTCACAATATATTTACAGCAGTTACTCCTCTTCAGCTCAAGATGATCAACAATTTAGCCAGCGAGATGCCAGCTGTGAGGCAGCTGTTCTCAGGCTTTCCCACATCTGCCTCTGCAGATTAGGAGCTCTGCCGTGTTTAGACGCCTACTTCTGCTCAGACTTCCGTAAATAATTTATCTTAACAAGCCAGAACAGCTAAACATGCAGATCACCGTCTGGGGAGCTCCCAGTTAAGGTTGGAGTTTTTCAGGATTTTAAGAAGTGCTCCAAATGTTGGTCAAGTCCAGCTGTAATCTCCACAAATTCTTAAAACATGAGCCGTTCAACTTTGTTTCTTACTTGTATGCATACATTTGGAGGAAGCTGCTTCTTGTAGCCTCTTTCAGTTTGAGATATTTGCTCCGTTTTGGGGCAGTTGGCCCAAAACTGAATGTGGCACAATTCTGTTGCTAATCATCAACCATGTGATTCATTCCTTCTCACCTGCACATACATCAGTGTACAAATGAATGTGTTATGAATGTGGCAGCAATCACTGTACAATGTTGAAAACCTGCTCACCAATGAAGCAGCGAACAGCAGCCAGTGAAGCAAAACAAGCATTATCATGCACTGACACCTAGTGGCCGTTTTATTTAGAGTCTTATAAATGCACTGAACTCTAGTTGCTCCTGTACAGGGAAGCCAAAGGCCATGTGTGCACTTTGTTCAGTTTGAAGAGCAACATGCTGAAATAGCAATTTGAAAGAAACAGCTTGGAAAAACCAATGGAGAAGTTCAAATTTTACTTCTCCAAGTCCAATCTGACAGTCATCATAAAAATGAAAGCATCGTACAACCACAGTTCCAAAAAAGTAAATAAAAAATAAACTGTCAAATAAATAAATCACTGATTTGCAAATCTCATAAAACTCATCAAAATCAAACTTTGAATATCTCATCTACAGGTTATCAAGAGTCTGAATCTGGGACACGATCAAAAACAATCACCTAGAGCAGCGGTCTCCAACCTTTTTTGCGCCACGGACCGGTTTATGCCCGACAATATTTTCATGGACCGGCCTTTAAGGTGTCGTGGATAAATACAACAAAATAAAACTAGTACCGGTACCGAAAAAAAGAAGATTTATTCATAACACACGTGAAAAGACCCAGGAAAACCGAGTAAACGATAACAAAATAACGCTGAAAACCGATAAAAACCCTGAAAACTATACATTTCATACCTGAGCCTCAACTCTCGCGGCCTGGTACCAAACGACTCACGGACCGGTACCGGTCCGAGGCCCGGGGGTTGGGGACCGCTGACCTAAAACACTACCGTAAGTCAGTTTTTTAAAAGATGTGCACTTTTGCGAGTTCCTTAATTCAATATCTGCAGCGTCAGCAACATTTCGTGAGAAAGAAAAAAAGCCTGGACTGTTCCCCTGCATCTCTGTCACACCCATCACAGTGATTTCCTCAAAACCAGTTAGAAAGTTACCTTCTCGTGGTACGGCCCCAGTACAATCCATCCACAAAAGGTATAGCCGAGGTAGATCATGCCAGCACAGCAGCAGAAACGCAGGACCTTCGGAAAGGCTGCCTTCATGGTTAGGATCAGCACCTGAACTTGGAGGAAATCTACTGTTTTTAAGTGAATATTAAACCTGATGAGACAACAAATAAAGGTTTATGTGAGAGTGGAGCGGACTGATACAGGTCTACACGTGTGCATGATGAGAATTAAAATAAATATATCATTCTCACTGCATATTAACACAAGTTTCTCCATCACTGTTGCATTAAGCTTAATGTGATGAGCTCCTGCTTAATATTTTGCTCATTGAAAGTTCTCACATGAAACTTCAAACTCTGAGATCATAAATGTAGAACATTAATGCCTCACATCAGTCGTGCAGAGCATGGACTCACGTTGTATTTCTGGAAGTATCCCAGGTACCTGATCACGCCAACCCACACCAGTAATGTGGACGTCCCCAGGAAGATACTGCACACGTCATAATTTGTAAGGTTCTACAGAAGAGAGCAGAGAAAGTCCACGATTAGGGATGAAATGATAGTTCTAGAAAAATCTGTTACATAATTACACAAAGTATACATAAGTTATATTACAGTAAAGCTGGTTTTGCTGCATGATTGCAGTAAATGACAAAGTCTGGATGATTATTTTATTAGGGTTCAAAGTACAAAGTGAATGTGAAGCCAAGGAACGATAAACCTTAACGTGCTTTTATGCTTTAATGCATTAATGCATTAATGCATGTGCACTGAGAAGAAAACTACATAAACGTAAACTCCAGGTTTCTTAAAGGACAGCTTCACTGATTTTGCAATTTCTGATTGTGTCCAACTGCTCAAAGATCAACAATCACAATGCAAAGTATCGTCAGTCACGTTGAAATTTGGTTTGGAATTTATGTCATGTTTGATTAAAGGTCCAAACTGTCCTTTATAAGTCTAACAATGTAATTATAAGATACTAAAACCTAACTGGTGAATTAATGCTGCACTCAGACAACTTAACCTCCACTGAAAAGTTATTGTAGCAAATAATAGTCGAGCTTCACCTACAGTGATAAATTATACAAAAGAAGTAAAGTTGGTCATAAATGAGTCTGACTCTTTAAAACTTAAAACACATCAGTGGATATAAATAAAACGTTAAAATAAAATTAAAATAATGAAATACGATAAAAATTTGCCTATACACAGAGATGGCACGATAACACTTTTCTATGTCCGATACTGATATCATAAATTTGGATATCTGCCGATATGAATCTGATAGTGTTTTTTAAATCAATAAAACAGTTTTTTTTTTTAGATATCTTGCTGCATTTTGTATAAGTTCATACTCAAGTTTAAAACAACAAAACAAAAACAAACACTAAAGCTATTCTGTTATACCTGCACTGCACCCAAAATATTTCATAGTTCAGCAAAACTGATCAATCCAATAAACTTAAATCCTCTAGCCTCCCTATTCTGCTATTTTAAAGAGTACTTAGTAGAAATATTAAACAACCTAACTAATAGGGTTGCAAACTCCCAGCAAAAAATAAATAAATAAATAAATAAAAAAGGAACCACTTTCCACCTCGTGATGCTTAATCGACGTAATCAACCTTAATCGAATGCATGTGTAAAATAAAATGCACAGAAATCTATTATTTTTCTACAATAATTAAATCGATTCAACATCTTTCTTCAACAGAACTGCACAGATGGTATCTTCCCAAAGGAAAAAGTACTGTAGCTTACTAGGGTATATTAGACTTAACAGTTACTATATATAGTAATGGACTTCTATACATTTTACATCAGATTAAAACTTTGCTAGATCCGCCCCTGCACAGTTACATCAGCTGCGTAGAAAAAGATCCTGGTGTAGAAAGTAATATTAAATAAATTCTTACAACAGCTTATCAAGCTTAAACGTGCTGCTGTTGTTCAGCCGCTGGTTTCCTCTTTCTGGCGCGAAGTGGGCCAAAAACAAACAAGAGAGACGATCAGCTGATCATTGATCAGTTTCATGATTGAAGTAGCAGCAGGAGAGAGAGAGGGGGAGGCAGTCGCTCCATATATCGGTTGTTAAGTTTAACGCGGGAATGCTTTACAAACATTCAGAGATGAACTTACACACTTGCTTTACTTCTCTCTGGGAAAACTTCCTCGGAGATGAAATGCTGGTTTGAGGCTACAAATACACACAGCCGCTCTATCACGTGACCACACTGCTCCGACGTGCTACGGTTATGAGCTGAGTTACGCTGTGTCGCAAGTTTTGTGAGGTGCTTTTTTGATATTTAATGGATCGGATCACATTTTTTATTTCTCTCCGATATCCGATCCAGTAATTTAGGTCAGTATCGGACCGATACCGATACGTAATATCAGTCGGTTCATCTCTACTACACACACGAGGCTACACATAAATACCAAAGCTTGATTTCAAATTATACAAAACCTTTTCTACATAAAGATATATATATTTTCAAATCTTCTGCAATTATTTGACACCTTTTAAATGACAACTGAATTATGGGGGGGGTTATGGTTAAACACCATTGCAAGAAAGAAAGGGATTATTCATTTTACCTTTGCTTGTATCTCCATCTTCAGAATCGATCCAATTATGGCCAAGAGGTCGCTGACGATGACCAGCAAGTACCAGCCGTTCAGAAACTCCCTCTGGTCGTCCTCGCACACTTTCCGATTAAAGTTTTCATGGAAGAATCTGGAGAACCTCTTCAAAAGAAAACAATGGAAATTCAGTCAATTTAAAAACACACACAGAATGTGTCTTTATCCACGATGTTTAAGTTAATGTAAAGAAGAAGAAAAAAAGGTAACTGCTTGCATGGTGTTGCTGACCTGCAGTAACCTGACGGCCAGTATGATTGAGCGAGTGCACAGCACGGCTGATGTGAGGCACATCAGAATAACGAAGGCATCAAAGACCAGCAGATAGTGTGTGTTCTTCTGAGCTGAAACACACACAAAAAGCACAAGTGTGGGTGTGAGAGGCTTTATCACTCAACTCCCTCACACTCACAGTTCTGACACTGATAACACAAGTCTGAAAGCAAACGCCTCAGTTACAGGAAACTGCCCAGTCCTGGTACAAGTTTGGAGACAAATCCTTCCACACACTTTAACAATGTGGTGAACAAGCTGCTGCAATACAAAATAAACTGGACAGACACATTGGTCCACAAGAGTTTATTTTTATTTAGTCTGATTCTTTAAAACTTGACAACATTTTGATATTTTTAACAAATATTCCAAACATGCATTTGCAGGCTGACCTGTTGTTTTACTCAAATGTGAAAAACAGTTTTCAAAGCCATAACCTGCCTCATTCCTCCCTCGTTTGTTACCATTAATTATTCATTTTTGCTTCGCTTTGGTTGCAGAAGTTCACCTTACCCGTCCCCGATATCTTCCAGTCTCGGCACGCGCTGCTTTCAGCGTCTATGTCCAGGAATAGTTTCACCTTTCCACTGTGACACTGGTTATCGAACGTTATCTATCAAATCAAAAGGGATCCAGGTGTTTATATGTGCTTCAATCCAGCTGTTTGCTGCCTTTACATGGCGTTAATAAAGCCAAGAGATTTATACCGTAACAAAGAAGGAGTAGCAGTCGGGTAACTCTCGCGAACGCACCGTCTGGAGGTTGATTCCCTTCAACTGGAAGGTTATTTTGATGTCGACAAGTCTGAAAAAGTGGCGAAATGTTTGATTTAAAAAGGGGATGTCAGCACGTAATGTAAATATTTTAAACAACATACCTGTAAAAATCCAGATTAAAAAAGGAGGAATTCTCTGTTCTCCACAGGTTTGCAGTCTTTGGATCGTGTGACATACAAACTGAAAAGAAAATCATCACATATATGTGGTGTGTAAAAAACACAGACACAGCTTTTGTTTCCCTCTCAAAATTAGTTCTTATACTCCAATATGGAATTTCATGACCTGTTTAAATTACCAGTAAATCCCATAATGGTTCTAAAATGTCTGAAATATATAAGAAATTGTATTTTTAAACATGAATCTTTTGTCCCGTTTCTAATAAAAACTCTTCAAGTTTGTCGTTAAATATTAAAACTACAGGAGCCCAAAGGGGACATTTTAACAACACTGATCTTAATGATCTAAATGGCAAATCTGACACCAACTTCGCCGCGTATAACAGCAAACTGACATGCAAATTTTCCCTCTCACCCGTCTCCAGCTGAGCATCAATGTCATAGATCTCATCTGAAGGCTCCACGCTGCCCCTCCTATAGTACTCTTTACATATGGTGAGGGGCAGCAACTTGCCATTTTCATCCACTGTGTAACTGATCGGGCCCACGGAGAGCTGGTCCAGCTGACTGTGCTGTACACAACAGGGAATTTTAGGAAAATTAAAAAACAAAACAAAAACAGAAAACACTCCAGGGTGACGAGACAATAAAGAAGCTGAAAACTGGAATATTGCAGTGAAACACAATAAAACAAGAAATTCAAAACATAAAACAGTTCCAACTCAGGCGATGCTTAAATTACACCAGATATGTTTATATTAGAGATGGCACGATACCACTTTTTTATGTCCGATACCGATATCATAAATTTGGATATCTGCCGATACCGATATGAATCCGATAGTGTTTTTTAATCAATAAAACTGTTTTTTTAATATCGTGCTGCTTTTTGTATAAGTTCATACTCAAGTTAAAAAACAACAACAACACTAAAGCTATTCTGTTATACCTGTATGTAAAAAAAAACAAAAAAAAACAACACACTGCACCCAAAATATTTCATAGATCAGCAAAACTGATCAATCTAATAAACTTAAACCTGCTCCATCCTCCCTATTCTGGTATTTTAAAGAGTACTTAGCAGAAATATTAAGCAACCTAACTAATAGGGTTGCAAACTCCCAGCAAAAGAAAATAGGGAACCACCCTCTTCCTCATGATGCTTAATCAATGTAATCAACTTTAATTTGATGCAGGGTGAAAAAAATTCACAGAAATAAATTATTTTTCAAGAATAATTAAATAGATTCAACATCTTTCTTCAACAGAATTGCAGACTGCACAGATGGTACCTTCCCAAAGGAAAAAGTACTACTACTAAAAAGTACTAGGGTATATTAGACTTAACAGTTACTATATACAGTAATGGACTTCTATACATTTTACATCAGATTAAAACTTTGGGTGTAAGATTCAGATAATTATTAAATAATTAAAAGCTAGATATTTTAAATGAGAATAAGAAAGAAAAGTATGTCTTTGTGCCCCCTTTTGCCTGTTCATGCCCTATCGGCCCCCTCTGGCTAAACTTTGCTAGATCCGCCCCTGCACAGTTACCAGCCGTCAACTGCGTAGAAAACGATCCTGGTGTAGAAAGTAATATTAAATAAATTCTAACAACAGCTTATCAAGCTTAATAGTGCTGCTGTTGTTCAGCCGCTGGTTTCCTCTTTCTGGTGCAAAGTGGGCCAAAAACAAAGAAGAGAGACGGACTCGCGACAGAAAAGCCGATCAGCTGATCATTGAGCAGTTTCACGATTGAAGTAGCAGCAGGAGAGAGAGAGAGAGAGGCAGTTGCTCTATATATCGGTTGTTAAGCTTAACGCGGGAATGCTTTACAAACATTCAGAGATGAACTTACACACTTGCTTTACTTCTCTCTGAGATAACTTCCTCGGAGATGAAATGTTTGCTAGCAGGCTACAAATACACACAGCCGCTCTATCACGTGACCACACTGCTCAAGCTCGCCATGTCGCCAAGTTTTGTGAGGTGCTT
The DNA here is from genome assembly GCF_963576455.1 of Neolamprologus multifasciatus. Taxonomy (NCBI): domain Eukaryota; kingdom Metazoa; phylum Chordata; class Actinopteri; order Cichliformes; family Cichlidae; genus Neolamprologus; species Neolamprologus multifasciatus. The sequence continues at coordinate 29,591,625 of NC_140453.1, read as the reverse complement.
TTTTGATATTTAATGGATCGGATTACATTTTTTATTTCTCTCCGATATCCGATCCAGTAATTTAGGTCAGTATCGGACCGATACTGATACGTAATATCGGATCGGTCCATCTCTAGTTTATATGAGCATTAGATTGGACTTCCTGATGTGAATGTTCTATAGTAAAACTCAACACTACAAACACTTCATAATGCTACAATAGTCACTGTTACTTGCCTGATCCATGACATAAAACAGACTTTCATAGACGTCGTGCTTTGTGTAGACGGCAACACTGTAGTCGTCCTCGTCGACCCCGCTGTAGCCTTTTAAGAAAAGGTGTTTGAGCGCCATGGTGTTCTCTTCCTTATAGGAAACCACCAGCTGGTTGTTGAGGCCGAACAGGACGAGCTGTGGGGAAAACAAGAAAGGAGAGTTGAACATATACGCGTCTTATTCCTTTTGAGGTGGAAAACACACGTTATAGTAGCTTTACATTTCTGACATACCACTCAGTCGGTTGGGCCTTTTTAAGAGGAGATTATCCAAAACTGTAGCTGTTATGGACATGGATTATTGTGCAATCTCCTACAGCTACACATTTACAAGTAGCTTTAAACTGTTACGTGAAATACTGATGAGGTGCTTTAAAGACGTTTGTTGTTTTAGGGCCATGTGCTTCTGAAACAACACACATTTAGCAGCAAAATAAAGACAAACACAAATATTCCTTTATTCTCCCATTTTAAGCAGGACCCTCAGTGTAAGCATGTGTATACACACTGCTCTTGGCTGCATGCCTTCGATTACAGATTGCAGTTCCAGGAAGCCCCTCTGAGTGCTGCCTCTTTCCTGGTCTTTCCCAACATACAATAAACCCCAGTGCACATACTTGTGTGGTGACCATGATGATTTTCAGGATCTGGACTCCCATTTTCCAGGGAATGTGTCTTCGGGCTCTGTACTTCTCACAGGGGCTCATGAAATAATACCTCAGGTCATCTCTGAGGTTGTCCTCTTTTATAATGTCCTGACAGACAGAGCTGTAAGACAACACAACCATCATGCAGATGACAGCAACAGATCGCAGTGCTGTGGCTACACAGTTAAAACATGTGGAAATGAACAGATGGTGAGAGCAGTTTCTCTACAGCAGCCATGAGGCTGAAAATGCAGAAGTGAAAGTTAAAGAGAAAGACAGTTATTTTATCAGTTCGTGTTGTTGCGGTGTACCAGACTGCTAATCAATCACACAGAGATCCGGGTACGAAGTTCAAGGTTAGCTCAGTAATTGTACTTTCACCATTTCCCCCAATTGTTTGTCAACTAAACAACACAAATAAAAGTCTCCAAGTTACAAAGTGCAACGTTACATTCAACCCCGATCACGTCATAAAACTTCCTGATGAGTTTCGCGGTTGTTTTTAACGCGAGACAAACGTTGTTACATTTTAACATTTCAGAATTATGAGGTAACAAAACTATTTGAACGCAACTTAATTAAGCACAAAAAGCTTACCTGACTGAATTGCTTCTATCCAGATAGCGAGAAAATAATTCCATTTTCGCAAAGCAAGGTGGGAAAAAAGCCAAATGACTGAAGGGAGATTATTAAACGTAAGCCGGACAGCTCCGGCAGAGAGTCAGAGACAACTCTGCTCTGCTGCGCGTGTGCCCCGCGAGACCACGACGCTTTCAGTCAGCCAATCAGGAAATGGGTTTGAGGCGGCACAGGTGCGCAATCGACGAGTGAACGAGTGCTCACGGAAAGGCCCGAAACATAATGTGGTTAAGAAACTAGATTTAAATAGAAAAAATAAAATAATAATGAAACGTTCCTGTGTGTGTGAAAATCAATGCGTCGGTGTAAAACCTTTGGACTGATTAAAACCTGGAGCAGTTACTCATATAGGAACAAACTCCACAGAAGGTACTTCTATATTTCACAGGCAAGAGTCTGTAGGTCACGTCACGGTGCTGTAGTACATGGAATAAATATTTCAGCGTGATTCTTTGGGCTCAAAATAGAAGAAATGTGTGAAATTACTGAAAAACCCTGATAGCTCAGTGCCCAGATGTTCCTGTAATTAAACATGAAAAAGTGGGTTAATTCAGAGAAGATGCCATTTTTTGTTTCTATGATCAATAGTGAAAAAACAGGGTGCTTTGTAATTTAATTGAATTAACTGATATAGTATTAATAGCCATGGGGGAAGTCTTTATCAGAAGGAGAAGCTATAAAACCTAAATTAAAAAATATTTTAAACTCCAAATATTTATGCCATCCTTCACATTTTCCCAAAGCCATAGTGGCCGTAACAGTGTCTTTGCCAGGCCTTGTGTTTGACATCCAAGTCTCACAGATACATGCAGCATATCCTAAGAGGTCAGAGGAAGACGGGTCCTATGTTAAACAGAAACCAGCACATTCCTGATACGATCTGCTGCTGCCTGGCGTCCACCTAAGATGACAGCTACAGTGTGTTAAATGTGAAACGCAGGGACCGTGTTTAATTTCTGTTCCAAAACCTCACGTTGGACAAAGAAACATGACGGATGTGACAAAACGTTATTTGTTCACTGATGAACACAGAGCAACAAAGTCAACTTCCTGATATCAAATATGACTTCCACAGATCAGAGCTGGAACGCCTGTGAGCTCCTGAAGCTGCTTGCATCCAGCAGACAGCAGGGAAAACTGTAAATCATCGTCAGTGGCGGTCCTAGCCTGTTTGGTGCCGAGGGCGAACACACCCTCTGGCACGCCCCCCTCCCCCACGACCACACACACACACATTAAGGATTGTACATTAACATAAAACTGTTGTCGGAACCACACTGAATTTCACCAGAGAAACACACACATATGAAGAGAGAGAGAGAGAGTATGCATTGTATGCAAACAGCTACCAAACAGCCATCATAATTCGTCATACAATGAGAACAGGACAAATCAACAATTGACAATGACTAATTAATATTAAAATCTGTAACATAATGGATTGTTTGGAGTTTAGTCTGTTACTGTTACTATTTTTACCATTTCTTCTTGGAGCAGCTGTAATCCACATAATTTCCTTAGAGATTAATAAAGTATTCTGACTCTGATAGTTTCAGGATGACCTGCCATGATCCAATCACACACCTGCTTACCTGTATCTTTTGCTCGTTTCTCCTCTTCTTTTCTCTTTTTTCTAAACTGAGGACCTGATGGCTTTGAACTTTTCTTGTCCATCTTCCATTGGTTTTAATGTTGCACTCCAGTATGAACACAAATCCCCCAACCCGAGGGTCACCACAACATAACACACCTACACCTTAGTTCACAGATTTGCTTTGTCTAAGGTGTATTTCTAGGATTTCACACAACCCAGGATTCAAATCATGAATACATAATGGGCTTGGATTGACAATATTATGAATGAAATGTATTCTATTTGGAAGCAGCAGGTCTCCTCCCCTTTCGACAGGTTGTGTGAGACTTTAAATCATCAAACTGTAAATTATAAATTTTAAATTGTTATTGATCCCTTTACCCCGAGTCCTAAAGTGTATATTTATTTTCTTACTCTTATTATATTTATTGTTTGTTTACTTGCACTGCTGTAACTGGAGCCTCGTCGTCTCGTCTCTATATACTGGACTGTATGTAGCGGAGATGACAATAAAGTTTACTTTGACTTCAGCAGCAAGCAGGCGCACCGAGGGCTCTCGAGCTCACTTTTCGTGTACAGAATTTCGAAAAGTCAGTATCATGATGTCTGGTGTTTTCGTGTTTGTTGGTTTGTTTTTATTTTGTGTTATTTTGCGATTTGGTTATTAGATGCTGCTCCAGCCAGCCAGAGAATCCCCCGCCGCCCCGCCCTCTCCTCCCTGTGCAGCAAGCAGCAGGCGCACCTCGCAAACGGAGGGCGCCCTTACTCCCAGCAAATGGGCGATAGAAAACCGATCGGTGCCTGTACCATTCCCAATATGCGCTGGCTGACGTCGGGGCAGCACGAGTACGAGCAATTTTTTTTTTTTTTTTTTGCCGACGCCCGTGATGCCGCCCCAGTCAACCGCCCGTGTCGGCCGTATCACTGATCATCGTCCTCAAATGACAAAAATGAAAGAATGACGTGAAGATACAGTCGATGACATGCACTGGATTTCAGCCACTTCATTGCTTTTTATACTGAGCGAGCTCCATCGAGCTCACTATGGCTAAAATCCACTGTTCTTGCACAGATGTCTATGTTGTGGTAGCAACAGAAATCCAGCATATATAAAGCAGAAAGTCAAGTCATCTTTATTCATATAGCACATTTAAAAGACATCAAGTGTCGGCCAAAGTGCTGAACAGAGGAATATGATAAAAAGAATTAACACAGATAAGATGAAAACAGAAACACTGCGACGTCCATACATTTTTGAAAATAAATAAATAATAATAATAACAACAATAATAATAATTATAATAATTATAATAATAACAATAACAACAACAACAACAACAACAACAATAATAATAATAATATGTAGACATTCACACACAAGAACACATATGTGAACATAAAATACATGTATACGTGTCTACACATGCAAACATCATCCAACGAGATAAAAGACCAGAGAAGCTGAAACAGAATAAAGGTGGTGTCAGAGAGATCTGAAAGCCTTGGAAAATAGGGAGGTCTTCATATTCGATTTGAAGACTTCCAAGGATGAAGAGGATTTTATAAAAGAGGGAAGATTGTTCCAGAGTCTCGGCGCGGCAATGGGAAAAGCCCTGTCACCTCTAGATTTGAACTGGGAGCGTGAAACTAATAAAGGCATCTGACTGGAGGAGCACAAAGTTCGAGTGGGTAGGTGCAAGCTAAGAAACAAACAGTAATGATAATATAGAGCCAATAATGCATTAGAAAAACTAAGATGAGATCAGCAGGTATCAAAACAAACAAAAACAAAGAAAAAAACACCCAAAAGACAAAAATATCAATAAAAAGTACTCATTAAACATTAAGATACCAATTTATGCTGCACGTGAATATTTACCTTCATCTCAGCAAAGGCATTAAATAATAAGGACATTCGTCTCCACCAAAACCCATTATTGTGTGTCTAATTTGATATTTAAGTTGGTTGGATGAATCTAAACGAAAACTATTTTTAAAAAAAGGGGGGGGGGGTCACCTCATCGACACTCTGCGCTTCTGGGAGCTCAGGTCTGAGTAAATGGCCTGCATTTGTATAGCGCTTTACTCAGTCCCTAAGGACCCCAAAGCGCTTTACACTACATTCAGTCATCCACCCATTCACACACTGGCAATGGCAGCTACATTGTAGCCACAGCTGCCCTGGGGTGCACTGACAGAGGCGACTAGTGCAGCATCTCTGGTGGATCCCTTTGTGGGCGGCGTAAAAGTGCCATGATGCCATTCTGGAAGGCTGCTTGCACACTTGCATACACAATCACCTGAAGAAGATATACAGAAAAAAGGCCTTAGAGCTTAAAGGTGCTGTGCAGCATCTTTTCTGTTCCTAGGACTGCGCTCTTCTGGACAGAGACCTGTTCTATTAATCTTATCCATCTATAGAAAGCTCTATAATGTGAATAAGGTAACAGTTTTTACCACAGTAGCAGGCATGGTGGTGAGCAGGACTGGGATCTGCAGGGTAACCGGAAGATCTTTGAGGAGCACTCGAAGAAATTCACTGAATCCCTGACCGAAGTACTTCAGTGGCTCTGTGATGAAGGTTGTGATGGTAAATAAGATTGCCTAAACAGAGAAGCATGACTAGGTTATAAAACTGTACATACATACAGAAAGTCAACACTCATACAAAGGAACACAGTTTAGGAAGACTTTGCATGGAAAAACATATAGCAGTTAGAAAAAGGTAGAAAAGTGGCAAAAGTATGTGTCAGCTTAATAGAAAGCAAAGCAATGAGGTTTCAGCCATATAAAGATTTAAACATTGGTTTGTAGGGAAGAATGTGTATTCACCAACTGGTCGCTGGGTGAAATCGGTGCAAAGAAGGCGCTGTACCACAGACCTCCTTGTGACAACTGTAAGTTTTCACATCTGTCTGTAAATACTTGCTAACTAATAGCCGAGAAGTTGCACAACTTGAAAAACTGATGGTTTGCCTTCAGAGTAAAAGTTGTGCTTCAGTGCTGCAGTTAAGATGTTTCAAAAGGCACAACTTTTACTTTTTATCTCACAACCAACGTTCCCTCTAAGCTGCGCGCGTGCAGAATTGCGCACTGCGTTGTGCACAAAAAGTGTGCACAACGCAGTGCAGTGTGACTCAGTGACTGGCTGCTCCTGTATGGGATCAGAACGATGCCACCTTATCCCAAAGTCCAGCCTATGATGCGATTCACATTCGTATATACGCAGCTAATCAACGTCGTTGACAGGCTATGACAGTGTCCTTATGTGCCGACACCGGTGTTTTAGCAAAGCGGCTGATGTGGAGTGAAGCCACGTTAATGACAACGTGTACAACCGTTGGAGATGTGAGCAGGACAGACGGAACAATTGATGGAAAAAATGTGGACTTTATACCAGTTTTTAAATTGTGTTGATCGTAAAACCAGAGTTATGATAAAATATCTGCAATGTTTGTTTTTCTTCCTGAATACTGTCGTTGTTTATATTTACTGCGGGAAGAAACGGTAAAAACAGCGTTTTATAAGGAAAACGCTCGAAAGCCTGTGAACAAAAACAACACCAAAACACCCCCACCCTTTCAGATATGAAAAAATTGGTCGATATGGAAAAATGTACCATATCGACCAATCAAAAAATGATATGGCAACATGGTATTTAGTTGTTAAGAAACGGGAGTTGAGTGACCGCGGTGTTTTGAGATGTGAGAGATTTGCAACGTTTAGCACAAATCTTGTGTAGTTAGTGTGTAGTTAGTGTGTAGTTAGTGTGTAGTGTAGTCAATAGTTTTGTTGTGTGTCAGAACAATGAGGCGACTGCTGAGTGTTACAGGTGTTACAGCAGTGACACATCTGCTGCTGTCAGGCCTGCAGGTATCAGGTTGTTGTTCTCCTTCATCTCATAGTGACACAAATTATTTTTTGGAGTGACACAAATAATTTGTGTGGCATCAGATTTGATGCAGAACAGCTGATTGTTCTGGAAATAGTTTGAAATGTTTGTTTGTTGTTGTTTTTAGGTAAACAGCTGCAAAAACTTTGTTTGCAAAACTCAGTTACTTTTTTTAAGAAGTAACTATATAATTAATTGCCCAACATTGGTCATTATTTACTGTATTTTGCAGACAGAGTTACAGGACTCTCTTCCAGACCACAGACTCATAATACAAGTCAGAGCTTTATAATAAATAAATAAATAAAAAGTTTTGTTTTCAAAATTGGAGTTGGAGAGGTCATGAACAAGATTGTTTTAAAATTTTCATTGTAAGTGGGCTAAAGCAGTTAATTAAAAGTAGTCTAACATAAATGCTGTAATTTGATTATTTTAATAAACATGTAACTTGAATGGATTCGATGCTGACGTGACCACAGTGCACACGTCTGCTGTTGCTCAGAGTGGTCCAAGGGACGCTCAGGGAGTTTGTGTGTTCGCTCAGACACATGAAACATTAGCGGGAACATTGCTCACAACTAGTGGTTGTTGCATGGTCATGAACAAGTCTCCAGGTCTGTGTGTCTGGCAACTGACTCACAAACTCCTACACTATCAACATGTTTGTCACATGTCCAAAATGGTAGACAAATTTAAATCATGTGTTTAGTAGTGATGTGTCTGCAAGACCTCAATAACTGGAACAGAGTGACCTACCTTGATTGGTGATACCAACAAAAGAGGGTCAATTACAAGAACTTCATAGTATCTCTTACAGGGGTCATCTTGAAGAGTCCAGGTGCTTCTAAACCACTCTGCAGGAAATCAAATACAGGCCTAAGCTTAGGCAGACGTTATGCGCTAAATATGATTAATATATCCAAAACAGCAATGCTGGAGTCTAAAACTATTAAAACAGCTGAGACTTCAGATTTTGCACAATGACTGCAGAGGGACTTGTCGTTAAATTCCTCTCCATCTCATGGCTGTGCAGTGAAATGTATTTCAAAATGATATTTAATACGCTCTAAAAATAAAAATAAAAAGAAGGTTTTTCTCAGGCGGTTAATATTTTAGATATAGGAGGTTTTCACAGAATACCAATGCTATGTCTGTTCATCACTGGCAGTGGCATACCTTTCAAACTGTCAATCCAATCCATTTTCTCCACTCCAGTGCATTTTGCATTGAAACTCTCCATCTTCACTATATTACTTTGATGCTCAGCAAAGGCAATCTGAACAAAATATACATATTTATTAAAAACATCTTATTTTACAGTCAAAACACTGAATTGCAGTTGAACTGAAACCACTGGAAACTGCAGGGGCTCCTATTTACCTTGTACAGGTAAAACCAGTTCCAGATAACACTGACGAATAAGCAGACAGCAAACAGTTGTTGGAACAGCACAAACCAGGAGATCTTTGTCCGCAGTTGGAGCGTGATAATGACTAGTATAACCAGGATAAAGAACACGATCTGGAGAACGGAGCAGAGAACAGTTTAAGTGGTTACAGAAAACAGAAACCATTAAAACACAGCAGACACATTAAGAAAAGTCAAAACAGAAGGAGGTCAAAGGTAAAAGCTACATTTGGTTTAAAAAGAAAATGTTCTACAGCAGACATGTTTTTATATCTGCACTGACAACTTCTCATGTAACCATACTGAGTGTACATGAAATCAACAGACACTTCTCCTTCTTGTTCATGGAGACAATACTAGACAAGAGATTTGGGGGGCGTTAGCCTCTAACCAGAGAAAGTGGAGTCACAGTAATAAAGACTGAGATTACTTTCAATAATGTATGCAGCTCCACCCCAAAGGTGTCTTCAAAGGGCCACTTCCAGGCCCTATAATCATGCGGTTTAACATCCACAAGTATCTGACTGATGGCATTGTCCAGGGCGCCTGGTCTACATCTGTCTTCACTCTCCAGATGTGCCTGGATCTCCTCCATGGCTTGTTTGGACATTTTGAGTTTGGCATCATAAAAGACATCTGTGGAGTCACTGGGCTGGAGAGAAATGGGAGAAGTGTCTTAAATTGCACATTTTTTTCCACCACACTTGTAAAATTATTAAACGAGAGAGTAAATATGATAGTACAACATGTTCGACTGAAATCTCATAATTCAACATAAAACATGAGATGACCACCTACCACACCAGCTCTTTGTATTGCCTTCAACAGTCTGCTAAGAAATCTCTTGAACACTGGGCTGCATGTTGGCTGCTGTGAGTTGAGCTCGATCGTCTTCTTATGATCTTCAATCTGAGTGAAGGCAGGGCAGAATATCTGAAGTGCCTGTACTCAATAAATTCCTATTTCCCAGTCAAAGCAAAGACCCCAGGTTCTCTTCTAAGACTGGTTGGTGGTGTAAGGATCTGAATGATATCTTCTCGATACACTTTGAGCCCGGTAATAACACTTCACCATCATTTAAACGTCTCAGCCTGAGATGTTGCTAACCACTGTCTGCCCACAGATGATGTTATAGCACAGCATTTCCAAACCACTGTGCAGCCTCACAGAAGTATGCCATGAGAAATCATCAGGTGTGCCATGGAAGATTATCCAATTTCACCAGATGGGTATTCTAAGGGAGCAGCCTGTAGTAATAGGCAGAAAAGTTCCATTCTCTTCCACTAGAGGGCAGTGCAACATCTTGCACAAATTAAGAGGGTTGCCAACCGCCAGTAAAACAGAAGAAGGGCCGCAGGTAATAGCGATGGATAAATATCTGAAAATAAAAAAGTAGTGAATGTGACCTGAGTCCTGGAGAAGACTCAGATGAAGGCCCTGAAGGCATGAGCAGTGGTCAGAAAAAAACAAAAGGAGAGCTCAAGATAATACAATGAAACTCATCTTGCCGTTGGATTCACAAGTACCGGGGAACCAACCAAGCCAAGTCCACTATGCCTGCTGCTGAAAAACTGTCAAACAGTGCCAAGGTTCCAAGCAGTGGCGGTCCTAGGCTGTTTGGCACTCCCTCTGGCGCCCCCCCCGCCCACACACACATAAAACATATTAAGGATTGTACATGAACATAAAACTGCTGTTGGAACCACACTAAATTTCACCAGAGAAACACACACATATGAAGAGAGAGAGTATGCATTGTATGCAAACGGCTACCAAACAGCCATCATAATTCGTCATACAATGAGAACAGGACAAATCAACAATTAACAACAACTAATTAATATTAAAATCTGTAACATAATGTATTGTTTGGAGTTTAGTCTGTTACTGTTGCTATTTTTACCATTTCTTCTTGGAGCAGCTGTAACCGACAAAGTTTCCTTAGGGATTAATAAAGTATTCTGATTGTTTCAGGATGACCTGCCATTATCCAATCATACATCTGCTTACCTGCATCTTTTGTTTCTCCTCCTCTTCTTTTCTCTTTTTTCTAAACTGAGCACCTGATGGCTTTGAACTTTTCTTGTCCATCTTCAATTGGTTTTCATTTTGCACTCCAGTATGAACACAAATCCCCCAACTCGAGGATCAGCACAACATGATCTAACACACCTACACCTTAGTTCACAGATTCACTTTGTCTAAGGTTCATTTCTGAGATTTCACACAACCCAGGATTCAGATCATGAATACATAATTTACATCATTAAGAATGAAATGTGCTCTATTTGGAAGCAGCAGCCCCCCTCCCCTTTCGACGGGTTGTGTGAGACTTTAAATCATCAAACTGTAAAATATAAATTTTAAATTGTTTTAAATTGTTACTCACGCTCACTTTTCACGTGTCGAAAAAACATCGGTGCAAATTATAAGTCTGTATTATAATGTCTGGTGTTTTCGTGTTTGTTGGTTTGTTTTTATTTTGTGTTATTTTGCGAGTTGGTTATTAGATGCTGCTCCAGCCAGACAGAGAATCACCTGCCGCCCCGCCCTTTTCTCCCTGTGCCACAAGCAGCAGGCGCACCTTGCAAACAAAGGGCGCCCTTACTCCCAGCAAATGGGCGATAGAAAACCGATCGCTGCCTATGACATTCCCAATACGGGAATGTCATAGGCACCGATCGGCCGATAGGCTGGCTGATGTCGGGGCAGCATGAGTACGAGCAATTTTTTTTGTTTGTTTGTTTTGGTTTTTTTGCCGATGCCCATGATGCCGCCCCCCACCACGATGCCGCCCCGGGCAACCGCCCGTGTCGCCCGTATCTAAAACCGCTACTGGTTCCAAGTAAACGTAAATGCCATTTCTAGACAAAACACCCAAGACTTCAAAACAAGAACACACACTAGTTTCCCTTTCTGGCAAACAAAGTTATTTCAGTTGCTTCCTTCCTCCACAACCCATCTATGGGTTTTATAAACATGATGGCTATCAAGACAAGAAAAAACCAAAACACAGACTCAGGACTGTTGAGGAAGATCTTCGTGTGTCTTCCTTCAACTCCTGCATGAATATCAGCTTTGTGTTCAACTAAACAGGCACAGGTTTCACACTATGTAAATTAAGAGTAGATTTTAAATATATATTGTAAGAAATAAACTTTTGTGACATTTTTACTTGGTGTTGTGATTTTTCTCTGTGACGTGGCACTAAAGGGTTGGGAAACACTGTTCTAACAGACTACAGCTCAAAACATGCAAAACCGGTTTCTTGTACATGACATTGAGTTCACCTTACTTAAATGGCCTTTTTAGACAGGGTTGACATTCATGTTTTGTGTACCAGTTAGAACAAAGCGATAAGCCTGGAGGCGTATAATTAGACAATCTGAAATAGTTTTTCCTATTTAAAACCTCTAAACACCAACCTGTCTCTCTAAGTCCTCCACTTGCTTGTTGCAGGGCGTTGGCTCCGTCTTGCTGGAGTCCTGATTGTAATCTTGTCTTTCAGTGGCCTGATTGTCACAGCGTGCTGGCTGCGTTGCAAACACACATACAAACTAAGTGTCTGAGCTGAACAACACAACATCTTCACAATACTCAGAGTAAAAATCTCCCAACCTCAGTAGGCTTTCTCATCCTTTTGGTCGTAGCATCATACATTTTCATGTTGTAAGGGTCAACCCACTCGCTTTCCTCCTGATGGCCCACGGCAGTGAGCAACAGGTTGCACAACAAAGCAATGAGGAGCATCCTGGCTGGGAGAAGACAGACTCTTATCCAGTGTTAATTCCTTTACAGTGAAAACAAGCATAGGTGGACACCTCTAGCTAGCAATGGTAGCTAAGTTTAAGGCTCAGCTACAAAGCAGCTTCGGCCTCACTGACTCACACATGGCCTTAAAGGTAGTTTAACAGGGTGAGGCGGGAACAGACGTGACCATAAAAGGAATCGCTTTACTGAATAACCACGTGATGCAGTGTGTGAATGGGTAGATGACTGAATGTGTAAAGCGCTATACAATACAGGCCATTTACCATTTTTACCAAGTGAGTGTAATTTAAGTTTGTAGGCTCGTGCTTAATTTCGTTTTGATGACTGACATCTCAAAAAGGTTATAAGAGCTGTTTTATTTTTCTTCAAGGAATATTCAAAGAAATCCAAGAAAGCTCTAAATGGGGTGGGATTATCATCAATGGAGCTCCAGTGGAGAGGGTGCAGTCCTTCAAGTGTCTTGGTGTCCACATCTCCTCAGACCTGACATGGTCTGCCCACATTCAGGTCCAGACCAAAAAGCCTAGGCAGCGCCTGTATCACCTACGACATCTGAGGAAGTTCAGGGTCTCTCCAAAGATCCTCAGGATTTTCTATACAGGCGCTGTGGAGAGCATCCTCACACAGAACATCACATCGTGGTTTGGGAACAGCTGTGTGAAGGACCAAGTATAAGAGCCCTTTGTTTAGGTGGACCGCTGGACTCCTGGCACCAGCTTTGGGGAGTCGTTCACAGGGTCACATCTTGACACACATGCATACCTACATAGGGATGGGTATTGAAACACGGTTCTTGTTGAGAACCGGTTCCCACTGTTTCAATTCCTTGGAATCGTTTGCCATTTTTGCAAACGATTCCCTTATCGATTCCAGTCGCCCTGAATGACGTCACCACGTTGCGGAGCGTCATTTACGTGGCAGGAAACATGGCGGCTCAAACGCTCAAAAGTTTGGTTCTACTTTACGAGAACGGATGACAACAGGACAACTTGCAATACTTGCAAAGTAGATATTTCATTTAAGGGAGGAAACACTACGAATATGCAAAAGCATTTGCTCACAAAACACACGATGACCTTAAATGAATGTCGTGTTTTTAATTCCTCGTGAATCTCAACCCAGCAGCAGCGGTAACGTTTGCACGTCCTCTCCCGTTAATGCGGCAGGTAAATAATCAATTAACAGTGCAGATTATGTTAGTGCGATCTGCCTTATTACAAACCTGCCATTACTGTGCATTTAGGTGACCATGATGAGACAGAGTCTGGCTCAGATGCTGGCAGTTCTCGCTGCAGTCTACCGTAGCGTCTCCTTTCAGGCAGGATAGACGAATGTCACCGAGCAGAGACTCAGTTTGTGGTCAAAGGCTTGCAGCCGTTTGCCACAGCAGATGATTTTTGGTAAGTGAATGTGTTTAATTGTAGGCAGGGACATTACTGGATATTCTTGTGTTATTGCTACAGAAGAATATTTATTTTATTATTTTAGATTCACAATTTTTTTTCCTGGGGACCCTGTGACACCCCATTGAAGAGCCGTAGACTGGATCTCTTAAGATCACACTGTTGGGTTTGTAAGGCCATGTTACTCCTAAATTTCTATCTTGTTCAAAGAGAAGATATAAAACAAAGTTCTAAGCTAATCAACCTTAGTGTTCTCCTTTTTAAAAAGAATCGATAAAGAATCGAATCATTAAACAGAATCGAAAATGGAATCGGAATCGTGAAAATCTTATCAATACCCATCCCTACACATACACACAGACGGTACTCTTTGTTCACATGTATGCCTGTGTAGGACGTCATATGTTAATGAGACTGTGCGTATTCATGTAACCACAATAAAGACCAGTGCTACGGGTGAGCTAACTGAGAGTAACTGGGGTTCGAGTGTCAGGAGCAGCGCTCGTCACAGTTCTCGCACGAGATCACACAAAGAGCTCTGCCTTGTGTCCAATGCTTTTTGCCATTGTAGTAGAATTGTCTCTGATTGTTCCAGCGAGGGGTTTGTGCTTGACAGATCCATCAAAAACAGCCTCAAATTTGCAACATCACAGACTGAAATTCTTTCTGAAGATGGCAGACTAAAGGGTCAACCCTGAGCCCAAAGATGCATTTAAGAAGAGTTTTAGCACTTAAAAACTGACAGGCAAACTATTTATATTGGATAATTATGTACAGACTGGCAAATGTATAGCTCCTTTGGAGGGCTCCAAACTTAGGCCATAAGATGAGCTCTGTCAGCTGTCCTGGATGCAAAATGTGCATAAATAAGGAAATATATACATATATATATGTACAACATTAAGATCATGATGAGAAGTGTCTGGGGTTTGTGTATGTTTTGTTCATGCATTTGACGATCTCATTTTCATACTCACTGGTACTTTCCATAGGAACAACCAAGAAGTCATCATCATCGACTTCTTCGGGAGCTCAGGTCTGAGTAGTGCAGCATCTCTGGTGGATCCCTTTGTGGGCGGCGTAAAAGTGCCATGATGCCATTCTGGAAGGCTGCTTGCACACTTGCATACACAATCACCTGAAGAAGATATACAGAAAAAAGGCCTTAGAGCTTGAAGGTGCTGTGCAGCATCTTTTCTGTTCCTAGGACTGCGCTCTTCTGGACAGAGACCTGTTCTATTAATCTTATCCATCTATAGAAAGCTCTATAATGTGAATAAGGTAACAGTTTTTACCACAGTAGCAGGCATGGTAGTGAGCAGGACTGGGATCTGCAGGGTAACCGGAAGATCTTTGAGGAGCACTCGAAGAAATTCACTGAATCCCTGACCGAAGTACTTCAGTGGCTCTGTGATGAAGGTTGTGATGGTAAATAAGATTGCCTAAACAGAGAAGCATGTCTAGATTATAAAACTGTACATACATATAGAAAGTCCAAACTCATACAAAGGAACACAGTTTAGGAAGACTTTGCATGGAAAAACATATAGCAGTTAGAAAAAGGTAGAAAAGTACAGAGATCCAGGAGGAACCTCAGAGGGGGCGGGCCTTTTCTTTGTCTTGGGTCCTAAATAATGGAATAATTTGCCCTTGCACGTTAGAGAGGCCCCTTCACTGTCTGGTGGCTGTAGCTCAGGAGGTAGCGCTGATCACCTACTGATCGCAAGGTTGGTGGTTCGATCCCTGGTTCCTCCAGTCTGCATGTCAAGTATCCTTGGGCAAGATACTAACCCGAACTTGCTCTCCGATGCATCCATCGGAGTATGAATGTTGTTAGAAAGCACTAAGTGTAGATAAGGTGAATGAGGCATGTTGTATAGAGTGCTTTGAGTACTCCGTGAGAGTCGAAAAGCACTGTATAAGAATCAGTCCATTCCACTTTTAAAACCCACTTTTAATCTTTGGCTTTTAACGTCAGCGAGGCTTAGTTTTCTCTTGTAATGAAATTAGTTATTTCCTTAATTATTTTACTTTTTCTTTTATTTGGCTTTTATTTATATCTTATGTAATTTTATTATATAGTTCCTATGTCAGCTGTGGTTGTTTTAAAGTGCTTTATAAAAAAAAAGGTGATGATGATGATGATGGTTCCAACAACAGTTTTTATAATAAAATATGTTAATGTACAAACCTTATATGTTTTATGTGTGTGGGGTGTGTGTGATGGGATGGGGGGCTCCAGAGCGAGTCTTCGCCCTGGGCACCAAACAGGCTAAGACCGCCCCTGAGGCCAGGAGAGTAATGAAGCGCACGATGAAGTGAGAGGACTGAGAGGAGATTGAACCTGGCAAAGATACAAACAAACAAAAACTCTTCTCATTAATCCACATTGATTGGGATTTTAAAAAATACAAAAAAAACAACTAACTTATTAACTGGAACGAAAGCAATCTCTATTGTTCGACAAATTAGGCCAGACTGCAGCTCTCTATGACAGGGATTTTCCTCAAAGCCTTTTAACAAATAAGCATAAACGCAGAGAAATACAAACTTACTAGATTATCACCAAGTGTAAGGTTTGCGCTCCCCAGTACTGATAATTACCCAAATCTTTTTTTATATTCCTATAATGGTTAATCCACTAGTTTGCTTAAGCCAGACCTTCCCAAAGTGCGGGGCCCGCCCCCTAGGGTGGGCGCAGAGCCATTGCAGGGGGGGCACGGTATGAATAGGGAAAAAAAACAAAAAAAAACAACGCTAGAGGGACAGTAACTGAGTGTGTATAAGTAAGCACGTAAAACCTGAAGATAGAGACAAAATACTGTTTATCTGCCATTCTGCAATTCATCATGTAAACAATAACGTGGCGCACAGCGTGATGTGAAAAAAGGAACATACCTTTGACGTTGCGTGATGAACTCTGTATTCCTCGTCCACACGTAAACGCAAAAAAATTAGTTTTTAAAAATCTCAGTTTTCGGTGATTCGAAACGCCGTTTACGTGTGGACGAAACAGCTGCGTTTTCAAAAATACCCATGTAGGAGGGGACATAGCGTAAAAGAGTTAATAGTTTATTTTCTTGCTACCTGTAATTTATTGCAGTTTACTTGTATTTGCTTAATTATTTACTAAATGTTTGAGGTGTCAAATAAACCGCAAACGAGCAAAACAAGGCGCCCAGGGAGCATCCTTGTCAGATGCCCGAACCACCTCAGCTGGCTCCTTTCGATGTGGAGCAGCAGTGGCTCTACTCTGAGCCCCTCCCGGATGGCTGAACTTCTCACCCTATCTCTAAGGGAGAGGCCAGCCACCCTTCAGAGGAAGCTCATTTCCGCCGCTTGTATCCGCGATCTCGTTCTTTCGGTCACTACCCACAGCTCGTGGCCATAGGTGAGGGTAGGGACGTAGATCGACCGGTAAATTGAGAGCTTCGCTTTTACACTCAGCTCCCTCTTCACCTGACGGACCGGTGCAGCGTACACGTCACTGCAGCCGCAGCACCAATCCGTCTGTCGATCTCCAGCTCCCTTCTCCCATCACTCGCGAACAAGACCCCGAGATACTTGAACTCCTCCACTTGGGGCAGGAACTCATCCCCGACCCGGAGTGGGCACTCCACCCTTTTCCGGCTGAGAACCATGGCCTCAGATTTGAAGGTGCTGATCCTCATTCCCGCTGCTTCACACTCGGCTGCGAACCGTTCCAGTGCGAGCTGGAGGCCATCACCCAATGAAGCCAACAGAACCACATCATCCGCGAAAAGCAGAGATGAGATTCTGAGGCCACCGAAGTGAAAGCCCTCTGCCACTTGGCTGCACCTAGAAATCCTGTCAATAAAAATTATGAACAGAATCGGTGACAAAGGGCAGCCCTGGCAGAGCCCATCACGCATCGGGAACAAGTCCGACTTATTGCCGGCAATGCGAACCAAGCTCTTGCAACGGTTGTATAGGGATCGAATGGCCCGTAGCAATAGGCCAGACACCCCATACTCCAACAGCACCTCCCACAGGACACCCCGAGGGACACGGTCGAATGCCTTCTCCAAGTCCACAAAACACATGTAGACTGGTTGGGCAAACTCCCATGCACCCTCAAGTATCCTCGAGAGGATAAAGAGCTGGTCCAGTGTTCCGCGACCAGGCGGAATAATAGGGGTGCAACGATACACAAAGTTCACGGTTCGGTTCGATACTTTGGTGTCACGGTTTGACATTTTTTCGATACAAAAAAAAATGTTCATGCTTTTTTAATTAGTCATTTATTAAAATTATAAATATATATTTTAACTCAAACGTACAGTTTTTAAATTTAATGTTGCTGAAACAACAAAGTAATAAAAAATAAATCTATCTGATGGAGAAATCACTCATCTTTGGAAAAGAGAGTTTATTACAGAGAAATGTCTCTTTCCAAAATAAAAGCTATACTATACGCTTCTTCTGGGCTATATTCTCAGCAGCATATTAAACATATCAGGTCCCCATAAGGAGAATCATGTGCTAACGGCTGTCTAAATGACTCGGGTAAAGTTTGTAGCATGTGTGCTTGTTGTTTTTGTCTGCTTCCACTTGTCTTTGCACTAGGATGATGTCGGAGTAAATGTGCAGTCATATTCGTTGTGTTCCCACTAGTGCTGTCAGCGTTAATCTGAAATGACGTTAACGCCACAACACAGCAAATCTCCGTTAACGAGCTACCGCGGATCGCCCGTGCGTGGGGCTGGACAGCGTCAACACGTTAACAAGCTAACTGCGCTAACGCAGTAGTTCCCACCAATGTAACTGAGCATTGCTGGCACATCCGACAAACTGTTTTACTTTAGTCCATGACACGCTTACCTTCAGAGTCATACGTCACATGAAGACTGAAGCAGTTCCAAAGACCAGATCTGAATGAGGGTGGGGGAGGTTCAATTTGCCATGTTGCAACGAGCTTAGCTTCTGTCTTGCTAGCTTGCGCTGTGCTCAGTGGATCTGCACTCGACAGTGCAGCCTAGGCGGAGTAGTCGAGCGCAGATCCACTGAGCCTTCAACACAGACAACATCATCAGAAGAAAAGTTGATAAAATAAATTAAAAATTTTATATTGTTCGATACATATGTGTACCGAACCGAAAGCACTGTATCAAACAGTTCAATATCTATACGAGTATCCTTACACCCCTACCCAATAAGTATAAAATCCAGAAAGCTACACAACATGGGGCGGTTCATTTACAAACACAGGTCTAACTTCAGTTTCACACAGTTTTTATTAGAAAACAATCAAATTGTTAAATGCTTAAAGTACACAAAATGTCAGAAATCTGCACCGTCATGAACAGTAATTTAAAGCTAATTTTTTGTGATTTGTTGATTAACCCTCCGAGGTCTAAATCCCATGTTGTGCACATCAACATCACAGATTTGTACAAATAAAGTTTATAACAAAGACATGTTAAATATTAAGCTCTGGGCCCTGTTTCAGAAAGCCGGTTTAGTGCAAACTCTGAGTAAGTATACCCTGAGTTAACAAAAACTCTGGGTTTTCGGTTTCACAAAGCGAGTTTAGATTAATTCTGAGTGAGTTACTATGACGACACACTCCGTGAAGCTAACCTGCCCCCTAGCAGGTTTACTTCAACTAACCCTGACTTCCTCCGCCTCTTTGTCGGAAACCTGACTGTAGGAAGTGTCAGACATGGCGTGCCCCTTCCTTGTAGAGCCAGTAGATGTTGAAGCCCAAATTCTCCGCAGAGCTCTCCGCCGGGAGAGAGTGATTAGAGCGCATTTGGACATTTGATCATTTCCTGATGATTTTCTGTGTGAACGTTACCGTTTTTCAGCACAATCTATAATTTATTTGAATAACATCCTCAGGCCTAATATTGCTCATGTGACACATCGCGGACATTCTCTCAGTTCTGTACATATTATTTGTATTGCACTTCGTTTTTTTGCAAACAGGAGCTTTCTGTATAATATTGGTGACGCTGAGCACGTTTCCAAGGCTACCGTCTGTCGGGCAGTCAGGAATGTTACAGCTGCACTGAAACGTCTCCTGTACTCGTTTGTGGTGTTCCCCGGTCATAGACCCACAAGATTTATCAAAGAGGGATTCCACAAAATTGCAGGTATCAGGATGAACAAAACTTAATTCATGATATGGTGATACTTGAACTACTACTTAAATTTTACATTTATTTTCAGGGTTCCCAGGCGTGATTGGCTGTATAGATGGCACTCACATTCCAATCATTGCTCCTTCAGTAAATGAAGGAGACTATGTGAACAGGAAGTCTTTCCACAGCATTAATGTACAGGTACATAGTTCCCTGTAGCATTTCAAACTAACAAATTATTTCATTATAGTAATGGATGCTAATTTGTGTTCTCTGCACTGTGAAGATCATATGTGATGCTGCCAACATTATCACAAATGTGGAAGCCAAGTGGCCAGGCTCTGTTCATGACTCACAAATTTTTCGTGAATGTACACTGAGCACAAAATTTGGACATGGTGAGTTGAAAATACTTTAAAATATATAAAGACCAATTGCTACAGGGACATTTGAACTGAAGTGTATCCTTCTGTCTTAGGAGAGTTCACTGGCTACTTGCTTGGTGATAGGGGGTATCCATGTTTACCCTATTTGCTTACCCCTTACCCTGACCCTGAACCAGGCCCACAGCAGCGATATAATCTGGCTCATTGCAGGACAAGAGCCAGAGTTGAAATGACTATCGGAATGCTTAAGGCCCGGTTCCAGTGCCTTCAAAGACTCAGGGTCACCCCAGAAAGGGCATGTGACATTATTGTGGCATGTGTGATTCTTCACAACATTGCCACAATTAGAGGAGAACACTGTCCTTCTGAAGCAAACATCAGCAGTGATCCAAACCATGAACATCCTGACCCTCCCACGGACATACAAGATGGAAGAGCAGTCAGAGACACCATATGTCACAATCATTTCCTTTGACCCATCACCTCAACATGTTGAAAGAAGAATAAACAGATTTTTTGTTCAACTGGCTTTATTGGTCGCCTGTATTTCCTGTACACAAAGTATTAATAAGTATATTATTATGTTGTTCAAACACTGAAATAATTTGTCCATCTCTGACCACTTCACCCACCCTTAACTGATGTTCCAGCAGTAAAATCTCAGTCTTGGTCTTTTGGATCTGCTGCTTGAAGTGTTCCATTTCCAAGTCGCCTTTTTTCATTTTCTTGATCAAATAGGTCTTGTACAGCTGCTTTACAGGGAGCTATTGAAACACAGAAAATAGCATTGACATTCATAGTACATGCCTACTTAGGTTGGTTGTAAATCAGTGCTGAACATCTTACTGAGGAAAGGTTTGTTGGAGAAGTGGCTGGACCCTCTTCCTCTTCATTTCCATCATCACTCTGTTAGAGACATAGAAAGTCCATGGTTTTATTATAGTACCACATTTTATTCAATTGTTATATTTTCCATTGTAAGATGTAAAGTATTCCTTCCACCGCCTGACAATTTTCTCAGTCGACGTCAGCAGCGCTCCGCCAGCACTATACACAGTGCAGGTAGAGCACCGCTTTCCCCTCCTGAGACGCCTGACGGTTTGCCAGAACCTCTTCGAGGCAGTCCGAAAGTCTTTTTCCATGGCCTCTCCGAACTCCTCCCACACCCGAGTTTTTGCTTCAGCCACTGCCCGAGCCGCATTCCGCTTGGCCTGTCGATACCTGTCGGCTGCCTCCGGAGTCCCACGGGCTAACCAAGCCCGATAGGGTCAAAGGAGCTTGCAAAGAAAAAGCCCGATAGGACTCCTTCTTCAGCCTGGTGGCTCCCTTCACCTCTGGTGTCCACCATTTGGTTCGGGGATTACAACCACGGCAGGCACCAACCACCTTGCGGCCGCAGCTCAATGCAGCAGTTTCGGCAATGGAGGCGCTGAACATGGTCCATTCGGACTCAATGTCCCCCGCCTCCCTCGGAATGCTGTTGAAGCTCTGCCGGAGGTGTGCGTTGAAGATCTCGCGGACTGGGGCCTCTGCTAGTCGTTCCCAGCACACCCTCACTGCGCGTTTAGGTGCACCAGGTCTGTCCAGCGTCCTCCCCCGCCACCTGATCCAACTCACCACCAGGTGGTGATCAGTTGACAGCTCAGCCCCTCTCTTTACCCGAGTGTCCAGAACATATGGTCACAGGTCTGGTGATACGATTACAAAATCGATCATCGACCTACGGCCTAGAGCATCCTGGTGCCACGTGCACTTATGGACACTCTTATGTTCGAACAAGGTGTTCGTTATGGCCAAACTGTGATTAGCACAGAAGTCCAATAACAAAGCACCGCTCGGGTTCAGATCAGGGAGGCCGTTCCTCCCAATCACGCCCCTCCAGGTCTCGCTGTCGTTACCCACGTGAGCATTGAAGTCTCCCAGCAGGACAACAGAGTCTCCAGGTGGGGCACCTTCCAGCACCCCCCCCCCCCCCCCAGACACTCTAAGAAAGCTGGGTACTCCGAACTGCCACTCGGCGCATAAGCGCAGATGACAGTCAGGACCCGTTCCCCGACCCTAAGGCGCAGGGAACAAACCCTCTCGTCCACCGGGAAAAACCCCAACGTACTGGCAGCAAGCCGAGGGGATATTAGAATACCCACCCCAGCCCGCCGCCTCTCACCAGGGGCAACTCCAGACTGAGAGAGTCCAGCCCCTCTCCAGGAGACTGGTTCCAGAGCCCAAGCCATGCGTAGAGGTGAGCCCGACTATATCTAGCCGGTACCTCTCAACCTCACGCACTAACTCAGGCTCCTTCCCCACCAGAGAGGTGACATTCCATGTCCCTATTGCCAGTCTTGGCAGCCGGGGGTCAGTCCGCCAGGGCCTCCGCTCCTGGCCGCGACCCGGCACACAATGCACCCGACCCCTATGGCGCCTCCTGCGGGTGGTGGGCCTGCGGGAGGATGGGCCCATGTCTCCTCTTCGGGCTGTGCCCGGCTGGGCCCCATGGACTAAGGCCCGGCCACCAGACGCTCGCCCTCGGGCACCCTCCCCGGGCCTGGCTCCAGGGCGGGGCCCCGGTAACCCTATCCCGGGCAGGGTAAACTGTTCCCTCTGTGTTTTTTTCATAAGGACCTCCTTAATCCCACTGACGCGTCTTCCGAGGAGGAAGCAGAGTCTGGGGATGAGGGGAATGACCCGCCAATTTCCAGGGGCGAGGTCACTGAGGCAGTTAAACAACTCCTTGGTGGCAGAGCCCCTGGTGTTGATGAGGTCCGCCCCGAGTTCCTGAAGGCTCTGGACGTTGTAGGGCTGTCCTGGTTGACACGCCTCTGCAATGTTGCGTGGAGATCAGGGGTAGTACCCGTGGATTGGCAGACCGGGGTGGTGGTCCCCATCTTTAAGAAGGGGGACCGGAGGGTGTGTTCCAACTACAGGGGGATCACACTCCTCAGCCTCCCCGGGAAAGTCTATGCCAGGGTGCTGGAAAGGAGAGTTCGTCCGCTAGTCGAACCTCGGATGCAGGAGGAACAATGCGGTTTTCGTCCTGGTCGCGGAACACTGGACCAGCTCTTTATCCTCTCGAGGATACTTGAGGGTGCATGGGAGTTTGCCCAACCAGTCTACATGTGTTTTGTGGACTTGGAGAAGCCATTCTACCGTGTCCCTTGGGGTGTCCTGTGGGAGGTGTTGCGGGAGTATGGGGTGTCTGGCCCATTGCTACGGGCCATTCGATCCCTATACAACCGTTGCAAGAGCTTGGTTCGCATTGCCGGCAATAAGTCGGACTCGTTCCCGGTGGGTGATGGGCTCTGCCAGGGCTGCCCTTTGTCACCGATTCTGTTCATAATTTTTATGGACAGGATTTCTAGGCGCAGCCAAGTGGCGGAGGGATTTCGCTTTGGTGGCCTCAGAATCTCATCTCTGATCTTTGCGGATGATGTGGTTCTGTTGGCTTCATCGGGTGAGGGCCTCCAGATCGCACTGGAGCGGTTCGCAGCCGAGTGTGAAGCAGCGGGAATGAGGATCAGCACCTCCAAATCTGAGGCCATGGTTCTCAGCCGGAAAAGGGTGGAGTGCCCACTCCGGGTCGGGGATGAGTTCCTGCCCCAAGTGGAGGAGTTCAAGTATCTCGGGGTCTTGTTCGCGAGTGATGGGAGAAGGGAGCCGGAGATCGACAGACGGATTGGGGCTGCAGCTGCAGTAATGCAGACGCTGCACCGGTCCGTCGTGGTGAAGAGGGAGCTGAGTGTAAAAGCGAAGCTCTCAATTTACCGGTAGATCTACGTCCCTACCCTCACCTATGGCCACGAGCTGTGGGTAGTGACCGAAAGGACGAGATCACAGATACAAGCGGCGGAAATGAGCTTCCTCCGAAGGGTGGCTGGCCTCTCCCTTAGAGATAGGGTGAGAAGTTCGGCCATCCCGGAGGGGCTCAGAGTAGAGCCGCTACTGCTCCACATCGAAAGGAGCCAGTTGAGGTGGTTTGGGCATCTGACAAGGATGCTCCCTGGGCGCCTCCTGGGGTAGGTGTTCCAGGCATGTCCCACCGGGAGGAGGCCCCGGGGCAGACCCAGGACATGCTGGAGAGATTATATCTCTCAGCTGGCCTGGGAACGCCTTGGTGTCCCCCCGGACGAGCTGGAGGAGGTGGCTGGGGAGAGGGAGGTCTGGGCCTCTTTGCTTAGGCTGCTGCCCCCACGACCCGGCCCCGGATAAAGCGGATGAAGATGGATGGATGGATGGAAGATGTAAACCTCATGAAGTGTCTCTGTTGCTTCCTCCTCTGTAATAGCTGTCAATGTTTCTTCATTATTTTCCTGTAGTAAAGAAATTAACAACATTGCTGTTCTACTGTAAACTCATATAATCTGTGGAGTATTAAGAGTACTCACAACTGCATGTTGGTCTGGCTCAACAGGAGGCTGCACCAGATGCAGTACACCATCACCATCAACTGATAGAATATGAGGTTTATACAGGTCACTTATAACTTACAAGGGACCAAATGGCAATTAACAAACATATACCAATCACCTTACACTTCATTGTCATTATGCTCTCAAAGACAACCAAGACTGAGGAAAGGCAAAATCAGTAGGAGAATAACTTCACTACAAAATAATTCATTATGGTAAAGAGTTTATCAAATGATTGAGTAGCACTGCAAAGGTGACTGTGAGAAAGGATGTATGCACATCATGTATTATTTTGAATTTACCTCTTATGTAGGCACTTGTGTCTTGCGGGGTTATTGACTCAGAGGATGTCCCCGCAGAGATGCCTTCAGCCACAGGGCGCCCACTGTTTTGGCTGAGGGCCAACTGCTCAGCCTCTGTGAGTGGTGGTGGTGGAGGACCCCCACCTGTTTTTCGGGCCTCCGCTTTTTTTCTGTTGGCTATAACGGGTCACATTTGAGCATACAGAGTAAGCAAATATGTACTTGTAATGTGCTCAGATAATTTCAATAAGTGCTTACAGAAAGAAAATTAATGTAGCCTCTAACTGCAATTGATTTACATAGGACAAACAGACCAAGCACTATGGCTCATAATACAATTACACCTTACCTGTTTGGACTATATTTTTATATTTCATTTTTACTTGCTGCCAGGAACGTTTGGGGCCTGTTGGGTTGCACCTGCGCTCACATCACATCACAAAATGAAATGTATAAAATAAAAAATAAAATAAAATATAATAAAATAACGTGTTAAATGGGTGGAAATCCCTAGATCAATGTTTAAATTAACACTCATGCATTGACTCTGTCGGCTATGTTTTGCCATGCATGCTCCCTTTCTTTTGCAGCTGAGGCTGTGTTACTTTTTTTCCGCAAAATTTGCATGTTATCGGCATATGCTGCCATCAGAATTTCGGCCTCAAGCGCTGTAAAATACATTGACCGTGTCTTCTTTCCCTCCGTCTCCATGGTGACTCGCTTAATCTGTGCTCCACTAATCAGGGCTTTATGTATCCTCGTGCGCGTGCTTAACTTGGGGTTAAAGCAACTCCGCGTTGATTGAACTAATTGTTATCAGCCTTTCTGAAACCGAATATTCCGAGATGGACAGTTCGGGGTTACTCAACCCTGAGTATCATTTTTAACTCTGAGTTTTCTAAACCCGCTTTCTGAAACAGACCCCTGGAAACAGCTCGGTTGTTGTTGTTTGGAACATGTTGTTTTGTTGCCATAGCGATGCCTCCAGGGAAAAATTAGGGAGCAGAGCAAGAATGAGACCATATTAGTGGATATATGTCTGATAACTTTGCCTAACAACCATAAAGAAATGTTTTATATTGAGCTTTAATCCTGCATGAAGGCCAAGATGAATCTCTTAGAGTAGAACTTTACAGGAACTATTAGAATAAATAAAAATAATAACACATTGACCGCTTTAGTCTTTTAGATTCACTTCTGTCTGTTTTTTTTTTTGTCTCCATTTAAAAGATATCAAACTCTGAGCAAACAACTTGATGTAAAAAGAATCTCTGCATATTCCACAGTCTTTGCTGCTAAAGTGACATCACAGCATTTAAGCATGTTTTGAATGAAAACATCAGCATATGAACACAAAACTGAAGAGACACTGCAGCCGTATGAAAGCAGACCACTATTTAGTGACATTTCGACGTTTCCCTGAGGATTAACTGCTCTGTAATTTACCAAGAACTAAAGTAAGCTCAAATTTCAGTTTATAAACTCAAGATCATTTACTTAAATATAAAGCCTGATTTTCCTGCCTGCCAGGACAGTATTTACAGTGGGGCAAAAAAGTATTTAGTCAGCCACCGATTGTGCAAGTTCCCCCACTTAAAATGATGACAGAGGTCAGTAATTTGCACCAGAGGTACACTTCAACTGTGAGAGACAGAATGTGAAAAAAAAATCCATGAATTCACATGGTAGGATTTGTAAAGAATTTATTCGTAAATCAGGGTGGAAAATAAGTATTTGGTCACCTCAAACAAGGAAAATCCCTGGCTCTCACAGACCTGTAACGTCTTCTGTAAGAAGCTTTTCTGTCCCCCACTCGTTACCTGTATGAATGGCACCTGTTTGACCTCATCATCTGTATAAAAGACACCTGTCCACAGCCTCAACCAGTCAGACTCCAAACTCCGCCATGGCCAAGACCAAAGAGCTTTCGAAGGACACCAGGAAAAGAATTGTAGACCTGCACCAGACTGGGAAGAGTGAATCTACAATAGGCAAGCAGCTTGGTGTGAAAAAATCAACTGTGGGAGCAATCATCAGAAAATGGAAGACATACAAGACCACTGATAATCTCCCTCGATCTGGGGCTCCACGCAAGATCTCATCCCGTGGGGTCAAAATGATCATGAGAACGGTGAGCAAAGATCCCAGAACCACACGGGGGGACCTGGTGAATGACCTGCAGAGAGCTGGGACCAAAGTAACAAAGGTCACCATCAGTAACACACTACAACGGCAGGGAATCAAATCCCGCAGTGCCAGACGTGTTCCGCTGCTGAAGCCAAGTGCATGTCCAGGCCCGTCTGAAGTTTGCCAGAGAGCACATGGATGATACAGCAGAGGATTGGGAGAATGTCATGTGGTCAGATGAAACCAAAGTAGAACTTTTTGGTATAAACTCAACTCGTCGTGTTTGGAGGAAGAAGAATACTGAGTTGCATCCCAAGAACACCATACCTACTGTGAAGCATGGGGGTGGAAACATCATGCTATGGGGCTGTTTTTCTGCCAAGGGGACAGGACGACTGATCCGTGTTAAGGACAGAATGAATGGGGCCAAGTATCGTGAGATTTTGAGCCAAAACCTCCTTCCATCAGTGAGAACTTTGAAGATGAAACGAGGCTGGGTCTTCCAACATGACAATGATCCAAAACACACCGCCCGGGCAACAAAGGAGTGGCTCCGTAAGAAGCATTTGAAAGTCCTGGAGTGGCCTAGCCAGTCTCCAGACCTCAACCCCATAGAAAATCTGTGGCGGGAGTTGAAAGTCCGTGTTGCTCGGCGACAGCCCCAAAACATCACTGCTCTTGAGAAGATCTGCATGGAGGAATGGGCCAAAATACCAGCTACTGTGTGTGCAAACCTGGTAAAGACCTATAGTAAACGTTTGACCTCTGTTATTGCCAACAAAGGTTATGTTACAAAGTATTGAGTTGTATTTTTGTTATTGACCAAATACTTATTTTCCACCCTGATTTACGAATAAATTCTTTACAAATCCTACCATGTGAATTCATGGATTTTTTTTTTCACATTCTGTCTTTCACAGTTGAATTACTGACCTCTGTCATCATTTTAAGTGGGGGAACTTGCACAATCGGTGGCTGACTAAATACTTTTTTGCCCCACTGTATGTACTTTACATTGTGCAAGACTAGACTATATTTTCCATCATAGAGAGGATGATGTGGATCTATTATTCAGGAAAACAAATGAAGACTTAACTATTTGTCAGCTGATGTAATATTTGACAAATTACACATAAATGAGAAAATGTTCTTAATCATATCTGAGTGACAGAAGCTCTTTTTAACACGATTATTTCTGAGATTATTTTGTTCATTTAGGAAAATAGAGAATACTTAAGTTTTGTTCTCAAACAAACTATTCGAATTTCTAAGAAACTGAGGCTGCGTCCACATGTAAGAATAAGAATAACTTTATTTATCCCGAGGGAAATTCTTTTGTCATGCTCAAAGCAGCAGGAGAGTCAGAGGAACAGATGAATAAGATATAAGATATACAATATATACAATAAGAATAGTAGTGTACAGTAATATACAGTAGAAGAGGACATAGTATTGGATAACTCTAACGAAGTAATATATATAACTATATCCTGGTGAATAAATAACTTAACTATCAGTGCAGGCGATTCTAGAAAGTGACATAGTATTGTGCAATAGAATAAAGGGAGTAGCAGCGTATGATGGGGGATGAAACAAATATTCAATAAGGTACTGTTGGGTAATATTGCACGGTCTGGAAGGGAACAGAATAACATTGGGAATCGTCTCAGGAAAATCACCTACAGAGTGAGGAAGAGTTATACAGTCTTATTGCCACCGGCACAAAGGATTTACTGTGGCGGTCAGTTCTGCATTTCAGGGCGATGAGTCTTCTGCTGCGTTTGCTCCGATGGTCCATCATGGGGGCGTGCATGGTGTGGGAGGGGTTGTCCATGATAGAAACAAGCTTTTTTAGCATTCTCCTCTCAGACACCTCCTCCAGGTTCTCAAGTCTGACACCCAGGACAGAACCAGCCTTTCTAATCAGTTTGTTCAGCCTGTTGGCATCATGTACACGGCTGTTTTTGAAAGCGCAGCTTCGTCCACACCTAAACAGCAGAGTCACTGAAAGGTGAGATTTTTAAAAACTCCTGCCAGGGTGGAGATTTTTGAAAACGACGTTTTTGTGTTTAGGTGTGGACGAGGAAATCGGACATTTACTCAGGCAATGTCAAAAGCGTGCGCCGCTGTTGACGTCACGCTGTGGCCACGTTAGTGTTTACATGAGATCAGTTTCTACAATGGCGGATGTAGACAACATACTGTGTCTGTTAATCTTAGTATCTGCAGTTTTTACACGCTGACATAAACACACAGTTACTGTGCCACACAGAGGCATCAGAGTGCGCATCAGACGTGGCTTCTACATTCAACACAGACGCTCTCACAACCCAAATCCTGGCGTCGGTTTGGAATAAATGTAATTTAAAAAATGACATTTATGTTTGCTGTATGCATTTTGTCCATTCCAAAGTTGTGAGTCTGTTCCAGCCAAAATGCTGTCTTTAGTTTTTAACATTTGAAACGATGAAGGCACGTGAAAGTAACACAAAATTAGCTGCTTTTCCAGAAAAAGACTTTTCAGAAGTACGTAAGGTTTTGTGAGGTTTTCCCACCCAGGCTTCTAGACTTCTGATTGGCCAACATTTCTACACGGTTAAGATTTGGCGTGTTCTTGACAGCGTTTCACTTTGTTTTTAGCGTTTACATGTGGAAGGAGATATTTTTTCAAAACTGCACATGTGGACTGGATTTTTTTAAACGAAAAAGGAAAACGTGCGTTTTCAAACATAGCCGTGTACGTTCGGACGCAGCTTAAAGTCATCACAAAAAAAGCAAATTCTCTGAACACTCTGAGTTGAGGTTTACTGATCATTGTTGTTTTGTGCTCCTTGTAGTCAAAATGAGTGGAAGAGGAGATGGATCACAAAATAACCGTAACGGTAAGCACATGTGCTCAGTCTTGAAATTGATGAAAAACAGATTTTCAGCAGATAGTTATGAATGCTAATTAAAAGATTAAATGATCTTGCAGGCCGACAGGTTAACCCACAAAGGTTTGCAAGTGGAGATCAGGAACCAGCTAATGAACCAGTTAATGGACCAGTTAATGGACCAGCTAATGGACCAGCTTTCGAACCTATCGGTGGACTCAGGGGCTTCCTGTTCGATCTTTATTTTCTTCTCAATGATACTTTTTGGAGGCTGGATGAGCTAATAGATGTATTAGTGGAACAACATGATGATTACCTTCACAATGCCAATGACAATAATGTCAACATTCAAAATATGAATGTGAGGGACAATAATGCCAATGCTGACAACAATGAACAGCATGAGGATCATAATGCTGTTGTTGTTGTTGGCGTTGAAAATGAGGATTCTGATGAGGCATTTGAAGACTGTGTGGATGTTCACCAGTATGTCCCAGAAGAGGACCCTCAGCCAGGTGTTTCCAGGAGGCGGTCTAGAGAGATGGATGAAGAAGATGTGGAACCAAACAAAAGAATCAGATGGAGCGAGGAGTTTTCTGATGACGACTCTGACTTCTTCTCTGCTTGTGACACTGATAGCGAGGGCTGTCCTCATGTTGGTAATATTGCCGATGAGGACATCAATCAGCAGGTAACAGAAGAAGAACCGCAGCCTGGTGGATCCACGAAAAGGTCCAGAGAGGAAGATGTAGACGAAGAAGAGCGTAATAGCAAAAAATCCAGGCTTGCACACTCTGATTCGGGGACCAGCTCAGCTGTGTACGATCACTCTGAGAGCAGCAGTGATGGACTTTTTGAAGATGCACACGAAGAGCTTGACAACCATGAAGCTGGAGGCTCGAGGAAGTGTTCCCGAGAGGACTTTGAGGAAGAAGAGGAATACTTGCCTGTTTGCAAATTTCGGAGATGTTCAAATGAGTCCACCAGCAGCAGTGATGAAGACTAACACTATTTCGACGGGTTTCTTCAGTATCCTTTTCGTAGGCTGATGGCCTACTCAGGTGACCCTGAATCTTCCATGCTGCAATAAGCTGGGCATACACTGTGCGATTTCTTTCAGTCGCGTTATTCAGCTCCTGCTCAAACTGATTGACTCGCAGGGGTGAGAAGTTTGTGCCTCCATCGCTTGTGTCCAGATCACACGCCGCACCGCCGTTCAACTCCGTCTTTTCACTCTCGTTTCTCCGTTTGCGCGTGGGCAGTGTGAGACGCTGCGGTGACACCCTCAGGACGGCCGACAGGATTTCAAACAGGTTTGATTTTCTTACGAGCAAACGATTGATGATCGGGAGCTGGTCGTGAGGCGTTAATCGCTTCTCGTTACCCCATGTAGACGATGCACGACACACGATCAAGGCCAAACTCGGGACGCACGACTGAAAAATCCGCTCAAAATGGGCCAAAAAGCGCACAGTGTATGCCCAGCATTAGGCTGCCGGGGGATTCCCATGATGCACTGGGTGTTTCTTCTTCACCCACTATGTGTTAACAGACCTCTCTGCACTGAATCGTACTTGTTATTAACCTCTGTCTCTCTTCCACAGCATGTCTTTATCCTGTTTTCCTTGCCCCTCCCCAACCGGTCGCAGCAGATGGCCGCCCCTCCCTGAGCCTGGTTCTGCTGGAGGTTTCTTCCTGTTAAAAGGGAGTTTTTCCTTCCCACTGTCGCCAAAGTGCTGCTCATAGGGGGTCATATGATTGTTGGGGCTTTCTCTCCCCTGTCTCTTTCCTGATGATAGAGATGATAATAAAATGATAACAATAAACACAATTGGCTACATTTTACATGTGTCAGATCAATGTCTTCATTTAAGTCTGTCTTTGTGTATAATATGCATACTTTACAGACATTGTTTGACTTTTTATCATTCAAGACCTGATGGAGACGTTGGAGCTGTGCACGTTTAATGCTACGTTTCAATCAAGAAATGAACTTGTAGCATAAATGTCTACTCGTCTATGATTGTATTAATCATTTCAGCTCCATAAATCAAATTGACTCAATCACCAAAACCATAGTAAACAAGTCAACATGTGTCAGACATCTGTTAATGTGATGTGTTTTTGTCATGCCAACCGAACCATCATAACACAGCACATAAGCACGCTCTCATGCATAAATAGATCGCTTCAAACGACCACAGAGCGGATGTCTGAGGCTCGGGGCTCACACAGTAGTGCGTCCTTGACACAGCTGGGTCAGATAACTCTAGTAAGAACGCGTTTGTGTACCATCAAAGACTAACACATGTACATTATCTCATCAGAAAAGGCTTCTATAATCTTACATTTTATGGCATTTGCATTCTACAAGCTTATTTATTGAGAAGTCTCAATAAAGGCATGTTTGTGCAGGTGCTGCTTTGTTGCACAGACACTAACTCACACCAAAATCCCCCCTTTTCACTCTTCACCGTGCACCTATGTTGCCATCTTTTTCCAAGTTCAATCAGAGGCACAAAATAAGCATTCTGCTTCTCTTATCCTAAAGCGTCTTTAATCTTCCTTCAAATACCATTCAGTATTACTTGATTCCACAAATTTAAACAACTCTAATACCAAGTACGCCTGTAAAGATTCCCTAAAATGTTGGAAGTGTTTAGACATAAAATTCACAGAGGTTAAGGTAAGCTGAGAGAGAACAAGGGGTTTGGGGAAAACAACAATACTGAGGCCAGAAATGCAAAAACATGTTTTTTTTTGGATTCTTGTTCAGTGGAGTAACCTTGTGGTATTTTCTAAAGACACAGAGGGTATCGGTTTTCACAGGGTCTTCAAAACCCACAACAAACACACCTGACAAGCGGAGGATCGTTTTCTTCAGCTGGATGTTCGACCTGCCTTTCTGCCATTTCCACCCTTAAACGTAACTCCTCAGGTTATGACAAATAAGCAATCACATTCAAATGTCCTGGGAATATTACAAAACATGCATCTCGTTGCCTCCTCTCTGTGTTGACCCAACTTGTGTACATTCGCATTTGTGCTCTTCAGAAAAAGAAAACAAAACAAACAAAGTTTTTAGAGCCAGCCTCTAGAGGTGGGAATATTTAAAAATATTTTGCGATATTCAGATTCTGTACATAAGGGTAAACTTTATCAATATTCATTTTCTCTAATATCAAAGTCTCACACTCAGTCTTTCTCTCATTTCAGTTTGATTGTTGACAAACTGAACGGTTTGTATTACAGTCTAGTCCAACTTAACTGAATCAACCATCTGGTACAGTTATAGCTATTCTGAACTATGCAGTTTATGAAAACTATGCAGCCCCTTCAGCAACTGAAGAATTTGAAAGTAAATTAAAACAAAATATAATTTTACATTAAATAAAAAAGTTTTAAACTTAATTAAAATAAAACATGTCTTAAATTACAATAAGTAAACTGTCATGTTTGGACAGTGAAGGAATGTCAGGATTCTTGCTCAAAAAAAGGATCAACATGCTCTGAAGTCAGAGCACAAAAACCTTTTTGTAACAAAACATCGATTTCTGCTGTCCCTGTATCGATACATTATTAGCAAACAAAATATCACAATACTACACAGTATCGATTTTTCCCCCACCCCTACCAGCCTCCACATACCTCTATTAATGATCCTTCTCATATTTTTGGACCTCAACTGGTTTGAAAACCTCCCAGTGAAGTCACTGGGATCCAACTTATCCACTAACAGACAGCCAATACGGTCCAGAACGATCCCATCCTGGACTTCACTCTGGTTCACCCCCTGGTCCTGATTTTGGTTCAGACAGTGGCCACTGCAATGATCTGAAGCACTGCTTTCAGCCCTAAGGCTGGTGGTGCTTTTGACATCTTCTAGAGACATGTCTCACTGTTTGCTCATTAGCCAGTCTCCACAGGAGCTCACCGACTCCTCAGAGAAGGAAAGACAACCTTACATTGTTCCACAGAAGCCTCAAAAGAAAAGAATCCTTGTTCAGGTAAAACTTGAAAAGAGGAAGGAAAAATATTTAAAAAGGCCATTTTCATTTTCTTCATCACCTTTTCCCCACATCTTGGTATCCAGTTTCCTTTCAGGGTTTATTCTTTATGTTGTGTTCATCCCGAGACACTGAGCTCATCGCTTTGTTGTTACACTGATCTCCTGGGAGTTCAGGTCTATAAGGTTTTTTTTTTTTAGTGTCTTATTTTATTTGAAAGCAGATTTCAGTTTTCTGTAAGACCTTTCTTCTCTTTGCGTGCCACGCTTCAACTCTCACGTGCTCTCCGAGTGTTTCTGTCTATTTCAGCCCTCTGAAGCACAGCTGTGTTTCTTCACTCTCAGGTGGTGAAAAATAAGGGTGGGAGCCAATTCCAAGGACGCAGCTTGATTGGGTGGTTTGTTAAATCTGGGCGGTTCTTTTATCCCCTTCACTCCTTTGCATTTTCTTCCTCTCTTTTTCCTCTCTAAGGCTACGTTCACTCTGCAGGTCTTAATGTTCAATTCCGATTTTTTGATGAAATCCGATTTTTTTGTCTGCTCGTTCACACTACAAATAAAATGTGACAGCAAACGCGCTCTAGTGTGAACGCTCAAAGCGGCCGCATGCGCAAAATAAGACGTCACACACAACGCGCTCTGTTTAGACCCAGAGCAACAGTATTGTTTGACTGATGGTCTTAATATAAAGACTTCAGACTTTACGTTTCCCAATTTTTGCTTTAAGTTATTTTGTTATTGACATAATAATGTAAATAACCTAATAATGATCCTTATTGCTGTTTTAGAGGAGCGGAGCTTCAAAGGATAGTTGCAGATTTCTGTCAGAATCTGCAGATTATACAGAACAAATAAAATGTTCACGTTTCTCCAACGTTGTCTTCCCAACAGTTTCACTGACATCTACACGGGATGGCCAGGAAGCGTTCACGATGTCTTCTCCGGCGCTGATAATTGGCGTCTGTCTTGAGTCAGTGACGTAAAAGACGGATTTAATGCGACTTGACCATCAAACAGCAGCTTTCTGAAACATCAGATATGTATCGGATTCAGTACCACATACGAAAGTGACCCAGATCGGATTTGTGCCGTTCACACTGTCACACCATGATCGGATATGGGTCGCATAGGGTCAAAAAAGTCGGATTTGATGCGCTTTTGCCTGCAGTGTGAACGCAGCCTAACTGCCATTCCTTAACTGGGATTCCTCCCCTGAGCGTCCCTGTTTTTATCCAGTTTTATGTAGACTGCACAGCTTTTCAACATTAGTTATCACAACACTGCCAACAAAGAAATGTGTCACTGCAAGTCAGACGTGAAAGTTGAGCTGAGAAGACAAAGCGGTGCCATCCAGTCTCACGTTCAACATTCAGTCTGGATTGTAGAAACTACTTCCTCCCACATAGTGTGAGTCGGAGACTGTGCCACAATCAATTGTTTTTTGTGGGGTCTTTTATTATCATAGAATTAATTATTAATCTGAGAATGATGGTTATTTTAAACCCTATTTTTTGTGTACCTCTTACTTTAACCTCAGCAGCCCAAAGCAACCCCTTGTATTTCTTGTCTGATCAAATTGCACCATGTGGGACGTCTGTGACAGGAGACTTTTATCTAAAAGTTACATGTGAGAATCCTACATTCCAATTTACCTTATGAACAGTACAAAAGGATTAGCATTGAATTAAAAATAAGTCACTAAATGTTAGAATTGGCTGGTTGGTGTCTGCTAAAACAAAGCTGATACTTTATACATGCATACCTTCATAAAACTGGTAGAAACAGGCAAAGTAACTGATATGTGTGTTTACATTTACTGCATGTTTGGGGAGGGTTTAAACTGAGAGTGACTTCTCAGAGTGAAAATGAAACGTTCACTTTTAGCAACTGCATTTTCCACATGCTTTCAAAACTACTTAGATTTTTGTTTTGTAATGTAAAAGTATGAACACCACACTGCACACTGAATACAAGGTTGTGCGCAAAAGAACTGCATTCCATACATGCGTGTAATTATTTTTAGTAAGTGCTGGGGAAGTATCAAAGGCTTGATTGTCAGACTAATAATTCATTTTTGTTGACTTAAAGTAAAACATCAAAGTGATTAAATTGATTAAAACAGCCTATATAAGTGAAAAGATGTGTCACGAGTTTAAAATTGATCAGGTTTAAAAGTTGTACCAATGCACCACTGCAATGACCATATTTTGTCTGCCACACCCCCACGACCCCCACGACCCCCACCTCCGTATTGTGATATTTTGCCTCAGGCTTTCTGCAGGTCTTTGGAAATACGTTTTTAACTCATTTTCAGTGTCTTTTAATTGTTAAGCCACTTACACAAAACTACCATTCAAACATAAGGCACCTAACTCAAGGCATGAACTGGTGTTATGTCTACACATAAGACAACTTGCTAAAAAGAACTTTACATAGTATCTTTAGGCACTTTTCTTCTTAGCAGCCTGTCACAAAAAAATAAAATAAAACATAATTTGACCCCATTTCTTTAGTTGAATCGATGAAAATTACCGATATGAGGGAAGATGTGAAGGAACTATCATCTTAAAAAGAAGTGGCAGTATATAAAAATGTATTTATAGCAGATGAACAGTATCTGAAAGTCATGTCTTTAAGCAATAGAAAACAAGCCAGATCTGAGGTCCAGATCCAGACAGGACCTGAGAGATGCATCTTGCAGTTGAGCCACTGTTTGCTGTGTCTCATCAGAAATGATCTGAGTGGAAGGGAAACGGAGAAAAGGCCACAACAAGGTCAAACTGCACATAAACTTGACTAAGAATCAACAAAAGATGTTAACTACTTGGTTTGAATGATCGTTAATATGTAAGGAAGAGATCAGGAGAGCGGTACAACAGTAACTGTAAAACGTAGTGGAGTCTTCTTTTTTTAGCATGACAATTATTTCAAACACACTTCTAATGCAGAAAAACACACAAAGCAACTCTATCAGTCATGCATTCATCTCTACAGTCTGGACCTCAACATTACTGAAGCAGTGTGGGATCTTGGCAGAGAGCAGAATAAAAGGCAGCAACATCCAAAGAAGAGCTTTGGATGTCCTTCAAGAAGCCCCAAGAACTGTTCCTGAAGACTACTTAGAGATATAACACAGTCGTAGTTTAACAGCTGATTATCTTCCATCTGCCCAAACACCGGCTCTACAGTGGTGCCCTCTAGAGCTCAAACGCTCTGCGTACAAATAGTGTTTCTTTCTGATTTGTCAGATTTGTTAGTTTGCACGTAAACAAGATTGTTTTAGACACAATTAGCTTTGCCTGCAGCTCAGAAAAGAAAAAAACAAGAACTGAAGGCTTGATTTTAAAAGCAAAATGAAACATTAAAACACTGATTACAAAAAATGCATCATGGCATTATATCACACTGAAGTGTACATGTAAACACACACTCACACCACAGATGGCTGAGCAGTTACTTTCTGGCAGATTTACTTAAACAATGGAAGGATGGCCATGCTCAATGGAAACTTACAGCAATATTATACCGGATTAGTCTCTGCCATTCATGGTAAAAGTTGTCTGATCCACTCGTCATGAGCTCCTTAATTCTGATCTCTGTGACCTTGAGCCGGATTAAAGAGACTGTCGACAAATACACGGTAAAGCTTAAAAGAGCTCAGCCATTTACACTGACGTGGCAAAAAACAGTCTCAAGTATTTTATTTTTTATTATTAGTCTTTTATTTATCCAGGTAAAAAATCTCATTGAGATTAAAAATCTCATTTCCAAGAGAGACCTGGCATCATGGCAACAAAAGTCACATACCACATAGGTATGTAACATTTACAAAGTATCATAAAAGGGCTTAAAGAAGGCTTCCCTACAAAACTCAAGAAACTCTTGATAATAGAGGACCAAAAAGTTTTAAATGATACTCTCACATGGATAGTGACTGATAGCAAAGTCTTTGTTTGAATAGTCAATGTTCTTTACAACTAAATGCACAGAAACAAATGCTAATTCAAATTTTAAATAATAAAGTTTCTCTCAAAATGAATCTTTGATGATGCTAAAAGGTAATAAATGCAGTTTTTTGCTCCACTACAGTGGTGCTGATGTATAAATCAGTCATGCTACAAAGGCAATTGAAAGCCCCAGTGGGCAGTGCATTATAATTATATAATATATAATATATAATTATAATGCACCTCCATATATTCAACAGCAAGTACAAGAAAATTAAAATCTTAAAAAAAAGTTTCAGATTCCCAAGTTTTCAGATTTAAACAGTTACAGAATGACTTCCTTAAATAAGCTTTGAATCTGTAATAACAATCCCTATCAGTACAAATGTGTGTACTGATGTGCTTATTTAAAAAAGAAATCAAACTAGACTGGTGGAGGGGAAACATGTTCCAAAAACACCCGTCTGGATTTCAGGAATTGTATACCGGGAACAAATTTAAAGGGATTGAAGGAACGTCAGAGAAGCACAGTACTCTGACACACATGTCAAACTGTCTGTGTGTGTTTGTGTGTGTGTTACTTATAGTCCATACACAGAACAATAGAGTTAACTGGGTCGCTCCTACTGCTGCTGTTGAACTGCTGATCTGCTGTGCACACTTCACCACAGAACACAACAGAAGGGCACAAAACCCTTATTAAATATCAATCAGATTTCAAAACATTTAAAACAGTCAGCAGCGTACTGCTGCCTGCTGTGATACATCCTCTAACACTGGCTTCCTCTCACAAAACACCCAAGCTGACTGCTTCTGGACATCTCAGCAATGAGATAATAACAACGGGACAACACATTAATCCACAGCCCACAACTCTACATGTCTTCTCAATGAGGAAAAATACCTCATCAGTGAGGGGTCCAAAAGGCCCAGACAGGGTATCAGACGGGCCCCGGAACTGAGAGACGTGCGTGTTTTCTCTTCCAGACGTGACACACTTTTTTAAAAAATGCTCCCAGACTGTAATCACTGGCAAGTAACACTGCTGCTGTTTACATTAGCTCCCTCACTGATAGCTAAAGCGTAGCCATCACTGTTGATTGTTTATGAAGTCTTAATAATATAGCAGGCGTCGCTGTAATATCAGTCAACAAAGTGCTTGGTCCACGTGGTCAGTGGTTCATAACAAACCTCTGTTCTCGCCTACAAACTGCACTGGAAAGCCGGTAGCTGGTGGTCTGGAGATGTTTGGACTACAAATCGTCACTATAAGACTGCAACTACACTCAGCCCCGTGGGTTCCCCTTCTCTTAGTATCCCATGATGCCTTGGTGTCTGTGACCTCGCGGAGCACGGGAAGAAGAAGCCGAGCTCGGTCACGCTGTATGCAGGAGGTGGTGCTGCTGGCTGGTTAACTATTGCTCACTTGTACATCATGGCTGCTTCGAAGCCAGTCGAGCCGCAGTCTGGGACTGGACTACCCCGGTGGCAGCTGGCCCTGTTAGTGGGGGCTCCCATAGTACTCGGAGTCGGGGCGGTCTACCTATGGAACCGCAGCAGGACGAAGGAAAAGAAGGGGACCGGGGAGCGGAAAACACCTGAAGGGAGCGCCAGCCCCGTGCAGGGCCAGGAAGGCGAATCTCGATCCGGCCGAGAGCAGGAGAACATGGTGACGCTTCTGCCGCCCTCATTTCACTCTTACCACATTAGCATGATGGGTGTCCGTGCAGTGGGTACAATCTTCTGACTAACCGTGTCATTGCCATAAAAACACAGTCAAGGACATCGGACGTTACCGCCTCTAAGCAGCTGCTCTCCCTCCGCAGTGCAAGGCCGGCAGCAGCCGGTCCACTGGAGCCAGATTAGCTTATGCTAATCGCTAGAGAGCTAGCACTCAAGCTAACAGTAGCTAGGTCAGCATAACTGGCTGCAAATGTTTGCGTCAAAAGACTTGAAAAAACGTCCATATCTGACGCCAAAATTCCCGATGCTGAGCGGTAAAATAAACATCAACCGCATGATAATAATATTTACCCGAAATGAGGTTTGAGTTTTGTAACTGTAACGTTTAGCTGGCTAAGGCTGCTTTCCCAGAAAGTGACGTTGGGCGGGGATTGTTCGAGTCTGTTTTAGGGAGAGACAGTGTAGCAGCCAAAGGTGACTGTCACCTCATTTACTCTCCACTGTCATGCATAATGTCCTCAGTGATGGGCTGTATTTGCTAAACAGTGTAATGAACTTTAATGTGATGCAGCAGGCAAACAGGTAAAGCCAGTGCGTTTTAAATATATGTTAAACATTTTCAGTTTACTTTCTGTTACATGTACATCTTACTAAATTTTTACATTATCTTAAAACGGTGTGACACACATGGGTAGGACAATTCTAACTGAAATGGATGAAAGACCAACGTTTTATTAGGTAGATACAGAAGTTTCTGTTCTTAGTGCAGGAAAATCACCGGGATCTTAATAAAACACGTTAAACTCTTTTTTTGTAAAGTAGGGTTTATTTACTTGAGCGAGAAATTCATTTTTCATTATGAAATAGACGTAAATAACCAAAAAATGCACATATTTCTGTTAAGTATGCCTGTAAGCCATTCCTGGTTATGTGTATAATTAACCCTGATGTCCTTTTTGTGGTCATGCTAAATATTAACTTTCGTACAAACTTTCCAAACTCTGTTTTTGCCTTACATACTTTGCTGCCACATATTTATATTTGGCTCAAGACATGGCACAGGACCTACTGTGCCTTTCCAAAGGCCTCTAAAACGATCACACTAATCGCTCTCTACACAGTGTAAAAGTGTAGATAAGAGTTCTGTATTTATTCTAGCTAAAGGAAGCATCCAGAGTAAAATTACCAAGACTCTGCATGCTACTGAGGTTTTGGGTGAAATTAATTGCATGTACTTAAAGTTTTTGGTTGTATGTTGGTGTTATGTAGAGTGGGGAAAAAACACAGTGTGCCCTTGGTGTCAATAATTACTGCAGCAGCTCACCAGTTTGTTCGGCAAACCTCAGACCGTCGGTCAGTTGTTGCGTAGTTGTCATAAATTTTTTTGTTTCCTTGATCACGTTTCCAGTTTATTGGACAAATCAATAATTATTGTCTTTCTCTCTCTTTGTTTTTTCATTTAGAGTCCTTTGGATCGGGCCCAAGCATCTAAGAACAAAGGCAACAAGTACTTCAAAGCTGGAAAGTATGAAAACGCCATACAGTGCTACACAGAGGCCATTGCTCTGTGCCCCACAGAGCAGAAGTCGGATTTGTCAACGTTTTACCAGAACAGAGCTGCAGCCTACGAACAGCAGGTTGGCACGACATCTTGTAAACTATGCAGAAGTTGTTGTAGAGTTTAAAAATAATTAAAGGCACATTTCCAGAAGCATAATGTGTACACTGAGCTCCAGCTACCTCAGTTTAAGTGTTATTACTGTTCTCAGTTAGATATTGTCCCCAGAGATGTTCACTAGGTTAGGCTGGTTGGGTAAGGCACTCTTTTGGACTTATGTTACAAAGTCCTGCTGTTCTCACACCCTGATGGCATGCTAAATGAAACAAACTGTGGTTTCTGTCGGCTCCTGCAGAAGCAAATGGTTCGTGTTCTTTGGACCAGATTGTGTTTGAATCTTTCCTCTTTTATGTTTGAGGATTTACCACACAAAGTATCTCATTTTGTCTCAGTGAGAGGTTAAACTGACCTCATTGAGACACAGCAGGGATGTTTCAAATTAAAACTAAACTGAACCTTTGATTTCAGATGAAGTGGACAGAGGTGGTACAGGACTGCAGTAAGGCTGTTGAGCTGAATCCACGCTATGTGAAGGCTCTGTTCAGGAGGGCTAAAGCTCTGGAGAGACTAGAAAACAGGAAGGAGTGTCTAGAGGGTGAGATGTCTTTATAAAAATGTTTGTTCCAAGTTTAACTTTTGAGGTGCGACTCTCATTGACAGTCTGCTGCGTTTTTCTCCTGCGATCTCCAGATGTCACAGCGGTGTGTATTCTCGAGGCCTTCCAGAACCAACAGAGCATGCTGCTAGCAGACAAGGTGCTAAAGCAGCTCGGGAAAGAGAAGGCCAAAGAGAAGTACAAGGTGTTTGTTCACTTTCAGAC
This sequence comes from Neolamprologus multifasciatus, assembly GCF_963576455.1. NCBI lineage: Eukaryota > Metazoa > Chordata > Actinopteri > Cichliformes > Cichlidae > Neolamprologus > Neolamprologus multifasciatus. The sequence goes on along the minus strand of NC_140453.1, from coordinate 29,549,749 downwards.
GCGTTCAGTTTTCTTTGCCTTTATCTTCACATTTAACTTTTTTTCTTTTTCCCAAAAACATTTTAATGCAGAACCGTGAGCCAATGATGCCTTCGCCTCAGTTCATCAAGTCGTACTTTAGCTCCTTCACCGATGACATAATCTCCCAGCCCCTGCAGAAGGGGGAGAAGAAAGACGAAGACAAGGATAAGGAGGGCGAGGCAGCAGAGGTGTCAGAGAGGTTGGCACATCTTCTTAATCCAAACCTTTTTCATAACCTACAGTTTCTGTTGTTGCAGAACATGTAAAGAATCTGTAGCCCTGTGTTTATTTATGGCACCAGTTAATATAATTAAAATATTTAAAATCTCTATCAGAATAATTCAAATCTAACCTGCATGTTGTCGCACGTCTTTAGACTAACGAAAGCAGGCAGGCTTAATTAGACTGAAGTTGTCATGGTATGCTAATTTAAAAACTGGTGGCGTGTGCTCATTAGGAGACATTTCTGTAGGTAATAGTTTTCCCTATATGCTCAGCTCTGGGTACCTGAAGGCAAAACAGTACATGGAGGAGGAAAATTATGACAAAATCATCAGCGAATGCACCAAGGAGATTGAGTCAGGAGGAAGATACACCGCTGAGGCGCTGCTGCTGCGCGCCACCTTCTACCTTCTGATTGGAAACTCTACTGCTGCTCAGCCTGACTTGGATCGGGTCATCAACATGCAGGACGCCAACGTGAAGGTACAGACGATTTATTATTTGGTTTGTTTATGTGGATAGACAAAGTCAAATAACGGTCTCGGGTCATTTTATTGTACGTCTTGCAGAATTTTGCCTGACAAGCTCGGTTTTAGCCAGAAGATGAATGGGCTTACCAAGTTGTGACTTTGGGAGCATGCTTGTTTTTTAGGATCACATAATTTGTGAGCATTCTGTGCTCTTATCTGAACTTTACAGCTGAGGGCCAATGCGCTGATCAAGCGTGGCAGCATGTACATGCAGCAGCAGCAGCCGATGCTCTCTACACAGGATTTCAACATGGCCGCAGAGATCGACACGCGGAACCCTGATGTGTATCATCACAGGGGGCAGGTACGAGTGAGGGTAGACTAGTAACCTGCTTTTGATTTGGTGTATGATAACAACTGCTAACATCCAGTTATGCATGTATTCTCTCTCAGCTGAAGATCCTGCTGGACCAGGTGGATGAGGCAGTGGTAGACTTTGATCAGTGCATCCTGCTCAGGCCTGACTCTGCTCTGGCGCAGGCACAGAAGTGCTTTGCCCTTGTAAGTAACCAGCTAAAGGCAAAAGCAGTGCGGCTCTTCATATGTAACAATGCACAGGTTCAACCACTATCTGAAACTATCTGAAAATATTCAAAAATCACAGAAGGTGAGATTGTTGGAAAGATCAGCTCTGATTCAGAACCTGCACACACCAGCAGGGTGTAGGCAGAACTCCACAGGTCACCCTGCAGTCCCAAAGTGATGGTGACAAAATAAAAGTGAAAACAAGACAGTGCAGGGTTCCTTAAGCCTTTAGATGGTGTGTCTGAGTAATCTATAGGGGTGGGGAAAAAATCGATACTATGTAGTATGGTGATATTTTGTTTGCTAATAATGTATGGATACAGGGACAGCAGAAATTGATATTTTGTTACAAAAAGGTTTTTGTGCTCTGACTTCAGAGCATGTTGATCCTTTTTCTGAGCAAGAATCCTGACATTCCTTCACTGTCCAAATGTGTTGAACTTGTTTTTTGGCAGCAATAAACATGACAGTTTACTTATTTTAATTTAAGACATGTTTTATTTTAATTAAGTTTAAAACTTTTTTATTTAATGTAAAATTATATTTTGTTTTAATTTACTTTCAAATTCTTCAGCTGCTGAAGGGGCTGCATAGTTTTCATAAACTGCATAGTTCAGAATAGCTATAATTGTACCAGATGGTTGTTCAGTTAAGTTGGACTAGACTGTAATACAAACCGTTCAGTTTGTCAACAATCAAACTGAAATGAGAGAAAGACTGAGTGTGAGACTTTGATATTAGATAAAATGAATATTGATAAAGTTTACCTTTATGTACAGAATCTGAATATCGCAAAATATTTTTAAAAATTGCAATAATATCGTATCGTGCGTTAAGTATTGTGATAATATCGTATTGTGGGATGTATGGGGATTCCCACCTCTAGTAATCTACGTATTTTATCTTTAACAGTAGTATGTATATAATATTATAAAGCAGCGGCCCCCCAACCACCGGTCCGTGGCCTGGTTGTTTGGTACCGGACCGTGACAGTTGAGGCTCGGGTGTGAAAGTTATGGTTTTCAGGGCTTTTATCGTTAACCCGGTTTCCCTGAGTCTTTTCTCGTGTTGTAGTTGTGCGTCTTATTTTGAAAGAAATATTTACATATTACCATAGCGACCAGAGAGCATTAAGGGGCAGAGAGGAGGATGTTACTCTGTGTTGTTGGCGCGTTTTAGGAGGACGCTGCTAATAAAGTTACATAATTACACAGTGAAGTCACGTTTATTATTATTGTAGTATTGTTATCGTATCATCGTATTTTGTTGTATTTATCCGTGACAGCTTAAAGGCCGGTCCGTGATAATATTGTCTGGCATTAAACCGGTCCGTGGCACAAAAGGTTGGAGCGCTGATATAAAGTCACAATAGAAGAGAGAATTTTAGGGTAACTTTTCCAAAATAGCAGGAATGGCTAACGGTATGAGGAGACCTGGAAGATATGCCAGAAGTCTTTGAAAGTTTGGATACAAGTCATGTTTGAGCCTGAAAAACCTGCTCTCTGGTCCTCAAGCATATCAAATTTTCACTGATCACTTTCAGTTTCCTCTTAATGGTCTGAGCGTCCCAGTTCCTGCTGTCTGTGACTGCCTGATTTTGCCTTAAATGTTTATTTCTATTCATTATATGATCATATGGTGATTTTTGTTTGTGTCATTTATCATTTTCATTTGACTCTTCTGTCCTTCAGTACAGACAAGCATATACTGGAAGTAATATTTCACAAATACAGACAGCCATGGATGGCTTTGAAGATGTTATCCGGAGGTTTCCAAAATGTGCCGAGGGCTACGCTCTCTACGCTCAGGTATGCTCGGCTGGAGATGGATGTAAACAATGTGACAGACTGTAGTGTTACATTAACACATGAAATAGAAACTGTGTGTTTCTGTTCTGTTTTAATACTTATTTGCAGTCTGTTCTTTTTCTGTGATACCTTATTGTAACAAAACTGCTTATCTTGATTTGGCCAACTCAGGATATGTATTCAAAATAGCCATAAATCCTTACCATTCCCCAGATTTGCTTGGAAATGTTGTTAATATGTGCACTGATTTATTTTTAGTAATTTTTGTGAAAGCATTATAATCCTGTTAGGATGGGAAAGTGTCGCTTTCATGCCTGGCGGGCACGTTTTCACCAGTCCTCCTGTGTACTTCTCAGGCTTTGACTGATCAGCAGCAATTTGAAAAAGCCGATGAAATGTACGACAAGTGTATTGAACTGGAACCAGACAATGCTACAACATATGTCCACAAGGGGTAAGGGTTTCTTCCCTGTTGTGTGGCTACATTGATCCACATAATATCTCTGATGTGTTTGTGTAAATGTGACATGTTGTTTGTTTGTCTGCAGTTTGTTGCAGCTTCAGTGGAAACAGGATCTCGACTTGGGTCTCGACCTCATCAGTAAGGCAATTGAGATCGACAACAAATGTGATTTTGCCTATGAAACCATGGGAACCATTGAAGTTCAAAGGTGAGTCACACAGTATCTGAGTGTTTGTTCCCAGGGATGATTTCTCTGCTGCTTTGTAATCTTTTCACTTGTACAAAGATAAAAATGGTAGCATGCTGGTATTTCTGTCAGGATGTTTTAAGGCACAGGTGTTGAACTCCAGGCCTCGAGGGCGGTGTCCTGCAGGTTTTAGATGTGTCCTTGATCCAACACAGCTGGTTTAAATGGCTAAATTACCTCCTCAACATGTCTTGAAGTTCTCCAGAGGCTGCTAATGAACTGATCACTTGATTCAGGTGTGTTGACCCAGGGTGATATCTAAAACCTGCAGGACACCGGCCCTCGAGGCCTGGAGTTCGACACCCCTGTTTTAAGGAGTCCCATAGTGAGCATTTTTCTTCTTTATAAAACACTAAATGAGAGAAAGCAGTCAGCTGCTGCGCTTTATGCTTTTGTGTTGCCCCTAAAGGAATATATTTGTACCATTTTGAACAGACTGGTTGAAGTGTTACAAACATCATGTTTGCGGTTTAACCCTTTAAAACCGGTCAGAGCGGCACGCTCCGTTTTGCGTATCTATTTTTAAATCCCGGTAGCTCTGCAACCACGTGAGCTAGCACAATAATTTTTTTGCATATGAAACCGGAGGAGTTGTACTTACATCTTATGCCATCAGCTTGTCCTCGGTCACAGTTTCCTTCCACATATAGCTTTGCAAAAACTGCATAAAAAGCACTTGCAGCAACAAAAACATAATATTCCAGAAACACGCTTTGCCGATCCGATCAGCTGTTCATAACACTTCCTACATCCATCAGCGCGAACTATCGCATGTCCACCATGACCTGCCCGAAACCGGAAGTGACGTCATTTTTGCGGAAATTTAGTTTTGTTTTGTTTTTTTACCATCAAGGCCTCATGAGCCTATACTGGTGTTTTTAAAAGTTATCTTTGACTTTATGACTTTCTGTGTCGTTTCTGGGATGCTTAGGACTCATATTGCACTGCTGGAAATAGTTTATTTTGATGCATATGCTGCTTTTTTGCAAATTTGCATTATAATATTTATTTTCGTTTTTCCTGCAGTGTATAAAAATTGGTGTATTTCAAAAATAAAACTATGAAGACACTCAAAATAAATTTCCTGTGGTGGGAAACTATTTTGTGCAACTTTTTTGTATTTACAGTTTTGAGGGATAAGCCTCTTAAATTTCTCTAACTAGAAATATATGTTAAAAAACAAAAACGATTTTCAATTTTTTTGTAGTTTATTGCACTTTTTTGCAATCTATGTAATTACTATGCACTTAATGCAGACATATTATTAAAATTTGGGCTATAATGGTTGTATTGATGTATAGCAACTTGAAATGCTCCCAAAAATGGCTCCACAGCATGTAAAAATATAATATAAGCTCTGGCGGACTTGGTTCTATGGTAGGTCTTATGGTAGGGTTAAGGATCTGATTCTTCAGGTGTGACAGGTTCCTGGGTCTGGATGAGCCCTTGTTAATGTTAGGAAAAGGAGGAATAGGAAACATTGTAATCTTGTAACCAGTCTGTCTCAATCTAGACTTGCCTGTGGTGAGGGGCTGTGGGCTGGGGTGGGCATCTTAGTATTCCCTCAACTTGCTGCCTGTAAATTGGGGCTTTTCCCGATTGACAAGAGGTTTTTTCCTGCACCTTTGGGTCAGGGAACGGGTGCTGACTGTCATCTGCACTCGCCTAAACAACAGTTCAGCGTATCGGGAGCGCCTCCAATGCTGAAGCTGCTGTACTGAGCTGTGGTCGCAAGGTGTTTGGCGCCTGTTGTGGGCTTTCTGGCCCGTTGCTCGGAGCCATCCGATCTTTATTCAGTCGTTGCAAGAGCTTGGTATGCTTAGCCGACAATAAGTCGAACTCATTCTTGGTGGGTGTTACTCTACCACGACTGCCCTTTGTCACTGATTCTGTTCATGATCTTATGGACAGAATTTCTAGGTGAAGGAAGGCTTCTGATTGGGCGGTCTCAGAATCTCATCTCTGCTTTTCTTAGATGATGTGGTTCTGTTGGTTTTAGCAGGTGGTGGCCTCCACCTCGCACTGCAGCAGTTCACAGCCAAGTGTGAAGCTGCAGCTCCACACTCAGCTTAGTTATCTTACTCCCAAAAGAGTCCCATTATGGGACTCTTTTGGGAGTAAGATGATGCCTCCAAGAACTTAAAACTCTGACAGCTATGGAAACACAGTCACTGGGAAGAAATTCCTGTGGTGGTAAAAATGATCAAATCACTTGAAAATCATTTTTCAAGTGCTTGGTATAACTGGAGTGTTTTCTTTTCACAGGGGCAATCTTGACAAGGCGATCGAGATGTTCAACAAAGCAATTAACCTAGCGAAGTCAGAGATGGAGATGGCCCACTTATACTCGTTATGTGATGCCGCCTACGCCCAGACAGAAGTGGCGAGGAAGTACGGGCTGAAACCTCCGACTCTGTAACCGTTTTGCCAACGGATCGCCAATCTCAGTCTTCAATGCTGAATCTAACTGTGTTAAAAGTGCAACTGTCTGACTTTGATTTGTTAAAAAATAAATACTGGATGATATGGGGGGAATTTGAAAAAAAGGAAGAACCCTGAATATATACTGTGTTTACGTCACATTGAAGGGGATTGTTTTCATGGAAACCAGATTTGTACTCGAGTCAAACTGAGGCTATGATCCTGGTCTCTGGTAGACTCAGTGGTTTATCAGGATGTGGGGTGGGGGGTGGATTTTAACCAACGCCGCCCTTTATGCTGACACTTAATTCCACAATGGCGTCATTGTCAAACCTTTAATTTTTATGGCTCAGAATGAAAATAAAGGTCATTTATGGAGGGAAAGTCTACATGAGTGAGACGTATACGTGTCAGAAGATGTAGAGAGAATTGAAATGTTCAGTCTGTTGAACCCACAAGGGTTTGGAGACCCTTTTAAATCTACAGACAATACTGTGAGCGCTTTATAGTTCCAATGGACAGTTCACTTGTTAATTTATGCTGATCTAAAGTGTTTTTGTCCACCTACTCCCATATTGTAACATACAGTATCAGTTCTGAATGCAAGATTAAAATTATAGTCAAATGTACAATGTCTGTATTGAAATGCTGGAGTTGATCCCAGGATACAAGCCTACAGAGTTTAGGCACAGTTTTTTTTTCTTTCGTTTTAAATGGTGGGATTGCCTGTTTCCTTTTTTATATACTTCGTGCAGCATGTTCACTTTATAAATTAATGTAAATGCAATGCTCGTGCTGTCTTGAACACTAGGAAAACCCTTTTTCAGGCTTTTGGTTTTTTTGCAAAACGCTGATTAGACAAACTTTGTTTTTAGTTTTTCTTCTTTTTTTAAATGATCTATTTGGCGTTGCCTCTTGTGTCAGAAGGGTATTTAGTGGTTTTTCCCCAGCTCATGTTAATTGGGAACCCTGATTCTTTTTATAGTTTCTGTGATTATTTTTTTCTTCATGATACATTTCCTTTTACTTTTGACCGAATACTGAACATAGTGGTTTAATTCTAATTTGCTTTTTTCATCTCTCCTTTTCAAACAACCCGAGCCTTATTGTCTCCAGCCTATGCAGCTCTGAGAATCTCGGCACGGTGTGTGGTTTGGTTCTCAAGTAGCATCTGTGCACCACTGATGATTGTACGTCTGGAGCATTTTTTTAAAAAATGCAACGAAAAGCTCCCGTTCTCTGTGACATTCATTAGTCTCACCCCCAGTAAACTATCACTGCGTGTGTGGTGATGCCAAGGAACCAAATCATGCATTTGAGCTGCAGCTGGTGAGACTGACTCCAACTAAAACCATATTTACTTAACCTTCAGAACATGGATGTGAACTAGATTTTGGCTGTTTGATATCAGATACACTGACATTCTGCATCTACCATACGTGTGGTGACCAAAGTGAAAGAATGAGTCCTAATAAAGTTACAATTCTTGGAATGAGTTTTACATCTGATCATTTCTGTTCACCCGGATTGTGCAGCACATTGTTTTTACATCCCTGTAGTTAGAAACTAAATTTTGTTCTAATTATCTGAAACTTACACTTTACAGTTTTTCTGATTTTCTTGCTAACTAGCACACGTAAGTATTAAAGATGTGTCTATTGAACAGACTATAGAGTCATTTCATAGTATTTCCTAAAAGGCCTCACACCTGACCTTCCCAGATTTGTTTAATAGGAATTGTGCAAACTTTCCTGTGAGGAATTTTATGAAGACAGGGCTGTTTTTAGATCTTTTTCTGAGGGGCCATTTTAAAATTGCTAATCTATTAAAACACTTAAGCGTGACCTTTCAGATGCTTTAGGGTAAAGCTCTGGCACCATAAATATGAATATGGACTCTTGGGACTGCTGCTCCATGAAGAAGTAGAAACCTCTAAAATATTTGGATGTCTGACCACTGACAGCAGCTCCTGGATATCAGGACATCCTACTGATATTACATTGGATTGATAAAAAACATCACTGTGATATTTCCCCAGACAAGATATACAGTTTAACATTTCATTAAGAGCAACTTTCTGTTATTATTCGAGTCAAAATGTGTGATGGTGTTTGCTCTCATTTTTTCCAGTATAAATATTTGAAATATGTATTTAAGTATACCAATAACGATGTGCAGAAATATTTTAGGAACAGCTGTTTGGGAGGAAAGGATATAACAGTGAAGTAGTTTAATACTGACTTATGTTACAAACTCTGTATTAAAGTTTCTATATTTCTGTGTTGTGTAAAGCTGTGACAGCAACTTTGACAGTTTGCCAAGGATCTGGCTCCAGGTGTTGCAGATGCTGGCAAGAAAAAAAATATATCTGTGAATGCATCGCTACTAAAATGAAAAGATGGACAGCAGAATAAATAATATTTAACTATTAGTTCATTAGAAAAAAGAAATATTCATGTAGTCTGGTCTATATGTATTTGGGCATGACACAATTTTTGTAATTTTGTCTTGAAAATAGGTTTTATTTGCTTTGTTATTTGTTATTTCACTTTGCCATGAAACAGAATCTAAGTCGACTGTACAATTACTGCTAATCCTCTGGTAATGGCTTTAATTTACAAACATTTCAAACAAGTCTTGATTGTTCAATTTAAAATCAGCTGTGGTGGTGCACACAGGCAAAAATATTAAAAAAAAACATGTTTACATTTATAACAATACTTACAACTATAATGTATATGCAAAGACTACCACACAAAATCTAAAAAACAAACTTGAGTTTCCATTTATGATTATCTGAAGTTAGGAAAATTTACATTCATTCACACAATCAGAGCCAAATGTATAACCTATTTGCATCGATTGCATATGTTAATGTTTTAAGTGAGATATAAAGAATTTCTGACTCCTGACTTTAGTGATGTGTACGGAAGCGTAGAGCTGCCACCCAGGCAAAAGAAAAATACAAGTGTATCACGTTATAACGTGAAACCTTTATTGTTCTAACAAGATACTTTTCACGTTTGTACAATATACTATCACGTTTGTACAATATACTTTTCACGTTTGTACAATATACCTTTCACGTTTGAACAACATAATATCACGTTCGTACAATATAATTATCACGTTCGTACAATATAATTATCACGTTCGTACAATATAATTATCACGTTCGTACAATATAAATATTATATTGTACGAACGTGATCATATATTGTACAAACGTTATAAAAAATACCATTACAATAACATTTTTATTGTAAGAACGTAAAACGTGTTGCGTTCGGAAACCCAAATCCATGGTAGGTGTGGAGAGCTCACGCTCTTCAGAACTGGCACTTAACTTTGAATGCCCTGCTTTCAACATGGACACAAACACTGATAGCCCACTTCTGAGATTTCTTCGGAATCGTGGTGTACCTGAGGACTGTCTCTTACGAATGCTACAAGAACGCGTAAGTGCTCTCGTGAGGGGGAAATTTGTAAAACTCGCTTTTTACGAAGTTACAGCGTCTAAAAATATGACATATTGCTAAGTTAGCAACCACAGCGGTTTTCGCTTCTCTCGCTTTGACTGCGTAAGGACGTAAAGGTAAACTGCATTGGTGTGGATCTATATGGAATGGAGAATGTAAAACAAATTAACCCGCTGTATAAAACTGGGTCGTTGTATGACCACGTTACTACTTAACCCATATGCAGATTCCAGGTTTCTTAAATATATCGCTATATTATGTGATGCACTATGTTTACTTGTTTATCTAAAAACAAATGAATTAAACTGTGTTTATATTGATATTTGGCTTCAATTTAAAAAACCAGTGAGTTCAACCCTTTGTGCTCTGTGCAACTGAAAGATACGTGAATACTAATTTACTTTTTCAAAAGTGGGCGTTGTATATACTGTAATATTTCTATTAATAACATGTTAGATAATCTCATTAATGTTGCTGGCATAGAGAGATGAAAAGAATAAATGCTAAATATTGATGGCTGCCACTAAAATAATAACAGACAATTATCAAAACACATGTGAAATGTACATACATTTTTTTAGTGAGGTACCTCATGTGGTGTGGCAGCAGGTATACCTTGTACTTCTGTATAGTAATAAATATCTCTGTTATTACAGACTGATGCCACAGTGATTGATTTCATGGATGACAAGACCCTGTCTGATTACATCCCAACATATGGTGATTGGATAGCTGCCAGGCGGTTCTGCTTGGAAAACAGTGGTGCAAGTACTAAGGAATCAAGAAAAAACTCATTGCTTGAAAAATTGAAGGAAAAGATGGGAATCAATGAAAATGAGAAGAAACCTGATCATGAGGAGGCATTTGTTTCTAAGAGAAAAAGAACATATGCAAAAAACAACAAATGGGCTGAGAAAAAGACTCGAAAAATTGAGTTAGGGTGGATCCATGAAGGTAAGCAAGTGAGAAAGCGCAGAGGAGGAGGAACAAGGACCTTTGATGTGCCCAAAGACTCCAAAAAAGCTGACATATTACAGTATGCTCAAGATCTTTTCTTTCCAAGTGGAAAAAGCAAATTTGGAAGATGGGAGGTGTTCAGTCATAACATATTAGACTATCAGGAAGAGGCCATATTTGATGAAAATGTCACAGTTGGAGAACTCTACTCAGCACTTAAAATGGGAATGTTGAGATTTTACTTGTGCACAAGAAGATTTTCCAATGATGAAGATGATGAAGAAGTTTATGATAAAGGGAAAACACATGTAAACAATGTTACACAACTGACTGACTCACATCAAGGAGATGAAGAAGCTTCTCACACTGTTGTGATCTCATCATCAGAATCTAGGAATGCTGATGAAGATGTATTATTCGACACATCTGAGGTAATGATTGGACCCTACCTTGGAGAGCCTCTGCCTTGTCAACTTGATGACACTGTAATAGATGAACCATTCCTGCAGTTTGAGGAAGATGATCTGGTCATCACATCCATTACACTTCCTCCAACAAACACAGCAGTCAGTAGTCCAGATACATCTATAAGCAATGAAGCAATAAGCTCTGCAGGATCATATGATGTTGTCTGTGTTACCATCAAACTTCACAGGGTTACTATTCTGGAGGAGATGATCAGCCAGTTCAAAGATCCAGCACTCCTCATACACCCTCTAAAATACACCTACATTGATGAAAGAGGAGCTGATGCAGATGGTGTATCAAGAGATGTGTATGCTGCATTTTGGTCAGAGTTTGTGGACAACACAGCTGAAGGAGAGGAGTTCAGAGTGCCATCACTGTCTCCTAAATGGCAGGAAGAAGAGTGGAAATCCATGGGTAGAATTTTACTGAAGGGATTTCAAGACCATGGATATTTCCCTTGTCGCCTTGCTCCTGTTTTCACAGTGGCACTCATCTTCGGTGAGAATCAAGTATCAGATGATCTGCTGTTTGAAAGTCTTCTCTTTTACCTAAGTCAATCAGATAGAGATCTGATAACAAGGGCACTAAAAGAAGATCTTTCAGATGAAGACAGGGATGAAGTGCTGGATCTCATGGATCGCCTGGATGTATCAGTGCTTCCAACCAAAGAGAACTTAAAAGGCCTTCTTCTGAAAGTCGCACACAAACAATTAATCCAAAAACCAGCATATGCCGCAGAGAAAATGTCCTTAGTTGCAAGCCACTTCCTAAAAGAAGCTTTTCAAAGCCCACAAGATGTCCTACAAATGTATGAAGATAAAAAGCCAACAACGAGAAAGCTTTTGAAGTTGCTTACTGCCTCTCCCACCACTCAAGCAGAAAAGCAAAGCTTCAGATTTCTGCACCAGTACATCAGAGGACTTGACAATACAGGGCTCAGAAGGATGTTCAGGTTTCTTACTGGGTCAGATGTCATCTGTGTTGACAAGGTTGAGGTACTGTTCACGCCTGTGGATGGACTGGCACGACGACCTGTGGCACACACATGCGGCCCTCTTCTGGAACTACCATGGACATACACGTCCTACCCAGAACTACGAAATGAACTGGACAATGTTTTGGCTGCTAAAAGCTCTTATGAGTTCAGCATAGCTTGATTAAAGTCCATCATGTTTAAACCAAGAATGAAAGGTTTGCACTAACAATGACTGGCTATGAAGCTCTAAAGTTTGTTAAACCCACAAACAGGGAATACATCATTGTATAAAAAAGAAAGAGCTTAAATTTCAGGGATATTTGAATTTATTTTCAAAAAATTGTGGATAACATCAATTTGTTTCCACCATGAAAAATGTAAATTTCAGTTTAAAATTTCATACTTAAAAGTTTTACTAGTTTAAATGTTAAATAATTATGTTTAATAAGTTCATATGGTTAGCAGCAAGAGGTGAACTATGCTTATTATTAGTTCTATCTATCATGTGTCAAGGTCCTTTTCCACAGGTCTGTGGTACAGTTTTGTAGGATACAACATGTCTGCTAGAGGGGATGTTTTGTTTAGTAATAATTCAAAAGACTTAATATTAATTATTTTCAAGTATATTTTTTTTTTTACCTTTCCACCAGTCATTTGTTTAGAACATATTTAAAGGGAATAACTTTGGAAGGCAATGTGTTTGATGCAATAGTTGACTGGAATAAAAGACAGAAAATTGGCACATAAGTTAAGTTTTGTAGTGTTTATCAAGAGTCTGTGTTTTCTTGTCCTTGAACACAAATAAAAGGGAGGCTAACATCTAACAGTGTTTGTTAATTATTAAATAATGCAGAATTTTTACATTTACCAGTTTACAAGAAACTGTTCGTGGATGAATAGCAGTTGCACAGTGTGTTCAGTAAAATTGAAAACAATATTTCATGAATGAGAATGTATAGGATCAGCAGTTTAAAAAATGTTTTTTCGACAGTCTTAAAACAGAAATCAGATATAATAGAAATTCAGTTAAAAAATAATTGGAAATGCCAAAAGGTTGAGATTATTCAATGCAAGTCTTTCTACTGATTTATTTTTAAAACATTTTGCGTATTCAAGCATTTACTTCAATGTTCTCATTTCAATTAATAAACAGGTGTCAGATGTTTTCTTTAGATGGGAAGCAAACGCCTGTTTTTTGCATAAATGCCTCAGTCAAAATATTTAAAAAAAGAAAAGCAATACAAATACAAGGACCTGCTTTAATTTTGATTCTTCACTGGAGTACGCAGATTTGGTTAAATAAATTTAGACATGCTTGCTTGCTACTATCTTCAACCGAAAATCCAAACAAAATAATAATGATTGTCTTTTCTATTGTTTATTGCACAAATAAAACATTGTACCAAAAAAATATGTGCATAAAAATTCCCAAAGCCCAATTATATTTAGGTTTATAAGTCCTTCAGTATATAGGTTCTCAGGAAGAGATACAGTTCAATGGATTCATCTGCTGTGCTTGGTGGAAGTAAGAAGTTCTCTGACATTATGAGGCAACACAAGCTGAAAACGGTTTCATCACAGGTATAAGGTCCTCTCTGTTGACATTCTTGCTTACAAGCATCCACTGCCTCCCGAGAAACCTCTTTCAGATGATCCTGTCCTCCAAAGAGATGAGGGATGGTGTACATGAGAATCGGACGTCCACTTGGAGCAACTGCATTTCTGCTTCTGCGTATTATGTGGGTGTTCCACATATGTGCAACTTGCTGCAGCTCCTCCTATTAAATATTAAAAATTAAAAATCTCATATCAGTAAAAGAACACATTTCTCTTGGCTCAACATGTTACCCAAAACGGCGCTGGCACGGCTGGCAGCCTTAACCCAATTTCCCTCGGGATGAATAAAGTACGATCAATCAATCAAAAGCACCACACAGTGACAGTCAGAAAAACAGAGTTTATCAAAAATAAGACAACAACAACAACAACAACAACAAGAATAACAGTGGTAGACACGTGATACTGTGTAAAATTTAAAGTAATTATTAAACGTGAATTGTTTTAGACAGTGTGATTTTATGTTTCTGGCCAGTGAAATATGCATTCTTTCATATCCTGAACGCAGTGATAATAGGGACGGTGCATGGTGGGTGTTAAAGCAAACTTTTTATTCTCTCTCCGTGTCTCTCTTTCTCTCTAACACACACACACACACACACACACACACACACACACACACACACACACACACACACACACACACACACACACAATGACTCATTAAAAGAATATAAACATGGTTACATACCTCGATGACGTTCAGGCACGTAAACAATATGAGCTGCTTGTCCAAAAAACATCCAGAAAAGCAGTCATGGTCTTTTAGTTCCTGGAGACGATTTATCCAGTGCTGAGCATGATGTCGTCTCAGAAAGGCCCACCAGCCTTCAATACACTGATTGTGATTGCTGGATCCAGTAATAAAACAGTTTCTGACGTTCGGATCCATAGTCCAGCGCAAGAATCGTTGTATCTCGGCCATTATGACATTTTCTGTTCCCAAATCAGAGCGAATCCTAGCAGGTGTTCCCATCCTCTTTTCAACTTCTGCTATGAAATATCCAGCAATGACTTTGGGATCATTGTTTGTTGAATAGGCATGAAGCCAAATCATAACTCTAGAAAAGCCATCAATAGCTCCATTTATACAGATTCCAAAAGGCTTCAGTTTGTCATAGGAGTCAACATGCCACATGAAATTTGGTCCAGGATTTACATACGTGCGTCGCATTAGGCGATTTCTGCGTCGTTGCTCAACACCGTAAGGGTCAAGATATTTCAGTAAATGTCTCACAGTACTCTGCGTGACAACATAACCTGCCTGAATGCAGTTCAGGTGGTGTAGTTTGTATCCATGGAGCCTCCCGTGTCCCTCCAGTTGATCAATAAGAAATCGTGCCACCTCAATCGGATCGGACTCATTCTTTCTCCTGTACAGTCCCATGCGTTTTAGGTTTCTTCTAAGTGTCCGCATGCTTATCACAATACTGTCCAAACTGCTCAATAACAGCAAAATCTCCCCATGCCTCAATCCAAGCATAAAATAGAACTTAATTAATTCCAATAAACGAGCCATTTTCTCGCACTTTGATCTGCACTGTCACCCACTTCACTATGTTTTACGCTTCCGTAGTTTTACGGCAATATATCATGCTCGAACAATAAAATATATGTTATAACGTGAAAACTTTATTGTTCAAACAATATAATTATCACGTTCGTACAATATAAATATTATATTGTACGAACGTGATAATTATATTGTACGAACGTGATAATTATATTGTACGAACGTGATATTATGTTGTTCAAACGTGAAAGGTATATTGTACAAACGTGAAAAGTATATTGTACAAACGTGATAGTATATTGTACAAACGTGAAAAGTATCTTGTTAGAACAATAAACGTTTCACGTTATAACGTGATACACTTGTATTTTTCTTTTGCCTGGGTGGCAGCTCTACGCTGTGTCCCACACTTTCTCACACAAACACAAACTTTGACCCACGTTTAGGATCTTGTCACTGTGTGTAAATTGTTTCTTCATCACAGGAAGATTGTTGGGATTAAACTCTGAGGTCAGCACATGTTGATGATGTTTTCTGTTTTTCTCTGTTTGTTGATCAATTATTAACTTTTAGCGCCCAAAATCAAAGCAAACAAGTAGTTGTCTCATCAGTTTCTTATCGCACTTTGATTTCACTTGTCAATCTCGATCCCTCGTTGTTCGGTGACGTCACCGCGCATAACGGGCGTGTTGACGACATCTGACGTGTCTCCGTCAACACAACAATGGCGGATGCCGTGGAGGAAGCTCTTCGGGGCAGCTGGTGAGACAATTTGTTGTTCAGTCAATATTTTCGGAGCCTTTGTCTCGATTGTCAGACAGTCGCGTCGGATTTTTGTCACAGATTTCCGTGTAAAGTAACTAAAGATGAGTTTTTGTGTTTAAAATAGTGTTGGAGTTTGGTGACGTTACTGCTTACCAGCTAGCCAGCTACATGACAATTAGCTAACCCGGTTCTGATAAATTACCGGTCGATAAATCTCAGACGGATAAAATAACAGCTTTTAAGTCTGTTCGGTGACGAAGTCTACATTTTTATCGGTTTCTCTGCCTCAGTGGGAAGTTTAGTAGCAATGTTAGCCGGACAGCTAATATTTAGACGGACAGCCGCTTCCCTTTAATTTACCCCAGCCTCACTCTGTTGTTCCAGTTTTATTTTACTCTGAAATATAGAAAAGTGCTGGTTATATCTCAAAACTTTTAAAGCAGCTGCCATTAAGATGGTTGGCATCGTGAAAGAGGTCTTCATGTGTCAGATTAAAGGAAAAACCTGAACGATCGACCTGCAGAGAGGGCTCTGCTAGCTCTGTTGGTGTGAATGGTGCGTGTCCATTCAGATCTATCGTGAAATGTTTCTACTTTGTTAAGAAAGATCTCTTCTGTGACACTGCCCTTTGTCATAGTGCACGGGTCACTGAGGAGTTCCGTGAGTATAAAAGTGACCTGGATTTTATACATATATATAAATGTGTCTATACAGTCATCGGAGATTTTGAACAAATGCGTTAAACATTGTTCTTCTCCGGCTTCATCAAAACGTTAGATGAGGAAATATCTAAAAATGGTGTTCATCTCTTTGGAGATTTGGAGAAGCAACACACAGATTCACGGGGAAGCTGTGAATGTCCTCTTTTATGATGTTGCTGTATTGTTTTCCTCTTGAGTTTGTCACCTGTCTGTATGCGGAGTTAAATTAACATGGATTTAAAAAAGATTAAGATGTAAATTAAGAGCAATAAACAACACAGCGCATTTAGTAAAAGCTGACATAATTTACATAATTACACAGATGTGAATAATGATTGAGTTAAATATGAAGTGAATAGTAATGCATGTTGTTAACCCTGTTGCCTCACAGCGAGAAAGTCATGGATTTGAATCCACCACCTGACCCCGTCTTTCTTTGAGTTTGCATGTGCTCTGTGTGATTACTACTCTCGCTTCACCAGTTAACTGCTGTTTCTAAATTGCCCATAGGTGTAAATATGTGTGTGAATGGTTGTCTGTATGTCTTTGTTAGCCTTGCGACAAACTAGCGACCTGTCTATTGTGTACCCCACTTCTTGCTCTTGCTTTTGTTTGCTAATAATGTATGGATACAGGGACAGCAGAAATCGATATTTTGTTACAAAAAGGTTTTTGTGCTCTGACTTCAGAGCATGTTGATCCTTTTTCTGAGCAAGAATCCTGACATTCCTTCACTGTCCAAATGTGTTTAACTTGTTTTTGGCAGCAATAAACATGACAGTTTACTTATTTTAATTTAAGACATGTTTTATTTTAATTAAGTTTAAAACTTTTTTATTTAATGTAAAATTATATTTTGTTTTAATTGACTTTCAAATTCTTCAGTTGCTGAAGGGGCTGCATAGTTTTCATAAACTGCATAGTTCAGAATAGCTATAATTGTACCAGATGGTTGATTCAGTTAAGTTGGACTAGACTGTAATACAAACCGTTCAGTTTGTCAACAATAAAACTGAAATGAGAGAAAGACTGAGTGTGAGACTTTGATATTAGAGAAAATGAATATTGATAAAGTTTACCTTTATGTACAGAATCTGAATATCGCAAAATATTTTAAAAAATCGCAATAATATCGTATCGTGGGATGTATGGTGATTCCCACCTCTAATTATTAGTAATAATATTGTTTCTGCATCAGTGAGCCTTTGCATGGGTTTACTCTGAACCTTGGTGTAATAATTTACCTTAAAATGAACTCTTCAAATCTTATGTTTTGTTTTCAGCCTATGAACGTTTATCTCTATATTTTGTGGGATTGTAACTGTGCCGGTCGTTACTCTTCAGGGACCAGGATCTCATTGACGCTCTTGACTCTGGTGGCTCAGACATGGAGATGGAGAGGGGCACCATCCAGGTCCAGGAGCAGTCAGCTGAACACAGGGCCAAGATGTGGAAGGTGAGAACGTTGCAGCTGTTAGATTGTGGTTTCAGACAGTTATTAAACATGTACAACATACTTTGTACGTCTGTGGACAGAAGGCAAGAATTCTTACGTTAAGGTGTGAGTAGACTGGATCATCTCTTGTTGGCACACCCAAAGAAAAGACTTCAGTTATGTCTTACATCACATAACAAGAGTCAGTATTGTATGTCAAGCATGTGGATGACAATAATGATGCTACTTATAGGTGACTGGTGACTGACTCGTTTTGGCTTCGCATGCAAAATACCAGCCTGTGAAAAGACCCGTTCGGCTACACCCAGTTGTAAAGCAGCTTTGAATGGGATGTTTATTGTGTCTGATAATAGGCTGTTTGATAATATCATTAGGAGACCTTTTAGTCACTGTGTAAAGTTCAGAGAGCCTTTAATTTTACACCTCAGAAAATTGAATAATTTGGTTTATTATAAAAAAGTTCAAATAATGCTTAAAGTCAAATCAAACACAAAGTGTTGATCAGTGCAGGAGAGCAGATACAAGATTTCTTTTTTCACTTTAGGAAAACCTTAAAAATGAGAATAAAGTAGGTGTAGTTTTTGTTGTTTGTGTCAAATTCTGAAAACATTCTGACCTAATAGTAAAAATTTGCACTTTCATTTTCAGATTCTTCAATTGCTCCATTAATCATCGTATAAGTCATAGACTATAAACTGAAATTCACTGGGGCCACACGTGAAATGACAAAAACTATCATGGGCCAGACATTTGCATTTTATTGATATGTTATATAATTGTTTATTTATTTATTTTTAAAGCTAAGCACTCCATTTACCAAAACAAAGTAATGGATTCTGATTTTAAACAACCTGTTTCACAAGCCTGAATATAACAACTCTGTGGAGTGGGCATCTGTTTTGTGATAGCACGTCTAAGCCATAATTCCTAGACCACCTCCTCACCAGTCACTTTAGCTCCTCTGGGAGTCCTGGGTCTGCCTGAGGGTCATGTCCTAGTTGGACATGCCTAAAACATATGACAGAGCAGGCGGCCTTCAAAAAGAAGAAAGCGCATTTCTACCATTTGTATCTGCAGTCTCATTCTGATCATAAGTGAGAGTGGGAACACAGGTTGACCAGTTAATCAACTACATTCCCTTCATGGTCAGGTTTCTCTTTAACACAACACACTGGTACAACCTTCGCATCAAAGCAGATGCTGTAATCTGGAGCGTTCACTATGGTCTTCTCAACTTGATAACTCAGTGTTTGTGTGTTTGAAAAAAAAGAAAGAATAAAAAGTCTGTAATCGTGTGGTTTACATGTTACAGCCTGGAGGAGTGAAAATGACTGCTCATAAAAAATCTAAAGATATCAAATGAACTTTCAAAGTTGTCGGTGAGTAAATATGGCTTCCCTAAGGGAGACATGAAGAAACGTATCTTTACCACTTTGTTACTTTCAAAACAAAAACAATTATTTGCTTTAGCTGCGTGCCAAGTTCATTGAGATCTGGAGCCTGTTTTACCTGTTCATCGCTCTGCAGCTGCACTGGGGTAAACTAGAGCAGCGGTCTCCAACCTTTTTTGCGCCACGGACCGGTTTATGCCCGACAATATTTTCATGGACCGGCCTTTAAGGTGTCGCGGATAAATACAACAAAATAAAACTAGTACCGGTACCGAAAAAAAGAAGATTTATTCATAACACACATGAAAAGACCCAGGAAAACCGAGTAAACGATAAAAACGATAACAAAATAACGCTGAAAACCGATAAAAACCCTGAAAACTATACATTTCACACCTGAGCCTCAACTCTCGCGGCCCGGTACCAAACGACTCATGGACCGGTAACGGTCCGAGGCCCGGGGGTTGGGGACCGCTGAACTAGAGGGTGCAGAGATTTTATTTAATTAATTTAGTTGTTTCCTCTCAAAATGTTCCAAAAATAATATCAGCAGCTGCTACAGTATTTTCTTCATGTGTATGAATTTGTTGTCCATCAGTGCAGTGAGACTTTGGCCACTTGTAGCAGATCAGTCTGTATTTCCTGAATGTCAGGCCTCCTTTTCTCCCCGTGCTCAGCAGTGAATCCTTGTTTCGTTTTTGCAGATTGCTCTCAATGTCTCCGGAAAAGGCGACAGCCTGGCTTCCTGGGACGGTGTCCTCGATTTACCAGAACAGAAGCTCATTCATAACCGGAGTCAGCAGCTGATCGGTGAGTAAATGTCGGTGCCTCTAAAATAGGTTTTAAAATGCTTTCTTTAAAGGTTTAAATCTTCTCCCTAATCTCAGTTTCCTGTCATGTTCCTGTGAGTTTCCGATGCTGGTGTGGGAAGATACTAACGCTTCCTTGTTGAGGTAGCATTGTCCGCCCTCCATAATGCAAAAAAGCCTCAGTGGAGCAGCACTCTTGCTGCTGAAGCGATGCAGAGGCGTTTATTTACCACTTCTTACATTAGATAGAAAAACAGGGAGTATACCATCGGGATAGCCTCGCTTCCATACATCATGAATCATCTAGCCTGCTCTAACTTTGTACTTTTTTTCCCTTCTTGTTCAGTAGAATAGCTCCCTCCCCCCTCCAGTCTTTGATAATATGCTGACATGAAACTATGGGGAGAGATTCAATTGAATAGAAATCTGATAATAATGACATCATTTAATGCATCAATAGGAAAAAAAAACTTGACCTATTTGAAAAAGACAACTAAAACCGCCGACCCCTCCATGTGTCCCATGTTTAGACCAGCTGGCAGTGTCAGAGGACGAGAGGAGTGAAATGGTGTCCGACGTTGAGTCAGTCATCACTTTCTACTGCAAGTCGCGTAACATCACTTTCAGCCCTGAGCTCAGCTGGCCGCACCTGCTCAAACCGCTGCTGGGGCTTCATCTACCCCGGAGCGACCTCTACAACTGCTTCTATGCTATCATGAACAAATACATCCCTCGGTGAGTCATCTCAGCCTCCTTATCCGTTTCACCCCACTCACACAGACATGCAGGCTTGGACTGTAAAAGCTTTTCCGTTTCAGCGACTGTGTGCCCAAAGGCCGACCCTTCCACCTGTACAGACTACTGCTGCAGTATCACGAGCCGGAGCTGTGCTCGTTCTTGGACACCAAAAAGATCACACCAGACTCTTATGCCATCAACTGGGTATGTTGCCTCATGTTAAATAAGTTTTACAACTTTTTTGCCCCATTTCAGAAAAAGATTCAGTCAAAAACAATTAACGGCATACAGCTTCAATTTTGGTGTAATAAAAGTTGGTACAAGCATTTTTTCCCCTGCAGAAGTGATATTCGTTCACATACATTTACTCCATATTGTTTCATCAGCTATTCTCCACCTGTGCAGCTCTAGAGTTCACGTAACACTGCTCTGCATGTGGCAAACGATGCGTCTGTGTTTGTCTGTTCCACAGCTGGGTAGTCTGTTTTCAAGCCACTGCCTTCCTGAAGTTACCCAGACATTGTGGGACTCGTACCTCCAGCAGGCGGACCCTTTTCTCATCTTCTTTCTCATGCTTATCATCCTCGTCAATGCCAAGTATGCAGCCAGAAAGATAATCCAGCTCGTGGCGGTTTGTGCCAGCTCTAAACGTTTGTTTTTGTTTGTATCCTCAGAGAGACCATACTTACACAAGAGGGAGAAAGCAAAGAGGACATTATCAGTGAGTTTGTTCCTCTCTTCTCATTTGTACAGTTTTTGAATGTCTGTTTAATGTAATTAAATGTGGGGAAAAAATTTCATCCCAGAAATGCTGGAAGCGTCTCCTTCTCTCCTGGAGTCTGAGGACATTGAAGACTTGTTTTCACTGGCCCAGTATTACCAGAGCAAAACCCCTCTGTCGCTCAGAAAGGTGAAGCAAATAAAAACTGAGCAGTGCTGAATATAAACAAAGAGACAACGGCAGCATCTAAAAAACCTCATTGTTTGTTCCCCTTTGTCTGTTTCTGTAGATGAATCAGAATCTGTTTGGTAGCAGTTTGGTGGCGCTCAAAGAGGAGGACACTGACCTCAGTCAGGCGTTGTGCCTCCCTGTGTCTGTCCCTGAAATTCTGCAGGCAAACCAGCTGCAGCAGGTCAGTGACACTTTGAGAGGGAAATTATTAACAGCTCTCAAGTTTGCCCTGTGAGTTTAAGGAAGAAAGAGGATGTGAGGAAACTGAACTTTTTCTTTTTTTCTTTAGGATGGGGTTCGTTTCTTCGTGGTGGATTGCCGGCCTGCAGAGCAGTACAATGCTGGCCATCTGTCCACAGCCTTCCACCTGGACTCAGACCTGGTGAGGGATAGGTGCTTTAGGGATTCGTTGAAAAATATATTTGCAGTAAACGAATATAAAACAAGCTTTATGTCTTCTTACAGATGCTCCAGAACCCATCTGAGTTCGCACTCTCTGTGAAGTCCCTCTTGGAGACACAGAAGCAGTCTTTAGAGTCGGGTTCCATCGCCAGCGGAGAGCACCTGTGCTTCATGGGCAGCGGGAGAGAAGAAGAAGACATGTACATGAACATGGTGTTGGCACATTTCCTGCAGGTGAGCTGTGAAAGTGGGATCCATATAACAATTACGAACGTTTCCTTTAGATTTTTTCAAACTCTCAAAATCTCTGTTTGCTTATAAAATAAAATATGGCAAAATGGTAAATGGCCTGTATTTATATAGCGCTTTACTAGTCCCTAAGGACCCCAAAGCGCTTTACATATCCAGTCATCCACACATTGGTGATGGCAGCTACATTGTAGCCACAGCCACCCTGGGGCGCACTGACAGAGGCGAGGCTGCCCGACACTGGCGCCACCGGGCCCTCTGACCACCACCAGTAGGCAACGGGTGAAGTGTTTTGCCCAAGGACACAACGACCGAGACTGTCCAAGCCGGGGCTCGAACCGGCAACCTTCCGATTACAAGTCGAACTCCCAACTCTTGAGCCACGATCGCCCCAAAAATAAACGAAGCAGAAGCAGGAAAGTCATTATAATTCATGCTTTAAAAAAGTAGTAATCACTGGAAGTTTTAACTGGAAAAATGAGAATTGTGTGACCTTGTTTGGCAAAACAAGTTATTTTGTGATCTTTGTTTTGCAATATTATGGATGATGTTCTAGCAGATCTGCTCATTTCAAGCTTTCTGTTACAGAAAAACAAAGAGTATGTCAGCATCGCAAAAGGAGGTTTTATGGGTGAGTAGGAAAAGGACAATACTGACAAGCACATTAGTCTGGATACACACAGAGAAGTAATATGAACATGGAGAGGCCTATTTTTGTGTGCATGTGTAAGTTATAGTTTTTGTAATGGTTACATCGGTGAGGTGATGCAGCGGTGGCTGTTTGCGGTTTGTCCCAGGATCTTGTTTGGACAAATCCATCATCATTTTTTAGCATGAAATAAAGTTAAAATGCTATATTCATTTCTTGTACATATATGTATGTATATAGGGTAGATAGAGAGAGATGTATAGATATGTTTCTGAGAAACTTGTACACATCCACATTTTTATATATCTGTCTTTTGGTCACAACTGCAGTACAGAAAATTGTGAAAGCTAAAATTCACAGAGACACGTGTACTTCCAGCTCTTCAGAAGCACCTGGTAGACATGAACGTCGAGGGGCTCGACTCCTCGTACGTCCACTGGATCGTCAGCACATCTGGATCTCACAGCAGCCTCAGCTCAGCTGATGTAAGACGTTAGGGGAGCCAGCCAACCCACTTTATCATAAAGGACATAAACATCACAATATGCTCCACACTGGAGGTGTTAAGAGAGATCTCTGATGGCACGGATTGTTCCATTTTTCCATGAATACAGGGAGAGTCTCTGAGCGGCCCTGGAGACAGCAAAGGTGTGAAGTCCCTGGTCAACAAAATGACATTTGCTCTCAAGTCCAAGTCGGTCAATGTGAAGGAGAAGATGATCAGCTTCATTGAGAATACCTCTGCCCCCGTCGACAGGTGAGAAACGAGTTCCTCAAACCACTGAAGCTCACACTGCAACACACACTCTCAGTTTTCTGTGTAAATCATACAGTTTGCTACAATAACAATGCAAATTAATATTATAACACTGAAAAAAATCACATTTGTGATTCTTCTCACATCAAAGACTAAAAACCAAAACACCAAAGTACCAGAGAGCGCCTTCTGAGAGCCAACTGATCGCTCTTCAAATGAAATTCTACCAGAACAGTTAAAATTTACCGTTTTTTGACATCCTGTTAGTTTGGGTTTAGTGCATATTTGCAGCTGACTGAAAACATTAAAGCAGACCATATTTGCTTTTCCATATTTCCTGTCATGCAATTAAGTTCCTTGTGCCTTATCCCATAATAGAATATCTTTCAATCTACCCTGGCCAGAGAAGGTGATTCCAGATCGGTAAGAGCTCCCAAACATCGAGATGTTTATCACTGGCATGCCCACTGGCTGTAGACCCGCACCACTCCTCAGGATTTTGGAGACTTTTAACGCATGCTTAGTATCAGCATCTCCGCCTACACCTGCCTACACTCACGTAACAACACCACACGTTCCCATCCAGTACGGGCAGCAGGCTGTCTATGAGATACTGTTTCTCTTCATGCTTTCACTAACAACATAAAACTGCTGTTTTGTCTGCACTGTCGGAGCTGCTCCAGCCTTTTAGGAAGCATTGAGTCATCTTTACATCCACAAGGTCGTCGTTTTCTAGTCTAACTCACCGAGGCCTTTGGCTTCACCTTTGTTTGCTTGGAGATGCACTGAAAAGTCTGTCTTTCCATTTCATTATAGTTCTTTCAGATGATAGTCAGGGCTATGCAAAACCATCAAATAAACTATCATTTGCTTTAAATAGCCCTGAATATCATACAACCACTAATCTGTAACCCAGATGTCGAGCTAGAAATGTCTCGTTTAACCTCTTTTTGTATTTAACAGCACAACCTGTGGCAGTAGTGGGCTAATGTTTTTTTTACTGCAGGCTGGAGGTCTTCATGTCATTGATGTTTGTGTGCAAACTGTTTAATGCACTTAATGTATAATTATCTAGTGTGGCTATAATGCTCTGACCTGCCTTGTTGCCCTCTGTAATCAGGCATGTGAGCAGCAGCGACCGCGTCGGCAAACCTTACCGGGGAGTGAAGCCTGTGTTCAGTATTGCTGATGAAGAGGAGTACGATACAGGTAACATTACAGCAAACGCAGATTACAATTAGAAGAGGGTATTATTTTGTGAAATATTTAAGCATCGTGAGGGCTTTTATTTTGAAAAACAAAATGATTACTTCCATCTGATCTTCCTGCCAGATGAGATAGACAGTTCCTCCATATCTGATGATGACCGGAAGGAGATCGTCAACATTCAGACCTGGATAAACAAACCTGATGTAAAACATCATATTCCATGTAACGAGGTGAAAGAAACAGGTCACATGTTCCCCAGGTAAGCTGTCAGCTTTGTTTAGGAAACTTTTTAAATGAGTACAGTGACCTTGAAGCATATTGCATGGCAGCCATAATAAGGGCAGGTTGAAGTCTTTAAATACTAAGGTAAGGTGCTTCACTGCTTCCTGAACATAGTTCCTGATTTTCAGAGGCTCCAAATTAATTGAACAAGCTGACATAAGTTTAAATACAAGGATTGTTTTTAATAGTTGGATAAAGTCTGGAACCCGTGAACGTCAATAAATCCTGTGTTTCCTCTGCTACGCCTTTACTGCGTCTGCCTTCACTTGCTGCTTGTTTATGGGTCTTTCAGCTTTCAGTAACTGAAAAGAGATCACGTGACTGACCTGGCCATTTCCTTTCCTTCAGAAACTCTT
This sequence comes from Neolamprologus multifasciatus, assembly GCF_963576455.1. NCBI lineage: Eukaryota > Metazoa > Chordata > Actinopteri > Cichliformes > Cichlidae > Neolamprologus > Neolamprologus multifasciatus. The sequence goes on along the minus strand of NC_140453.1, from coordinate 29,523,786 downwards.
GGGTTGGCTTTGCAGGAAGCTTCGGATCATTATCCATCTGCGCTATAAAGCACCATCCCACATGTTTTGCAGCATTTGACTAAATTTGACAGCATTAATCGATAGGGCTGTTCGATATAACGATATATACCTGATGACGATATAAAAACGTCTATCGTTTCATTTTATGCTATCGTTTGTTTCGTGGTGTCGCAAAATAAACTGTTTACGGTAATATTTTTTCATCGTTTTGATGGTCACTGTAGTTATTATTAATTTCTTAAAGTTCTCTCTTTCTCTTATATTTAATATAACCACACTACGGACGGACAAGCGCCTGTTTTTATGCGTTGTCGTTAGCAACAACGACGGTAACAGCATCGCGTGTCCGCTTGTTTATGTTCCACATAAACCTTTCACAATAAAGCTCAAGATCCTGTTGAGACTTTTCAAAATAAACTGAATCACGTGAAAGAGCAGATTATTTATGGATGAGAATTAAAAAAGAGCCGTCAGGTGCTAAAAATAAACCTTAGACTCAAACGTTAGAACAGGTTTTTCCCCGCAGCACGCCGTGTAATAAATACTCACAAAGAAAACGGCGTCCGTTACAACTTATGTCTAAAAATGTATCGGTTCATGCATCGGTTAAAACACTCGACTCCAGCTACATGACGCGCAGCTGGAAACACTTCACGCAAGTCGAGCTGCCCGAGATTCACAGACTTTACAGAAAATGTTACATTTTTGTGATTTATATCGTTATCGGACGATAGATGTCTTATATCGGGATATGAGATTTTGGTCATATCGCACAGCCTGCTACTAGTGGTACTGGTACATTTCACAAAGAAGGAGAACTACCTCCAGATTTGTCAACTTCACCTCAAACTAGGGCTGTTCGATATAACGATATATATCGGATGACGATATAAAAACGTCTATCTTTTCATTTTACGCTATCGTTTTTTTTTTTTTGTGGTGTCGCAAAAAAAACTGTTTACGGCAATATTTTTTCATTGTTTTGATGGTCACTGTAGTTATTATTAATTTCTTAAAGTTCTCTCTTTCTCTTATATTTAATATAACCACACTACAGACGGACAAGCGCTTGTTTTTATGTGTTGTGGTTAGCAACACATAAAACACATAAAAGCAACAACTTCTTGAGCACAGTTTTCGACATCCTTCCCTGGCTGTCAAGGGTGGACGAGTTTGGCTTCGATGTGCAATGAGAAACGAATAAACAAGCAAGCGCTGCGGCCACTTATTAAACATTAACTCCTAACACTGATTCTTCTTTTGTTTCCAGTCACTTGTTGATCACAGCCACTCACATGTACTGCCTGAGGGAGATCGCCACAAGGAAGGGCTTTGCTTACATCCAGTCCAGACAAGCGCTGAACTCAGTGGTGAAGATCACATCCAAAAAGAAGCACCCAGAGCTGATCACGTTCAAGTTTGGAACCAACAATTCAGCTGGGGTGGAGATTTCAGCGGTTGAGAGGTGCTCATCTGCACTCGGATGAAAAACTAATCAGACATGAATTTTAAAGTAGTGGCTTTACGATTTATTAACATTTTCCCTTTCAGCTAATATCTGTTTCTCTGTCTCAGGTATTTGATTCCCAATGCGGGCGATGCCACGAAGGTCATCAAGCAGCAGATCATGAAAGTCCTGGATGCCCTGGAGAGCTCATAAATGGTGGTGGTGAGCTCGTTTTGGGAGATTAATACAAACTGTAGGAAGAGGCTCCGTCGGTGAAACCTCCTCCTACTCTCCCTCCTGGACAGATCCCAGTGCAGTGTTGACTGTGAAGCCCCGTGCGTCTGTCTTTGGGACATGTGGGCACACTGCTGACTGCAGACCTGTGAGCCAGGCTGCGAGTGTTGAAATATTTAGGTGCTCCGCTGTCATCCAACCATTATATTATACTTATTTAAAAAGAAATATTGGTTGTAGTGTATGTTCTTCTCTACTGTTAGTATAAAATGGGATCTCATTACAGAAGAGCTCCACTCTGATGACTTCCCGCTGGCCTTAACGTAGCGTACTGACCGACCAGTGGCGAACTTCTTTCATCCACACACGACTGACCTTTTCTTTTCCACCTGAGCGTTTTGATGATGACCCGTTCGTTTTGATGTGAGCTGTATTGAGTTTCTCGTAACATGTTGCGTAGATTTAACGATCATCTGGTCAGCATGAGTCAGCCAGCTCGGACATAACGATGCACACCCCCACCCCCAAAAAGCAGTACTGGCACATGAAGCAGATTTCCTACTGCAGTAACTGTTTTTGATAACTTTACTTTTCCAGCAGGCAGCCTTAAATATAAACTATTGACGGTTAGTTTATAAATATGTAATGTGTATATATATATTGTGTAAACTGCTCTGTATACAGACCTTTGCAATGTCATTTTGAAAGCATATCCTGAGAGAATATGCAGTGAAACTTGTAAACTTTGCCAGGTTTGAAGTTCCCCTTCTTTCTGATTTTCTGGTTTTATGAAAATTGATTAACCTCGTCTCATAGCAGTCTGATGTAGCTCCCAGAAAGCCTCTCTGGACTACATTATGAGCACCTCAGTATTTTCTCGTCCCAGTCAGATTCACCATGTGAATGACATCCCCCACTCCCCCAATCAGTAAATTATATCCAGAAGGCTGAAACATTAGGGAGAAGATCACGCTAACGAGCTGCAGAGGTTTGAAAGGAATGGACCTGATATGCTCATTTGCAGCTCTTTTTATTTTTGGATTCATCTACAGTAGCTTTGCATGACTGGCAGTGCAGAATAATCATTATTTATGTGTCCTCCAGCTTCAGTTCATCTGTTGTTTAAAGTTCCTCCTCTTTTAAGGCAACTTGTATTCTGATTGGCCCCTGAACAGCACTGATGTGATCTCTTTGACATCATACAAGTCAAAGTGTGTAACGCCGAGCCCTGAGAGCAGTCGGAAGTCTGAGCTTGGGTTTATGGGGATTACATGGACATAGCTGATGTGATTATTTGAAAGTGTGGCCATGTTTCATATGTTTAGTATTAGTGTATGACAGGAAATAAGTAAAAGCATATGAAGTCCACTTTAAAGACGGGGTTTTCACGGTGCACAAAAAGCTGATCTCATTTCTGACCCACAAAAACAACTTTTCTGTCCACACAGAATAGAAGAGCAGCACAGGTGGTGCACAGACTGTGGTGCACAGATCCACAGGTGATCATGATCAGGGGGAAACATGGGGTTAATCCACCGTGGATGAGTATGATTTCTTTTGAAAGTACAAAAGTAGACAAGAGTTTGGTGTGGTTGTGGTGACGTTTATTTCACTAAAATTCAGATTAGATTTTTTTTAATTGCTATTGATCGTTTCATGTTTTTGAGTGGCAGGCGTGCTACAAAAAGTTTGAGAACCGCTGATGTGAAGAGAAGTTATCACGACTACACTGATAAATGGGCCGCTGTTGACTTCTGATGGATGTTTCCCACTTACAGCCCCCAGTGTTCATCTGTGCTGTCACAGGATTTTTTGTGCTGACTTAATTTCCAAAGTGATGAAAGGCTTTAAAAAAATAGAAATTATTTTTACAGGGAGAAGATTTTTGTTTCCCTGGAAAAAAGCAACATAAGAGGAAAAAGAAAAACGTCATCTATCAGCCCAATTTTTTTGTAACATCGGTATCAAATTTCATAATCAGTGCATCCATATTTATATATAAATATATATCTCTGTCTGCAACTCAGTCTGTCTCATGTATTAGCTAAAACCATATACTGTGTTAAGCAGTCTGCAGTCCATACTGAGCAGTTTCAGTTTGCTTGCCACTGTTGCCTTCGGCCTCATGCCTGTGACGTGCGATACGGGCACCAGCAGTGGCGTGAAGATCCTCTAAAATCGCGGTTCTGTTCGTAGCGCGGTGGCGTTTAAGGTTCGGCTGAACGGTTTTATTTTGCATGCTTTAACAGCTCCACATGGGGGTCACACTAATGCGCGATTGGTCTGTTTCAGAATTGCCACGCCCCCCTCGATCGCCGTATCTTATTCTTTAGTCATGAAATCTGCTTGGACTCTTTCTTGCTTTCTTCCTGCTTATTTATTTGCTTTGAAGTCTAGTTGTGTGTTCAGCCTCCCAGAGAGACCTCCAGTGTGACCGTTGCAGTTTAAACTTCAGCCCAGAGGGCGGTGACCCCTTTCTCAGACTGAAAAGCACATTTAAACTGAGCAAAGCAAAAAACAAAAGTAGAATTCAAGACAAAATCTGTTCCCGACCCTCACTCCAGTCTGAAGCATTCCTGTGTAATCCAAGCGTTGTGTTGTACTTTTCTGATATTTTCCCATTGACTGGAACATCCTCGACTGGGAGTCTTTACATTCTCCGTAACATCACTGGATCAGGCTGTCAACCACTCGTCCAGAATGCAACATGTCTCAAATGTAATTTGCACCTTACTGTACTGCTGTTATTTTCTAAGCATTTCTGTTTTTAATAAATGGAGATTATTTGACTGCACGTTTGGACACTCATTGTGAAACAGCATTGGACATGCAGTTATGACCAAAAACCTTTGGACATTAACTTTAATTTTGATTTTTTTCTGTACAGCAAAGTTGATTTTAAACAAGATGTGATTGAAGTGAAACTCTAAACCTTAATTCAAGGCTTTAACAAAAGTATTGCAAAATAAAATATTAAACTACAGCCTTAAGATGAACAGTATCAAGTAGAAAGTTATTTGCATTGAAAATATTGTCCAATAGAAGTAGAAGGCAATGTAATGTGAAATTACTTAAAGTACAACTACAATGAAACATTAAAGGTTTGTAAGCATATATACTAAGTTACCTTTCTCCATGAGTCATGCTTGTGCTGACATTGTAAGACGTTGGTAAGTCAGTAAGACAGCAGGGGTGGGTGGTATGACCCCGGCCACCCCTCTGGACACGCCCCTGCTCTAACAACCTGGAGGAAAATTTGTCATCCTAATTTTTTTTGCTGTTTATATCTTTGACTAAAAAATATTCAAAACCTGAACAAAATTAATTGTGGTTTTAATCATGGCCCACACTAATTTTTTCTTCATTTACTATTTAGTATTCTGCAAAATATATTTTTCTTAGGTTATCATATTAGTCAAATAAGAAAGAAGCAACTTGTTTGTTTTATGTCCAGGGAAAAAACATTTAAAAATCTTAATCCTTTATATACTTCAAGCAGGGTCACAGTCCTCCTTTTGAATATTTTTGTTTTCCCTTTCACATATATAGCTCAGCTATTCTCTCTCCAGTGGGAGGTTTGACACTATTTGTGTACCACCAGTAATCCCCCTATTTTTTAATCGCTGAGGTTCATTAATGCTAGTTCATCTTATTTTTTATTTTTTACTTGGAAATACATGTTATATTTAGTTATATTTAGGAATGTTATTACTGAGCAGAGCCACTGAGATCCTTACTTCATTTTTATTGTTTATTAACCAGAAAAGTTCATAACAATAATCTTGTGCTGAATCGACCCACCCCCTGTGACGTCACACCGCCTTAAATCTTCACATTTAACGACCTCAGTTTTTCATAAGCTTAAATTTATATCGTCAAGTCACCTAAAAGTAACGCTTTCAATTTCAAAACAGTCAATAATATTTTTTTAGTACTCTTTATTTTTTTTTATTTTTTTTGTTAAATCAAGAAGGTCTCTTATTTTGAAAACCAATCCGCCACCCGGAATCACATGACCCGGACTGTGGAGAGGTGAAGTGAGCAGATAGTTCTGTGTGTACATGTCTACTTTAGCCAAAGTCATGTCCAGTAAGTACAGAGTTCTCCGTGTTTCGCAGTTTAATGTTAAATCTCTGAGCGCGGTTTTGAAGCCTGCGGCTCTCCGTCACTCGCTGAAGCTCCGTGTTTGTTTCCCCAGAGTTCCGTCTGGCGGTGGTCCAGCTGCAGGTGAGCAGCGTCAAAGCAGACAACCTGAGCAGAGCCCGGAGGCTGGTGAGGGAGGCTGCAGGACAGGGCAGCAAAGTGGTGCTGCTACCGGTGAGCAGGAGGAGGAGGAGGAGGAGGAAGGGGGTCCTCACGGCTGCTTGTCAGCAGTCTGAAGTGCTTATTTTAAAATACAACCAACTAAACAAGCCAGTGTCCGGAGAGGCTCAAATTGAGCTGTAGCTCAGAGCTCAGAGGACTTTTAAATAAAATCGATTTTATTTAAAAGTCCTCTGAGAGAACGGCGCTTTAACATTAACGCGGTGTCGTCTTTGTGTTTTTATGAACTGTTTGTTCCCTTTTCTGGACATCCGTTAGTGCAGGAATGAAATATTTCTAAAAAGTTCCCAGGACAGGACCGTCAGATGACCTGCCTTTTTGGACTGCTCAGATTTGCCCTATGAGCTTATGATCTCCTTGTCGTTAACACAGGAATGCTTCAATTCTCCATATGGGACCAGCTTCTTCTCCAGATATGCCGAGAACATCCCAGGAGAATCCACCCAGGTGCTGTCGGAGGCAGCAAAGGAGAACGAGGTGTATCTGGTGGGAGGTGGGAAAGCATTTAAATCTGATAGAGTACATTAAAGTTCACTTCTAATGATGTTACTGTAAAGGAGCTGATGATGCTTCGTGTAGTTCAGTAAGAGTTGTGTGTATCACGCTGTGGTGTTAGATCCTCAGAGTTAAAAGCTCACCATAGTAGAGTTAATATATAACTCCACTGTGTTTCCTGCTGTGGGTTGTCAAGACGACGTGGAAAATGTAATCTGTTTCTGGGTAAACTGTTGGGAAAATAGTGACTTTGAATGTTTAACTTCTGGGAAACAGCTGGTCTGCTGCTTGCACGTTACCGTGTTTTATCCTCTAAGTCAGGGGTGTCAAACTCAAACACACAGTGGGCCAAAATTCAAAACTGGAACAAAGTCGCGGGCTAACGTTAATATTTATTGAAAAAAAAAATCTTCTTCTAGATATAAGAATGAATCTTTTCTTATGGACTCAAACAAGTTTTGCTGAAAAACTGAATATGGAACAAGCAAAGCTTAATACTAAACAATATCTATATTAGCTGTATAATACCAGTAGGCCAGCTCTGATAGTAATTTGGTATGGCTTCGCGGGTCAAATGTAATTAGGCTGCGGGCCAGAGTTTGACACCTATGCTCTAAGTGTTCCCTCAGAAACCTTTTTAACAGATCATCACACTAAACAAGCTCAAGGTTTCGTTTCACAATGTCGGTGTATGTGCAGGTAATCCCTATGAGATAAAATCTCAGGTTTAAGACTTTTTTAAACTCTTGGATGAGGACGATGTCACAAAGAGGGATATCTGCTGTTCAAATAAATGGCCTGTATTTGTACAGCGCTTTTACTAGTCCCGCCTAGGGACCCCAAAGCGCTTTACACGTCCAGTCATCCTCCCATTCACTCACTGGTGGAGGCAAGCCACAGTTGTAGCCACAGCTGCCCTGGGGCAGACTGACAGAAGCGAGGCTGCCATATCGCGCCATCGGCCCTTCTGGCCAACACCAGTAGGCGGTAGGTGAAGTGTCTTGCCCAAGGACACAATGACCGAGACTGTCCGAGCCGGGGCTCAAACCGGCAACCTTCCGATTACAAGGCGAACTCCCAACTCTTGAGCCACGATCGCCCCAAACCTTCTGTTTCCAAGAGGTGGCCAATCAGAAGAAAGGAGAGGAGAGGCGCTGGTCTCAGGCAGAGGCTGGACTGATGGGCTTCACCACGGACAGTATAAAAATAGGCGATCTGACCTGTTGAAGTCCTGTTTTTTTTTTAAGCATTGAGTTGAAAGTTTTCTCCATCGTTATGTTGGGTGCAAAGTCCAGGAAGTGACGAAGTTTTACAGAATTCTCCCAAAGATTTATTTTAAGGAGTCTTTGGTTGTTGTGTCTCAGTCAGAGTCCAAGGATAAACACATGGAGATAGTGATGATCGTAACAGGACCACTTGCCACCCAAGTGTGGTCGTCGTTTAAGAAGATTGGGATAACTTTAAATCCAAGTTCAGTTCAAACTACTTTTCGTTATGTCGATGTAGGTTTCCGGTTGTCCAGGTCATTGTGCTCTTAACTGAACCTTCTTTATGTTTGTGATGACGTCTCTCTCGTCCAAGAGCCTTTTCATTGAGACCTCTTGAGTTTTTAAGCTCTTAAGACTCGTCATCATCCACAGGATCCATTCCCGAGGAGGATGGTGGGAAGTTGTACAACACCTGTACAGTGTTTGGCCCTGATGGAGAGATGATTCTTAAACACAGGAAGGTATGTGTGGGTCGTATACAGTGTGGTCAGTTGCAGAGATGAATCCTCTTCATCTTTTTTCTTTCCTCCTCTAAGATTCACTTGTTTGACATCGACGTTCCCGGAAAAATCCGCTTCCAGGAATCTGAGACGCTGAGCCCGGGGAACAGTTTATCGCTGTTTGACACACGTGAGCGACAGTCGCAGACTTTCTGCCTCGCAGTCTGGATGAGTATACGTTGATCTGATGTGTTCTTCCTGCAGCGTTCTGCAAAGTGGGCGTTGGGATCTGCTATGACATCAGGTTTGCGGAGCTCGCCCAGCTCTACAGCAGGAAGGGTGAGCGTCTGAAAGGAGTGCTTAGATTTTGTTTTCCTGTGATGTACCACAGCTGATTGGACTGCGCTTTTGTCCTCAGGCTGTCAGCTGCTGGTTTACCCCGGAGCCTTCAACATGACCACAGGCCCCGCCCACTGGGAGCTCCTGCAGAGGGGGAGGTCAGACTGAGGGTCATAGTCAGTCAGTCCCAAAAGAATAAATTGCTGCAGACATGTTAGAGTCATCTTTCAGCCATGTCTGATCTGACATGTTACTTATAAGGCAAACGAACGCCTGAATGAACACAAGCTGAATAATAAACGCAGCATGAAGAGAGCTCAGTGACTACAAACTGACATCTGCTGCTGTTTAAATCTGCATGAATCATTTTAATGTGTCTTTATGCAGGGCGCTTGATAATCAGGTGTATGTGGCCACAGCATCACCTGCCAGAGATGAAGCTGCCTCCTACGTGGCCTGGGGTCACAGCACCGTCGTGAACCCGTGGTAAGAAAATAAGGGCGTGATAAGGCGGTTAAAGTTTTCAGAGGGACAACTTGAGGCAGTAAAAGTAGAAGAATTCAGGGTTTTAACCATGTGGAGCAGTTAGGGTGGCGTACAGATGTAGCATCAGCGAGCTGTTATCAGAGTTTATCTCACGCTGTCTCTGGTTGAGCTGAGGAGCTCCAGTAGGACCAGTAGACTAACTTGAAAAGCAGCTTTTTTCAGACGTAAATTTATTGTAACTTTGTATCTCATGAGCTTTAAAAACTTTGTCACAAGGTTTAAATCCAGTGAAGCCTTCCTACGCTTCGTCTCCACTCCTCCTGCAATTCTACACGTTCTGAGCCGTTTATTGTTCGGATGCCGTGCACGCCATGTAACGTGTGACTCAGGTAACAGGAGGCAGGTTAAATAGCCCACAGTGGGTTTTTGGTTTGGATCTGGGCTGTTAAATAGCCCACAGTGGGTTTTTGGTTTGGATCTGGGCTGCCACACAAACAGCCTGAGGGAATATTTCACGCTGGCAGGCGCGACCAAAGAGCTTTGAATTAATTGAATTGAAAATTTTATTTCAGTCAACAACAACAACAGATTATAATTTTACATAAAAGTACTCAAACAGTAACTGAAAAAGGAATAGGCTGAAGCCTTGTGGCTTATACTCATCCTCTCCCTTACCCCCATAGAAATAATCAAATCCTTAACCAAGAAAATAAATACATTGATAAATAAGTTGTATAACAGTTTGAAAAGAAATCAATGATCAATCAAGAAATTAAATCAACACAAAAAATATTTAACAAACCAAATTTCTATAACCTTGTATAATACTAATTTTTAAAATCTTCCTGAAGAATGACAAAGAAAAACACATCTTCAGTTCATTAAGTCCATCCCATAATTTCACTCCCAAAACTGACACATCTATACTTAACATTCTCACTTTAGGCATTTCAAACTTATAAGACCCTCAAATCATATTTTCCATCTCTTAGTTGAAACATACTTAAAATACAAATTGGAGCATTCTTTGTCATCACACGATATATCATTTCTAAAGTTTTCGAATATATAATGTCCATGAATTTTAACATAGATGATCCTACAAAAAACTGGTTGGTGGACTCCCTATATCCAACTTTATTTATTATTCTAATAGCTCTTTTTTTGCAATTTAAATATTGAATCCAAGGTTTAAAGTTCATCTGGGAATTTCGGCTTTTCCAGGTGTTTTGTTTCTTTCTGATGACTCCACCCCGTCGTGTTACCTGAACCTTCCTGCAGCTCCTCTGCTGTCATGTGTGGGTTTTGTTTGTCTGAGGAACAGACGTGTTTCTTTAAGCGGAGGCTGTGTGCTGGGAGCAGTTTGTTATCTTAACCTGTTCTACAGGCATCAGCTGCTGACGTCGCGTGAGTGTCACCGAGAGGTCTGAAGAGTTGCTCATCAACTCTGAAAATGTCGTCAGTTGAAAAGTGTCCAGCGACACGTCCCTGCCTGCCTGCTCACGCCATGACCGTACAAAACAGATGAAACTTAAAGCTTAACTGTGCATCAGCATTTAAAGTTTTAATGTGTTTCCTGCAGGGAATCTATGTGAATGCAAAATAAAAACAACAACTAGCTGTTATCACCTAGAATAAATTATTCAATACTTTTTTGTAAAAATGAAATAAGAAAATATCAACTGTGAGGAAGTTTAAAGGAGCGTTTCAGACTTGTGAATAATTCTGTTGTTGCAGGGGGGAAGTCGTGTCCAAGGCTGGAGCAGAGGAAGCCGTTATTTATGCCGACATCGGTGAGGAAAAGCAGAAGTCTGCTCGTCTCTGTGAAAGTCATTTACAGTTATGTAATCTTTGATCAGCTGGTGAGGAAAGTGGAAAAATGAATTTCTGCTCTGAGAGGTTTTAGTTTCCTGCTTTAATGATTTTCTCTACAGAATAATAATAAAAATGAAGACCTGACCATGTAAAACAGAAAACGTTTCAGCAGCAGTTACTGCAGAGTGCTCGTATTTACTCTGGCGTTGCTGTTATTGTGTCTTCTCTCTAAACGTGTCGCGTGTTTTCAGACCTGCAGTATTTGGCCGACATCCGGCAGCAGATCCCGATCACATCTCAGCGTCGGGACGACCTCTACGCGGTGACGTCAGTGCAGGAAGGCTCGAGCTGAACTCTGAACTCGGGTCCAGCTCTTCAAATCGAGCAAAAAGGATCCTGTTCTCATCCACGTGATTCTTGTTAAAGTAGATAGAAGAGAGAAGCAGGAAGCAGCAGCTCGCTGTCTCACGGTCCAGCAGAGGAGGAAGACACAAGAATCAGCTGGACAGTCGCTGATTGGCTGTTTTAAGATTACTTGAATGAAAAAACGTTGCATTAAAAGCTGTGACTTTTGTATCCAGATCTAGTTAAAATCTTTTTGATGAGCAGTGACTCATTTATCATTTCTGGTTACGCTTGTTTGTTTTCAGAGTTTTCTTTGTTTCTGAATCAGTGCTCAAGAATAAAAAACAAACAAACCTGAAATCCAAGCTTTCTTTTACTGTAAAATAAACATGAGTTCACCTCTCGTACACTTTTATAGATCTATGAAGTAAAAGAGGGCTTCGTGTCATTTTGGAAGTCTTTATTAAATCTTCAAATAGGTTCTCGCAAAAAACAAAAACTAAACATAAAACAACCACCAAGAATTGTTCTTGTACAGTATTTTAAAAACTATATTTAAATGATAATTACAACAAACATATTTACACATCACTGCTCTGTGGCTTCTGTTTTTAAGTGACCGTCAGGACTCAAACATCCGTCTCCCGTTGTTCCTGGTTCATCAGCTCGTCTTCCAACCTGAATTGATGCTGTCTTTTGTATCCTGATGGTGACAAATAAACAACCTGACAGCTCTGTTATACTTTCTCTTGTTTTGTGTCATATAAATACTTTTAAAAATGGTGGATGTTCATATTAAACAGGTTTTATACAGTGAGGTCAGCTTACGTACAAGTGATTGCTGAGGGAAAAGCTCAGACTGCTCCAGGGTCTCCAAATCATCAGCTTAACAATGAGCTCTTTCACATTGTATTTTGCTCCAGTACAGACACTTCATTGGCTCCCACCACAGTATAAACTTCCCTTTAAAAATCCTTTTAATAGTTCATAAAACTCTCAATGGTTTGGCCCCCAGTACAGCGAGATGCCCTCAGATCAACACTCAAAACCTTTAGTGTTCAACAGGCTGACATTCAGCAGCTCATCACTCATTCATCCGTTTTCTTTCTGTTATCCAATCAGGGTCACGGAGGGCTGGAGCCAATCCCAGCTGACAGGGTGAAAGGCAGGGAACACACAGACGGCCAGTTTAGGATCACCAGTTAACCTGATCCCATCATGTCTTTGGACTGGAAGCCAGAGTACTCTGAGAGAACCCACACATGAACTCCACAAACGAAGGCCCCAGGTGGGATTTTAACCCACGACCTTCTTGCTATCAGGTGCTAATCACCGCATCACTGTGCCGCCCTCAACACTGTAGTTTTTCTGTAAAGCTTTATTTTGAAGTTTTCACTGCCTTAAGGTATTTTAAACCTTCACAGGTTTTTATGTGTTTATCATTAAGCACATTGAGTTTATGTATAATTAAATAAACTGGATGTGATTTTCTACATCCAGCTGTGTGACGTCTCACAGAAGACGTTCCTAATGTTGTGATCTCAGGCACACGTCTTACAGCTTTATTAAAGGAGGCACAGATTTGCTTTGCAGCATGACAGCATGCTCAAACGTTCATCCAGACTCGTATAAAAATAGAAACTAAGAGCCTCTTATCAGGGCATTTTTCCCAGTAGTTAAAACAGAATTTCCATAATTTCTCCATAAAGTTCACCAATAAAAAAGCTCCACTGGTTCCAGTCTGAAGGCAAAGGCTGCAAATATTTGATTTAACTATTTGCACTATTTTCTATTAAATTCACTGATAAACAAACACATTGATCTGCTTACCTCTCTGTTGTTGTTTGTGCTCTTCCTTCTTCCTCTTGCTTATTTTGTCCAGGTGGATCTGATACGCCACTCCAGCTATCACCATGATCCCAACTACCACACACAGACCTGTGCTGTACATCCACATGGCCGACGATGCTCGAGTCGTCACAGGCCTGACCTCCACTCCATCTGAGCAATCATCAGGAAAAAACAATATCAGTGTGCCATAGAGCCAAGGCCAATAAATAAAGTGTCAATAAATAAATAAATGAATAAACAAACAAACATTTGACTCCAAAAAAAAACCTGCAATAAAAAAACACTAAAGAAGAAGATTTAAAATCCAGAGTCCAAATCCATAGACTGTATTTAAAAGATGTACATCACCAAGGTGACTTTTAAAATTTTTGACTGATTGATTAACTGATTGATCCAAAAGTGATAAGATTAAAAAAACAAAACTGTCTGTCTTTACATGTTAAACTAGAGCTTTCAAACATTCAAAGATGATAAAAACTGGACTGGTTTGTTAACTAATATCAAACCAGTCAGACAGGTGACATTACCCAGTATAGGGAACCAGCTGATAGCAGAATTTGCTATGAGTTTCACAGATAAGGAGAATCTGCTGTGTCTGAACACTAATGACTGCACTTACAGGTTGACATCACGGTTTGGTTCATAGATTGGTTATCAATGATGCACGACACAACGGAGTCGTCGGACATGTTGAGGGTCAAGTGGCTGGTGATGTTGTAGAGATCGTCTGGGAGTGATGTCATCTGAGTCCTCACCGACCCTGCGGGGGGCTCCTCGCTGTCGTTGATGAGCCAGTACACTGCAGGTGTGGGATAACCTCCAGTGGAGTGACACAGGAAGACCTTCTCATCGCCCTGCACTGCCTCTTCCTTCTCCAACTTTGGGGTGCTGAAACTGGCTGCAAACATATGTGTTGATTCTATATTTAGTAATATTTAGAATCTCTTTTCCTCCAGTAATTACATGAAAGAAGCTGAGGAATTAGAGAAAGCATTAAGACATTACTCATCATGGAAACAATGCCTCCAACACTCCCACAATATGATCGTGAATGTTTTCATGCAGCAGTTGTTTGTTTTTTTCTAGTCTTCTAACTACATATGGTACCTACAAATCATTACAGACACGTGTGGCGTGTTACAAATGTGCAGGAGTTTTGCTGAAACACATCTGAACTGTTACAATTCAGGTGTTTATATGATAAGATCATCTACCAGTGATGTAAACAAGAGACAAACGTGACCTTATATCCGACGTAATTCAGAAACTCTGACTCCCATCTGGACTCAGGCAAAGAGGGAAGAAGAATAAATAATGTCTGTAACTGTTGGTGCAAAGTTAAAAGAAAACATGCACTCACTGTACTATAACGCATATTAAACTGGAACCTGAATGTTGTGTCTGTACATGAATACAGAGACTTTGTCACAAACAGATGTGGAAAACGTTCAATTTTGTTAATTAAAAAATCCTTAAAATACAAAAAATTAAGTGTCTCGTGCTTAAAAAACATGTCCTCATTCGATACTCCGACAAATTTTACAGCCATGGCTGCCACCAACCACCAGAGACTGGACTTCTAAATATCCTTCTTCTGCTTCCCCCTGAATCGCGCGGGACTTACCTGCTGTCCTGAGGCATGCGGTGCACAGCCTGGCGCTCTGATTCTTCCCTAACACCATGAAAAGGCTGTAAGATGTTCGGTCTTCAACGGGACGAAAGGCTGGCAGGTTTAAAGACACGTTTCCAGTCAGAGGAGCGTCAGCTGGGACTGCGACTCTGTTATTGCTCCATGTCTCCACACTTCCATCGGGCTTCCATACCGACCTGAGTACCAACTCACTGTCTCTCATCCACTCAATGGTGACATTCTCGGAGTTGACTAACTCAGGGAGAGCGCAAGGCAGAGACACTGGCCGTCCCACGATCCCCAGAAAACAACTGTCATCTGCACACAAAGAGGAGACACGCTATTTACTGTCATTATGTCACCGTGTGATCTGCAGACAGTCAGGCATCTTACCCAAACAGGCGCACAAACGAAATAAACTCAACAGAAGTCCTGCGCGTAAAAGTGCCACCGGCGTCTCCGGATTTGGGCGCATTTGCGCACAAAAACTAGAAAATCGATCAACAGACGTTTTTCTCTTCAGCTTGAAAAAGCAAAACTCGCTCATTTCTGCGTAATTCAAATGTCAAACTTCACTTCCTCGTCCTCTGCTCGTTCCAACCCCGAGTACTCCTCCGACCTCATTAATGTCAGTCATGCGGCGGCCTGTTGTGCCATACCTGCTCGCGCTCCCTCTCTGTCTCTCTCTCTTTCTTGCGTCTTTTCTTTTCACGTTAAAAACGTGCAAAAATACCGCTGAAGGATTTAAAAATAAAACATAAAGTAGAAAAATAAAAAATCAAGCATAAAACTCGAGGACGGTTAGTTTCTGTCAGCAGTTTCTTCATTGAGCGGAAATTAGTGCGACCAGTTCACTTCATGTCAGGTAACACACACCCAAACACACGACACGAAACGTGATGACATCTGACTCTGTGACTCGACAGCATCTGGAGAAGAAGCTACAATCAAACTTCCTGTTATTGCGGTTACGTTTGTTTCATCCAGAGGAAACTAAACGAGTTTGTGTTTCATTTTTTCACCTGATCGCGAAACGGAGAGTATCGTAAAAGTAAAAGTAGTCATTACTTAAGTACTGTACTCGGTTTTAAGGTACTTGTAGTTTACTTTCATTTTCTGCTAATTTAACGTGATGGACACGTTAATCTACACACAGTTATTATAATCAAAAACATTATTCTGAAACTTGTCTCATTTTAATATTTGTGCCAGTAGATTACTTTGAGTGTTATTCAACCCCGCTGGATGAAAGTACTTACTTAATATACTAACTTTATTTATGAAGTTTTAATTTACTTTTAATTTATTTAAACAGATCTATCTTTGTTTTATTTCTATTCTCCTCTGTACTTCTACTACTTTGGATGGAAATATTGCACTTTGTGCTCCGTACCTTTTATTTAAAATCTTTGTTTATTGTTTTGGAAAATTCAAAATAAAAGTATATTTTTGTTTAATTATCAAAGAAAGTATCAGCAGTATCCAAGCAGTTAAAATAACCCAAAAACCTTAACGTGATAAATACAAAAATTTGTCAGTAATCATCTAGTAATGTCATTTTTATGAGTTTACATAATGACTTTTACTTTACTTGTGCCATTATTTACGACTTTTACTTCAGTAAAGAGTCTAAATACCTGTTTTATCACTTAAACAGATAATCAGTATAAAAATATTTGTGCAACATAATTTTTCATGTAAAATATCCATAATTAAGGCAAATGATTTTAAATGAGCCTGGCAATTTTTCTGAACCAATTTTCTACTCTTTATTTTTACACTTCACTTCAACTCCATTGCAAGACAAAAAATCCTGGTAACACCATTTTGCCTAAATGAAAGTGTGAATGCATGCTGTTTGTTCTAATATACTGTCTGTCACTTTAATCTTCATATATATATATATATATATATATATATATATATATATATATATATATATATATATATATATACACATATATATATATTCATATATATATATATGAACTCAAACTAAGTGAAAATTAAATCGATGTGCAGTAACGTTTTAGGGGGCCGAATAAATCACAATATTGTGAGTGAGATCAGCATACCTAAAAACACTGTGAATATAAATATTAAAACTGTGTTTTTAAATAACCTTAAACTCTTATTTTGACAATCAGCTGTATGAATTTCTAATTGTGTTTTAGAAAATTGTGGAAACATAATTACAGAGGAAATGACGCAAACAGGAAATACTGGTGAATCCTACTCACATCCCCGGGTTTAGTCTTCCAGGAAACGTTTTCGTCCAGACTGGATCAAAAAAAATCTTATTGCGCTATTTTTCAAGCGAATAATCTTAAATGTAAATGAGGTTTTATCCCGTTCAGGTGACTCTGTTTAGCTTAAAATCCTTTATTGACGGCAAATTTGTCGTTTAGTGCGAACTCATGGAGGAAATGCTAACTGGAAGGCAAAACGCGGGGACCAAAAAACCCAAAAGCCCCACGAAACTCAAAACACAGCAACTCACGGGCTGATCCTGGTGTCCTTTCGGTCATAAACAGTCCAACTTTTTGTATATTTACTGAGATAAATTATGTTTTCTAAACCAAACAGGAAGTGTGATCTCTACAGGTGAGCCTGTAGAGGAACGACGTCAGCAGCGCGCGTGTGTGACCTGCAGTGATCCACGTTGTGTGAACCTCCGGGTTTGATGAGCTTCCTGACAGCCCTGAGGAGGATTAGCTCGTGGATGCCCGTCCTGCAGCGATCCTGCACGAGGAGCTGTCAGATAGGGGCACGAGCCACCTGCAGACTGCTGCACGCACCTCATCACGCACATGCAGCCAACACCTGTCCGCGGCAGAGAGGGCCAACAAGCCTGCAGACCAGGGCATTTAGGCTCTCCGCGTTCAGGCTGAAGAGCACAGATGACCTCAGCAGCAGCGACGGGTTTCACGAGGAGGGCGAGGATGAAGATTTCTTGGAGGACAGCGAGGTGGAGGAGCTGTTCCAGCAGCAGATTCCTGCAGGCATCGGAGAGGGACAGCACAGGGTGTTCATCGTCCACCCAGATGTGAAGTGGGGAAGCAGGAAACAGCATCTGACTACAGGTAACAGCACGCACATGCTCAGATGAGCCAGATGGAAAAAGTAGATTTAAATGTATGTTTTTCCTTATTTTCCGACTAATGCAGGTGTCATATTAAACACTGCTAGCCCATGTGCTGTTTAAAGCTTCTGTTTGTGAGGCAGCCAAGAAGAAGAAAGTCTGGCAGGCTGCAGTGAGAGCATTTTAAGGCAATTATCCTGAGCTATGATTGCTCTCCAAGAACAAAGACACACCAGTAGAGATTATCACAAGTTTGCACCGTTACATTTGCAGCTGAGCTGATGATGGCCGAGGCTGAGGGGCTTGTGAACACCTTGGAGAACTGGACTGTGGTGGACAAGATGATCCTCTCCACCAAGACTCCAGAGAAGAAGAGGATATTTGGGAAAGGGAACTTCCAGACTCTCACAGGTATGATCCACTCCGGTGAATCAGAAGGTCTAGACCAAGTGCTGCTTACATGTGAATTACCTGATGTTTCCCTGCAGAGAGAATCAGGCAAACAGCAGGAATCACTGCTGTGTTTGTGAATGTTGAGCGTCTGACTCCTTTGTCTGAGGTGAGCATGTCTGAAAACTCTGGCTGTGTTGGATGAAAGCTTTCTTTTGTTGATTCTTTCTTTCTTTTTCTTACTCGTTTCTGTTTAGAGGGACTTTGAGGAAGTCTGGGGGGTCAAAGTGTTTGACAGATACTCAGTAGTCCTCCACATTTTCCGCTGCAACGCCAGAACCAAAGAAGCCAAGCTTCAGATCTCACTGGCAGAGATCCCTCTGTTAAGGTACCTTACACTGCTACCCGTGGGTGGGTTGTAAAATGTTTCAGTCTGATATGATGATGCCTTCCTATCAGTGTTAAGTCACATTTGGTACGTTAACGGCAGATCACGGCTGAAAAATGAAATGGCAAACTTGGATCAACAGGGCGGAGGATCGAGATACATTGGCGGATCAGGTGATGCAGCATCCACAGTGGAAACGAGTCTACCTGTGTGTATAGAAGTCTCTTTTTGATTGGTTGTTACCAATACTGTGTATAAATCATGGACATAATATCTGGTTCTGAGTCCATAAAGCCCTTACACCGATTACCCACATTGAAATAACTTATTTTATATTGTTTCCAGTTAATTAAAATAACTCTAATCTCTAATAGTATAATAAACTCTAACAACTTTTTAATCATATGCAGCATAGACATTTTACACCTAGTATAAAAGTTTTCAGACAAGGTTTGATATCAGATTTAAGTAGGGATGGGTACCGGTATCTGGTTCTGTCATAAACGGTAGTAACCAGACCGAAAAGCAGCGCACATTTCGGTGCTTTATTTTCCTGAGCTGTCACACACTTTAGATTCTAGCCAATCATTTTACGTTTCCGAGGATAGTAGGCGGGTCCAGGTACGTACGTTCTTTTAGAGCAGAGCTACAGATTAAAAACGCCCAAGGTGAAGCGGTCAAAGTCTGGCTGTACTTCACAGCAAAAGATGCAAACTCAGCAGCTGCAACAAGTGCTTTAAGCTGATACTGTGATACTGTCAAAGGAGGTAACACCTCAAATCTGATGAAACACCTGGCGACGCATAGCGTTTTTTTAAAAGCCGAGAAATGCGCCGTATTTGATAGCTTGCTGCGAGACCTCACACCGAGCACATCTACTGCGGGTGTGGTGCCTGTTATCGACCCGGAGTTAGCAACATCCCCCAAAAACCCGAAGAGGAGAGTCCTGGCCCCTAGCCCTGCCAGTGTAGCAGAAATGATGAGGATGATGATGCAGCAGCAGCCGTTCTTCTCTGCATGAGTAGCTTAATGTTGTTCGTGTGTAATTTACGTTGAGTAGGCTAACCACGTTATTAAATTAATGCATGTAAGGTGAACTAGCAAACACCATCATAGCTACATGTGGCTGTCTTCTTGTTTGATGGCAGATACTCCCTTCACCCTGGACAAAAAGGCTAAAATGACCAAAGAAAAAGTGGAAAACAGTTAAACATGAGAGGTTTTTGGACAAAGTTTGTGTTTTTTCCATTGTTTAAGCTGCTTCCAGCCAAGAGTGATGCCATATACAGTGGGGCAAAAAAGTATTTTTTATAGTATATAGTATATTAGTATATAGTCAGCCACCGATTGTGCAAGTTCCCCCACTTAAAATGATGACAGAGGTCAGTAATTTGCACCAGAGGTACACTTCAACTGTGAGAGACAGAATGTGAAAAAAAAAATCCATGAATTCACATGGTAGGATTTGTAAAGAATTTATTCGTAAATCAGGGTGGAAAATAAGTATTTGGTCAATAACAAAAATACAACTCAGTACTTTGTAACATAACCTTTGTTGGCAATAACAGAGGTCAAACGTTTACTATAGGTCTTTACCAGGTTTGCACACACAGTAGCTGGTATTTTGGCCCATTCCTCCATGCAGATCTTCTCAAGAGCAGTGATGTTTTGGGGCTGTCGCCGAGCAACACGGACTTTCAACTCCCGCCACAGATTTTCTATGGGGTTGAGGTCTGGAGACTGGCTAGGCCACTCCAGGACTTTCAAATGCTTCTTACGGAGCCACTCCTTTGTTGCCCGGGCGGTGTGTTTTGGATCATTGTCATGTTGGAAGACCCAGCCTCGTTTCAT
Organism: Neolamprologus multifasciatus; assembly: GCF_963576455.1. Lineage (NCBI taxonomy): Eukaryota > Metazoa > Chordata > Actinopteri > Cichliformes > Cichlidae > Neolamprologus > Neolamprologus multifasciatus. The sequence continues at coordinate 29,503,381 of NC_140453.1, read as the reverse complement.
CTTCAAAGTTCTCACTGATGGAAGGAGGTTTTGGCTCAAAATCTCACGATACTTGGCCCCATTCATTCTGTCCTTAACACGGATCAGTCGTCCTGTCCCCTTGGCAGAAAAACAGCCCCATAGCATGATGTTTCCACCCCCATGCTTCACAGTAGGTATGGTGTTCTTGGGATGCAACTCAGTATTCTTCTTCCTCCAAACACGACGAGTTGAGTTTATACCAAAAAGTTCTACTTTGGTTTCATCTGACCACATGACATTCTCCCAATCCTCTGCTGTATCATCCATGTGCTCTCTGGCAAACTTCAGACGGGCCTGGACATGCACTGGCTTCAGCAGCGGAACACGTCTGGCACTGCGGGATTTGATTCCCTGCCGTTGTAGTGTGTTACTGATGGTGACCTTTGTTACTTTGGTCCCAGCTCTCTGCAGGTCATTCACCAGGTCCCCCCGTGTGGTTCTGGGATCTTTGCTCACCGTTCTCATGATCATTTTGACCCCACGGGATGAGATCTTGCGTGGAGCCCCAGATCGAGGGAGATTATCAGTGGTCTTGTATGTCTTCCATTTTCTGATGATTGCTCCCACAGTTGATTTTTTCACACCAAGCTGCTTGCCTATTGTAGATTCACTCTTCCCAGTCTGGTGCAGGTCTACAATTCTTTTCCTGGTGTCCTTTGAAAGCTCTTTGGTCTTGGCCATGGCGAAGTTTGGAGTCTGACTGGTTGAGGCTGTGGACAGGTGTCTTTTATACAGATGATGAGGTCAAACAGGTGCCATTCATACAGGTAACGAGTGGGGGACAGAAAAGCTTCTTACAGAAGACATTACAGGTCTGTGAGAGCCAGGGATTTTCCTTGTTTGAGGTGACCAAATACTTATTTTCCACCCTGATTTACGAATAAATTCTTTACAAATCCTACCATGTGAATTCATGGATTTTTTTTCACATTCTGTCTCTCACAGTTGAAGTGTACCTCTGGTGCAAATTACTGACCTCTGTCATCATTTTAAGTGGGGGAACTTGCACAATCGGTGGCTGACTAAATACTTTTTTGCCCCACTGTATGCCCTATAGCTGCAGAACAGGCTAACATTGTTATCTTTTTACAAAGAAACAGCTGAACATGAGAGGTTTTTGGACCAATTTTGTGTTCTCCATTCTTTAAGCACCGTTTAAGCACCGGCACCGTTTCAAAAGTACCGGTTTGGCACCGGTATCGGATAAAACCTAAACGATACCCATCCCTAGTATTAAGAGTATGTGACAGTTTTATGGTTCCACCCAAAACTGCTGCACTACAGGACAGTGCCACAGCAAATGCATTAACACAGTGACTCCTTCACAGCCATGTATAGGTGTCATTTCTCAAAGGGTTGATGGCACAGATTTTATACTCCTGAGGCTGGCTGTGCATCTGCTCCCAGTCTGAGGACCTATCACATGTAAGGTGGTAACCACTACACCGTGGAGCTGCCTTCTACTTCACAAACCATGCCAGGACAATTTTAATAATATGTGATCAGTTTTCTTCAATTTGGATCTGATACAGTTTTATGTTCGTGCCATTATTGAGGCATGCAGCTTATTCCCATAGTTTGCAGTCTTTCTAACGGCCAGCAGGGGGCGTCAGGTCTGGTTTGAGCTTCAGCTTCAAACACAATTGGCTTTACGATCAATCTTATCGACCACTTTGTAACATCATGGCGGCTAAGTCCATCTTTTATATACAGTCTATTTGCAAAATAGGAAGTGAGCATTAGGCGCTCCTGCAGTGGCTGTGATATTTGTATCAGTGATGAGCAGAAAGCTGGACTGCTGGAAAATGATGATATAAAGTCTCTGGTCCTTTCAGGAGAGACGCTGTACGAGATCCAGCAGAGGCTGTTGAAAGAGCGGGAGATAAAGATCCGCTCGGCGCTGGAAAAACTTCGGAAAAAGAGGCACCTCCTGCGATCTCAGCGTAAACACAGGGAGTTCCCCGTCGTCTCAGTGTTGGGATACACCAACTGTGGTGAGACGACCAGTAAAGCAGATTGTTTTCATATAAAGTGTTAAATGTTAAAGCATCCACAACAGCGACACATTTCTTCTGATTTCATCTGTCCAGGAAAAACGACTTTGATCAAAGCTCTGACGGGGGACGCCGGCCTCCAGCCCAGGAACCAGCTTTTTGCGACACTGGACGTTACCGTCCATGCCGGCCAGCTGCCGAGTCACATGACCGTTCTGTACGTGGACACCATCGGCTTCCTGTCCCAGCTGCCCCACCAGCTCATTGATTCATTCTCTGCCACCCTGGAAGATATTAAACATTCGGTACGTAGCAAACCGAGGTTCATCACATACTCGCTGCAGGAGTAAAACTAAGAACTAAAACGAGGTGTGGAAAACATTTTAGCGATCCAACATAAAAATCTAAACTTGGCGTAAACAGTGTTGGGGAGTAACGGAATACATGTACCGCCGTTACGTATTTAAAATACAAAATATGAGTAACTGTATTCCGTTACAGTTACCGTTTTAAAAGGTGGTATTTAGAATACAGTTACTTTGTTGAAATAAATGGATTACACGGCGGTACTTCCCTGTTTCATATTGTGGCGGGTCAGGACTGTTTGGGTTTGTTTGACAGCTACGTTCTGTTGTTCCAGGCAGCGTTACGGTTGCCATGGTTACAGGGTGACACTCTCTCTCTGCGTGTTTCCTGGGTGAGAGAGGCCTTTTTGTTGTTGTTGTGCTAAGCTAACAGGCAGAATGCTACAGGTATAGCTGTAAAGAATGTAGCATCATGGGCAGTGTAGTCCGTGCTGCAGGGAGAATGGACTGCCATACACGTTATGTGTCTGTGAGCGAGGGAGGGAGAAAAAGGAAAAGTACGAGCTGTCATCGAGCAGAAACGGGAGCTGGAAGCATGTAAATATAATAATAACCACTGCAGCCAAGAAGAGAGCCTGACGAGCCCAGCTGTAAGTAAGCTATTAAGACTCGACTGTACGCCGTGTTCGTGTTTTCCTCTGAAACAATAAGTTCTGTTGGAGCAGCCTTTCAACACCTCTCTCTGTCTCTGCTAGCAAAGTTGACCCAGACAACAAAGTAAAGCTAGTTTTCAGCTACGAGCCGACACGAACCCACCGTATTAGCCAGAGGTCCCTTTACTACGGTTCGGAGCCGCGGACCTTCAGTAACAGTAATAAATCACAGCAATAGTACATTCATGTAGTTGTAAACAGCATGATAATATATTAAGTAATCCAAAGTATTCAGAATACGTTACTCTCATTGAGTAATGTAACGGAATACGTTACAGAATACATTTTGGGGCATGTATTCTGTATTCTGTAATGATATATATATACATTTTAAAAGTAACCTTCCCAACACTGGGCGTAAACAATAAAAAATAAAACAGTTCAGGCCGTTGATACAGGAAAGGATGATGCTTTCATTCTGTTCTGTCTCTAACCTCTGAATGTCGCAGCCGACATTAAGCCACGTGTTTCCACTTGTCTGTTGTCCAGTTTTCGAGCGCTTGTGTGACTTTGTTAACTGTTCGTGTCAGTCGAAGCAGCCACACCATCGTAATTCACCCCTGAATAAAAACTGTAGGGGCCAAGCTGACTTTTAACGTCTTCTAACTGCTGTAAAGTTGCACGTTTTAAAACGGGAGACTGTGGTTGTGTTTCTCATCATTTCAGGATCTGCTGATTCATGTTAGAGACATCAGCCATCCAGAGACGGCGAATCAGAAGGTGAACGTGCTGAACGTCCTGAAGAACCTGCAGATGCCCGACAGGCTGATGAACTCCATGATAGAGGTCCACAATAAAACTGATCTCATCACCAAGTGAGGGCAAAAACCAGCTCACGTACCACTGTCATCATCAGATATATACAGTAACTTCCATCATATTTCTGACCTGTTTTGTTATGGTTGTCTCTCAGTTACGAGTCTGCAGAGCACGCTGCTCTGCCGATATCAGCCCTGGAGGGAAGGGGCTTGGAGCAGCTGAAGGAAGCAGTGGGGGAGGAGATCTTAAAGGCTACGGGGAAACAAATTTTAGATCTCAAAGTTAACCTGAGCTCTCCTCAGCTAAGGTGGGATTCTCTGTGTCAGCGTCTCGTTTGGTTCAATGGAGCACGTGTGGTAACGTGTATGCTTTTCCACAGCTGGCTGTACAAAGAGGCCACCGTCCAGGACGTGCAGGTGGATGCAGACGAAGGTTCGGCCGTTGTCAAGGTCATCATCAGCACCGCTGCTCACGGGCGCTACAAGAAGCTGTTTGGAAGCAGATGAGAGGGGAGGAAGTGAAAATGGACTGTACCTCAGTTAAAGAAAAGACTGTTTTTACTGTACAGTTAAAATATACAATGATACAAATCTGTTACAATGTTTTCTTGTAAAAACTCAGATTGCACAAAGATTCAGATGCACGAATAAACCACGAGAGATAAAAGCCAAACTTCAGATGGCTCTAAATGCTCAGTTTCAGAGTTTCTTCTCTCCCCACATACCTGCTGTGAAAACCTTCTGTTTGCGACCGGCAGCCAGTCCGAAGAAAGTTGGCTAAAGGGGGAGGGGCTAAAACAGCTTGTTTTTATGGTAAACTGAGGGTTTCACGAAGCCACTCTAGTCAAGTATAGGAATAAAAAGGTTGTAATAATGGTTGTAAATGGCTTATATTTATATAGCGCCTTACTAGTCCCTAAGGACCCCAAAGCGCTTTACATATCCAGTCATCCACCCATTCACACACACATTCACACACTGGTGATGGCAGCTACATTGTAGCCACAGCCACCCTGGGGCGCACTGACAGAGGCGAGGCTGCCGGACACTGGCGCCACCGGGCCCTCTGACCACCACCAGTAGGCAACGGGTGAAGTGTCTTGCCCAAGGACACAACGACCGAGACTGTTCAAGCCGGGGCTCGAACCGGCAACCTTCCGATTACAAGACTCCCAACTCTTGAGCCACGATCACCCCATAATAATAATAAGTAATAAGCATGAGTTCATGAGTTGATGTTGAGACGGACAGAAGTAACAGTTCTTTCAAGTCTTAGTGGAGACAAAAATTCACATAAACTGCGAGACACCGAGGAACACAGGAAATGAGGTTTGGTGTGGCTAATAATGCTTTTTCATTCGTCTGGAGTTCCTCCGGCAAAGTTTTTGGTTCAGTGCAATCACGGCAGAGCAGAGCGGCAGCGAGCCCACAAAGTCTCCCGCGATGATGTTGAGGCTCCTGGCGTCTGATCCGGGACTCTGTTCCTCAAGCCATGTCCTCAAATGCTCCCAGTTGCTGTGGGTGAGCGTCCGCAGGGATTCCTTCTGGTTCTTGGTGATGTAACATCTGTCAGCTGTCAGGTTCAGGCCGGACACAAAGAAGCCCTCTGAGGAGAGAAAGCTGAGCTTTTAGCCGATGAAGCGCATACAGATCTAATCTCTACGGTCCAAACTCACCTGGACGTCCCAGGTCTTTGTGCCAGTCCAAGTAAGTCATGACTCCATGTGCTCTGCGCTGGTTGGCCCACCAGTAAGGGACGGGAGGCCACAGCTCCTGATGTCTCACTGCAAGCTGGCATTCATAGGAGAGGATGACCTGGTAACCCGACGCCCACAGACTCCGCAAGGTCAGCGCCGATTCCTGTGGAGGACCAGCGGGCCACTCTTACTGCACCAGACATTTTTTGTACCATAAGTCACCTGTGCAGAGAGACGAGCTCACCTTCTGGGGACACAGCTTAGAGCCAAACAGTCTCTTCAGGGACCAAATGAATGATTCGTGGCATTTGTCATCCATTCCTTCAAAATGGCTGCAAGCGAGGATAACGATCTCCTTCGGGTGAGCCTCGAGCCAAGCAGCAACCGACTCGAGTGTTTCCTGTTAAATAGGATACTCACTGTAACTACCAGAAGAGCCGGACTTACACTTTTAAAAGTAAACCGAACCCTTTAAGCTCTTTGTAGAAATCTCCACCTCAAAATAAACTGACGTTCAAAGAACTCCAGCAAAAACGGAGATTTGAATTTTTGCCTGATAAAATCTGTACCAGCCGGTAAATCCTGATATTGTTTAAAAGACTTTCTGTTGCATCTGAAAATAATATAATCCAATAGAAATGAGATCTATTTAGAAATGAGATCTATTTAGGTGCAGCAGGAAACAATTGTGCAGTAGTGATTTGTTTTTTCTAATAACACTAACTGTCAGGTGCTAAACTCACCAGTACGGTCACATGAGTGTATATGACGTGTGTGAAGTACAAGTCGCTGGACGGGTCGTTTGGTTTGTGTGCAACACGAAGGTCAAAGTACCGAATCCCCATTGAAAGCTGCTCTTCGATGGTTTTATCCTGACAGGAAAGAGGTCAACATGATTTCCTGATGGAGGCGTTTCAGTGATATCTCAACGTTTACATCAGACGTCCTGGATTCAAGGACCTCGTCATCAACACCACCTCCCATTTTTGCTGCATTCATTTCAAACAAGTTTTCGACTGATTTTCGTTTACTCTACATGCTTCCATCCAGCTCACCTGTTTCTGTACTTTATCTAACACTCATTTTCTACATCATAACCAGTTTAAACTATTTATCATTTGCATTTAGATACAAATGATATATTTTTATCTAGATGTCCGGCGCCGTGCCTGACAGTTGGCACGATGACCAAATATGACGCTGATCCAGAAATCTTGTGGTTTGTTCAGATGCAGCTTTGTCATATTTTTATAAGAGAGAAGGTTTCTCCTCCCAAACAGCCTTTTTCTCATTTGTTATCCTGAACTTTAACGATTAACATGCTAACTGAGGCCTGTTGAGTGTGAGATGCAGCTCTTGGGCTTTCTGTAGTTTCTCTGAACGTTGCAGAGTTTGACGCTGACGGAAATTTGAAGGGATGTCCAGCTGTTGGCAGCTGTTTTGCATGTTTTTAATGTGGGAATAATCTGTCAACACACACCTGCATGTTCCAGACCAGGAAACTGTCAGAACTTCTGCTTTTACAGAGACACTCACGCATGCTGATGCTCAGTTAATAAAGTTCATTTGATTCGCTCGCACCTGGCAGGCCTTTTATTTCCTACAGCAGCAGTAACTGTGCTGCACTTTTTCTTTTTTCTTGATTAGTTCAGCTGATTTTTTTAGACCTTGGCTGCTGATCCCTGGTCTGTAAATACATTTACAAAGCACATGGACTAGTTAAGGACATTTTTGGCATATAAACAGCATTTTGTACTACAATCAATATTTGTACAGCAACACTGGATCACATGACATATGTGAAAGCTCAAATCTGTGGAGTGTTTAAATGTATTTCTTCTCATGTTTGCTTTCTATCATCAACTTACAGTCTTTCTGTCTGCAGCCAACAACTTTTTTAAATATGTACATTAAGAAGACCAAAGAACCTGTTCAAACTTTGGACCGTGTCGTCTCAGCACCCACAGCACTGACTTCTCAGTTGTCCTCACACCTTTGCCAACATAGTGACAGCGCAGTGGTTGTATTTTCAGTGCCTACCTGTGTGGTGGCCCATCTAAAAATGGCCGGCCTTGTGAAGCAGCTAAAAACTCCATCCAGGAGCCGGAAACAGTCCGACTCCGCCCTGACCAACGGGGAGTTTATGTCCAGGCAGTAACTCATGGCATCGTGGCTTCCTACAGGAACACATTCAAGTTTTAAAAGTAAAGAAACTGGTTTGTGGCGCAAGTTGCTTCAAAAAAATTCTTACTTGCTTGTTTATCTGATAAATGTTGACTTTGTTGTTTACTGTGTCCGTGTGTGATCGTGACTGTTTTGTGTAACTGTAACAATCCCAGTCTGAATTGTTGTCCAGTGGTAAAAGAAGATCATTTACTTCAGTGAAAGTAACAATACCAGAGTGTAAAATATGTATGTAAATGTTGTATTTGTGAGTGAAAACATAAAAATAATATCAGAGAAATGTAATTAAATTAAAACAAAAAACAATGTTCCCAGTGAGAGGAGCCCCAAAGGTCAGGGTGACCAGGTCGAACTTCACACACCGAGTCATGTTTTGTAAAACTAAAAGAATAACAAACAACACATGCAAAAAAAACCACGATAAGTTTGTAAAGGCTCAGCTTCACATGAAAATGATTTTTCAAACAGGGTTTGAAGATGTCGATGGTGAGGTGGTGGTTGGTGAGGTCAACTGTCCCAGAGTTCAGTGTCGCTACAACAAAGGCCCGATGTCCTCTATACCTTAATCTGTTTCTCAGTAAAGGCCAGAAGCATCCAGCCAGCTGACAACAATGATCTTTTGGGAGTGTGCATAGTTTAAAAACCAGAAAGGTGAGGCAGGGCTAACCCATCCAGTGACTTAAAAACCAACAATGAAATCTATGACGCGCTGGGAGCCAGTGTGAAGGAGCCAAAAACAAATATGTCTGTGAATATGCAGAGTTTTAAACCACAAAGATAACACGTTTCTTACACTGCATATAAATAATAAAAATATACAGTAGTTGTGAAATAAGTTTAGTGGAAGGAAAAGTCTAGTATTGAAGTACACATGTAAAGTAGAATAAATAGTACTAAGATAAAGTATTACCAGGTATTACTTCAGTAAACGTATTTAGTTATTTTCCATTGGTGGATGGATATTGTATTATATTGTAACACTGATGCTTTTGATATTTTTGTGTTTAAAGCGCCTTAAAACTTCAGGTGACTGTCAACATATTTAAACACAGAAATACGACAATTACATGACTATTGGCTGCGCTGCGCGTCTATACATTCACGAGGAATCCTAAAAGAGTCAAATGTGCGGCTGTACCTGGGATGGCCAGGTGTGTGAGAGGAAAGTCCCACAGCTCTTCAGGTAAGGCTGACATCCAGTCCCGGCAGTTCGCATCCATGTCGCTCACCGAGTTATTGATCCGAGTGATCGATGCGCTTTTAGTGCGCTGTGCGCTGATCTTTAAACTAAGCTACTACATGAGACAGAGGAGGAGGGACTCAGGAAAACCTTTAATTTCCTGGTTTCCACTGACAGCTCAGTCATATGTAGATAATTTAGGGACATTTGGGAAAGTCTCCGAAAACTTTCGTAGCAGCGGGTTTCTTTGAAGTCACCACGAGTTCCCCAAACAGGAAGTTTTGAGCGACACGTCATTTTTATATTTGTTGGTCAATGTTTATAAATCACTTTAGTTTTTTTTTAACACCTAGACTCCCAAGAGCCGCCCCACTATTACTTACGGCAGTTCAGCCGGTGGCACAGCAGAGGGCGCTCGGGAGGTAAACTCAATGGCGCTAAACAGCGAAAATTATAATTGTTTTTCTTGCTTTAAGACACCTTACACACATACAATAACAGTAGTCGACGAAAAGGTAAATAACACAAGACTCGTATCCTTTAGTTTTCCTACACGGAAGCAGATTCTGGCCATTAAAACGTTAATCTTCTTCTAATGCATGCTGATTGGTCCATTTAGGGGATTTACGGCAGGCCAGGACTCCCTTGGCGGGATCCGCTTAAAACGGGTTGAAACTAGACGTTAAAATCGCAGTTACAACACCAGAGAAACACCCATGCACGTATACAAACAAACTGAACCACACTGAAGGTGACTGCTATCGGAAACTGCTGCTCGAAATTCTCAGCGACTTCATGCCTGAAATGAAAATGGCGGGTGCCGTACAGTGGCCTGTGGTGCTGTGACGTCCCAAATACCAAAACTGTGCTCGAGACCGGGAAATAAATAATAATTATTAAATTAATAAATGAATGAATAAATAAGTAATGGCGCTAACAGGCTTCACAGGATCCACCAAATTTGCATTAAAACTCTCGTACAGCACGAAATTTGCATTAAAACTCGCGTACAGCACGAAATTTGCATTATTAGGCCCTATTATTATTAGTGTTGCTGTGGGAGTTCTTAAAAAAAGACAGAGAAATACATGATTAAAAACACAAATCTGGACAAATATATTTAAAATGAAATCTGGGAGCTCTGTGGTTCTGCACACAGTTTTGTTTGCAAAGCTCACAATGAAACCACTTTATGAATAATCATAATCTTATGAACCCTTACTAGCAATACTGTGGCTTTGGGTGATGCATGGGTTTAACTGCTAAGTGTCCAGATGTTCTTGCCAGCCTTTATGTTTCCCTCCATATATGCACAATACCTGTTAATTTGAACTTTGATGAGCCGGCATTTTTTTTTAAATCCATGACTGTAGAGCAGGGAGGTGTAATTGGAAGGTAGGTGGTTCAAACCCTGGCTGCTCTGGTCAAAGTATCCTACCCCCCTCCAAAAAAGCACAGACACAGTCCATTTACTATTACATAATCTCTTCAGCCTGTGTCCTGAGTCTGCAGCAGGGTGCGGTGTGCCCCAAACACCTCACTAGCAGGCGTGCACGGGGCAATCTAGCTGCTTCTTTTGATATGGATTAGTCCCAGCTCTACTTTGAGTCAGCATCCTGATCAAACCCTCAGCTGCCCATAAAAATCATGCACAAATAAACCCCATGTTTCCAAAAAACGAAATAAAACAAAAATCATGAACTCGTGATTTGATGGGTGGGTGTATCGGGTACCGCATTGGAATGGTTTAAATCCTATTTGTCAAATCGATCTTTCTCTGTGGCTTCCTCTAAGTTCAGATCCTCTGTCAGCTCTCTTGCCTATGGGGTGCCTCAGGGCTTTGTCTTGGGACCAGTATTGTTTTTGTTGTATTTACTCCCTCTTCTTCTTCTGCAACTTCTTAGCTCTTTCTCTGATATTTCATATCATTGTTATGCAGATGATATTCAGCTATATATCTCTTTTAGGCCACCTGATGTTTCTAAGCTCCAAATCCTGCAGTCCTGCTTAGATTCTGTTAGAGATTGGCTGGCTGGTAATTACCTTCAACTAAATGCTGATAAAACGGAAGTCATTGTCTTTGCTCCTGAGAAATTTGTTCCCCTCGTGGTTAAAAATACATTACATTTCATCCAGCTCTGACGCTGGACACACACGTTAAATCTTTGGTTCGCTCTTGTTTTTACCATTTAAGAAATATCGCTAAGCTGAGTCCCATTGTGTCACGTTCCGAATTGGACATGATTATTCATGCTTTTGTTTCATCTAGCTTAGATTATTGTAATTCCTTGTTTACTTGCTTAAGTAATGCCTCCCTGGAACGACTGCAGGGTGTTCAGAATGCTGCTGCTAGGCGTCTGATAAAGCATCATAAATACTCCCATGCCACTCTCCTGCTGATTCAACTGCATTGGCTCCCTGTCAAGTTCAGGGTCCAATTTAAGATCATAATCATGACTTATAGGGCCCTGCACGGTGTAGCTCCAACTTACTTAAGTGATCTTCTTCTTTCCTATCACCCCAGCAGGTCCCTGAGGTCTTGTAACCAGGGGTTGCTGGCTGTCCCGCATACAAGGTTAAAAACAAAAGGTGACAGAGCGTTTGTATCAGCGGCTCCCAGACTCTGGAACTCGCTCCCTTTGAGTTTGAGATCTGTGGACTCAGTCATGTCTTTTAAAAAGCAGTTAAAAACCTGTTTAAACTCGCTTTTGGTGGATTTTGTTTTGTTTTAGATTTTAATGTCTGTTTTCTGTCTCTGTAAAGCACTTTGTGATTTTATCTTGAAAGGTGCTATATAAATAAAATTTTATTTATTATTTATTTATTTATTTTATTTTGCATCTCATGAGCCAGTTGTAACAGAACACACAATGAATGAAGTGAGTGGAGATAAGTTATTTTAACTAATTTGTTGAGGAAGGAAATCCACGGGGAAATCAGCGTGACACAGACGGATGATATGAGCTAACTCTCCTGCTATGTTTCTTTCTTTGAAATCGCAAAGCTGTGATTCTATAGAAGTTCACTGAATTCACAAAAGTTAAAGATTATTTGGAGACATCAAATCATAAACAGAAGGGGCTGTCTCAAAAAAGGTGAGACGCAGTGGATGTGATGTGGTTAGAAAGTGACAGATGTCTCCTCCCTCAGCGGCAGGAATGCCTCAGCAGGCCGACACACGTCCTGCTTTAGTCTCAGTGGATAACAAGCCTCCGACAGTCTGACAGAACAACAGAGGACATGAGAGGATACCGAGGCGTCAAGTACACCTTATTCATCTTCTGCTACTTCTTTTGGGTGAGTCTCTCCCAGTTTGAACAATTTATTGTTTAAAAAAATGTAGCATCATACTTTCATTGGTGCGTGATAGTAGCAAACCTGTTGCATAATAGTGACTAAATGCCTCAGTTGCACCATAACAGAGCTACAAACAGCATTTTAATATTTAATATGAACTCATTTATCCTTCCGATTTTATTTAGACATGTTGGATTTAACAGGAAGCCAGTGAAGAAAAGCCAATATCAGAGAAACATGCTCTCTCTCTGTTAGTACCCTTACTGCAGTTTTTAGGGCAGCTTGATGATAATAAACTACAACAATTGTCCAACCTAGAAGTAATAAATCCATGAGCTACTTTTTCAGCGCCACTCTGAGACAGGATGTTTCCAAAGCAGTCCTACACTGTTTAATGTGCAAATATTTAACAAATCCAACATTACTGGAAGCCAAGTCAATGCCACCTAAAGTAAGTATCTGGATTCTAGTTTTAGGGCCAGAGTGGCAGCTCAGATGGCTAAGCTCCTCATCCTTCCTGTAACGGAAAGGCCAGCCACCCTTTAGAGAACGCTCATTTCCACTGCTCGTATCCGTGATTTCTTCACCCTTTTCTGGGTGAGGACCATGACCTCAGAGTTGGAGGTTCACCCAGCTGGGAAATTACTGTAGTTTAACTAACTGGTGTTTGTCATCTGGCTTCATGAATAGAAACTGGGGATCATCTTCATAGCAATACAAATCTATGCTGTGTCTTTAAATGATGCTGATTTTTGTCAATATGAAATAATAAGATCAAGAAAAACTCCCTCCAAAAGGTATCTGAGAGGAAACAAATCATCAATAGTAAGTAAGTAAAATTTATTTATATAGCACATTTCACAGATAAAAATCACAAAGTGCTTCACAATAAGATCAGACATACAAGTTAAAATTAATTAAAAGCCCGTTTGTATAAAAATGTCTTCAGCTGCTTTTTAAAGGAGTCAGTAGAGTCTAGACAGAGAGTCCCACAGCCTCGGTGAAAAGCTCAATCCCCACGTGTTTTAAACCTGGTACGTGGGACCACCAGTAGCCTCTGACCTGAAGACCTAAGTGCTCGGGATGAAGCATGAGGTTTCAGCAGGTCAGAGATATACTGGGGAGCTTCACCGTGCAGAGCTCTAAAAGTTACAACGAAAATTTTAAAATAAACCCTAAAATTTACAGGCAACCAATGAAGAGAAGCCCAAACTGGAGCAATGTGTGACCTCTTATTTGTACCAGTTAAAAGTCTCGCCGCTGCATTCTGTACAGACTGAAGGCGATCCAGAGCTGGTTTGTTGAGACACGTAAAAAGACCGTTACAATAATCCAAACGAGAAGAGATAAAAGCACGAATCATCTCAAGTTCTGCCTTTGACACCAGTCTGAGTTTAGAAATGTTTCTTAGATGATAAAAACAGTTCTGGACAAGTTGTTTAGAGTGTTTCTTACGAGACATTGAACTGTCAAATATAACACCTAAGTTTCTGAGACTCGACTGAAATGAAGGGTCTAAAGAACCGATATGCTGACTAATTTCTGAGAGCATGTGATCAGGTGCAGTAATCAAAGTTTCTGTTTTATCTGCATTTAACTGAAGGAAATTGTCATTTAACCATTGTTTGATTTCTGACAGACAATTATTTAAACAAGACAATTTATAAAACTCAGAAGCTTTGAAAGAACAGTACAACTGAATGTCATCAGCATAGAGATGATACGAAATATTATTGTAACGTCTGATAATGTGGCCTAGAGGGAGGATATACAGCAAAAAGAGAATAATCTCCAGCAGGGGAGGGTTTATTTCCCATGAAGGCCAGAAAGATGGCGTGTACAGAACGTAACAAAGGAGGTACTCTGTAAAAATAACCAGTTATCTTTCATATGTCAGGTTTTAGAGATGGACATACAAATAGTAGAACTCAACAAAACCGGAGCACACACTTCCTGGTCTGTTATCACAACTGAACGCTGTTAGTATTTAGCTGTCAGCTAAAGAAGCCACATCTCAACAGTGCAAACTTTATTATAAGATTTAATATATATTTTTTCACAGTTATCCAAGTGGCCTTTAGAGGAACTGCAGGTTTTGATGCTTCCACAATGGCTTTGTTTTTCAGCACTAGAAGCTGTAGCTTGCTCCCGGGCAGGCTTCCAGAAGCTGGCCAATCAAAATGAGAGTGGGCTCTTAGGGAGGCATTTAAAGAAAGAGGCCAAAACGGGTTGTTTCACAGAGAGGATGAAGTGAGGGGCTGTGTGAAGGGCCAGGATAACAACCACACTGATACACTTTATATTTAAGATGATGTTTTCCAATAAAAATCATCTCTGTCAAGTATTTTTAGAACAGTTTCAGAGATAATCTCCATTTATACTTACATGCCTTTTCGTGTATGGTGAGAATGTATGTGCTGGTAAACAGGAAGCAATAGAAAATACTACAGAGGAGGAACAATAGCAGAAAGTAAGAGCAGAAATGTATCTTCTTGGACCGATAGTCAGTGTGGGGAAGGTTACTTTTAAAATGTATTCCATTACAGATTACAGATTACATGCCCCAAAATGTATTCTGTAACGTATTCCGTTACGTTACTCAATGAGAGTAACGTATTCTGAATACTTTGGATTACTTAATATATTATCATGCTGTTTACAACTACATGAATGTACTATTGCTGTGATTTATTACTGTTACTGAAGGTCCGCGGCTCCGAACCGTAGTAAAGGGACCTCTGGCTAATACGTCAGGTTCGTGTCGGGCTCGTAGCCGAAAACTAGCTTTACTTTGTTGTCTGGGTCAACTTTGCTAGCAGAGACAGAGAGAGGCGTTGAAAGGCTGCTCCCACAGAACTTATTGTTTCAGAGGAAAACACGAACACGGTGTACAGTCGAGTCTTAATAGCTTACTTACAACTGGGCTCGTCAGGCTCTCTTCTTGGCTGCAGTGGTTATTATTATGTTTACATGCTTCCAGCTCCCGTTTCTGCTCGATGACAGCTCGTACTTTTCCTTTTTCTCCCTCCCTCGCTCACAGACACATAACGTGTATGGCAGTCCATTCTCCCTGCAGCACGGACTACACTGCCCATGATGCTACATTCTTTAGAGCTATACCTGTAGCATTCTGCCTGTTAGCTTAGCAC
The DNA here is from genome assembly GCF_963576455.1 of Neolamprologus multifasciatus. Classification (NCBI taxonomy): domain Eukaryota; kingdom Metazoa; phylum Chordata; class Actinopteri; order Cichliformes; family Cichlidae; genus Neolamprologus; species Neolamprologus multifasciatus. The sequence continues at coordinate 29,488,083 of NC_140453.1, read as the reverse complement.
AACAACAACAAAAAGGCCTCTCTCACCCAGGAAACACGCAGAGAGAGAGCGTCACCCTGTAACCATGGCAACCGTAACGCTGCCTGGAACAACAGAACGTAGCTGTCAAACAAAACCCAAACAGTCCTGACCCGCCACAATATGAAACAGGGAAGTACCACCGTGTAATCCATTTATTTCAACAAAGTAACTGTATTCTAAATACCACCTTTTTAAACGGTAACTGTAACGGAATACAGTTACTCATATTTTGTATTTTAAATACGTAACGGCGGTACATGTATTCCGTTACTCCCCAACACTGCCGATAGTGAGATGAAACGTAAAGCAGGGAAACATTGGACTGAGGCTTGTTTCAGAGTAAACATGGTGGCATACTTGGGAGGCACTGTGAGTGTGACATCCATCGCCAGCAGAAGCCACAACTATGTGAAAACAATATGTCAGTTGAACTGCTCTGGTCTAATTTGTGTGATTGATAAGACCCAATCAGGATGCAAATCTAGGTGTTCATGTCGTCATTTCCAAGTGGGCTTCGTCTCATCCAGGCTAAGCCACAGAAATGAAAATGATGTTAATTCCAGTGACAGTAGAGCTAGTTACAGCTGTTCCTCTGTGTTAATGAAATCTGCGTTTCTCTGTGACTTTGCAGGTTGTGAGTGCCGTACTTATAGCAGTGGGGATCTATGCTAAGATTGCCAGAGAGAAAGGTAGGTTAGTTTAGTCCTCTTTGAATTATTGATTTTTTCTTGGCATTATTAAAAAATGAAAGGAATTTAAGCCTCATTTCTCTGCATTCTGTCTGAATGTTATCTTTATTGTGCACAGTCAAGATGGTATGAAGGTTTGTTTCGGCTTTGTTTTGTCTAATTCTCACGCATAGATATCTGGTAACTATCTCTAGATTTTTGTACCTATCTCTAGATGAGTCATAGGGTGGGTGGAGCCAGGCTACGACCTGGATAGGTTGTCAGTCTACTGCAGGTACAACACAGAGTCTGACAACCATTCACACTCAGATTCATACATGTGGCCAATTTCGAGTCACCTTCCATGTTTTGGACTGTGGGAGGAAGTTGATCAAGTTGTCATGGAAACAGTGTGAGAGTGTAACGGAGTCTCTTGATATGTAAAATATTAATTACTAATGCCAGGGTTATAAAATCTGTCCACACAGTCACTTTGTGAAGATTCAAACTAATTAAGCAAAGATTTGTTTTATGGATTGTGAAAGTCTCCAAGTCGGTGGAATGTCCTGGAATAACGGCCGTGTATGAATGTCGGGAAATCAAAACAAGGCTTGTTGATCACATTCCTGAAGATGAGCCACGGAGTTCTTCAGACATGTTTCAACGTTTACTTGCTCTTGTGTTATCACTGATGTCGAGGTGAATGTTGGCTCGTTCACAAACCTCTGGGAAACAACTGGGTCAAAACACTGAGGCAGACTTTGTGAAGGACTTTTCCAGGATTCCCAAAATGACCTTTTGGGTTCCAGGGTCCATTTTGGAATCAGGTTTACGTCGGGGTAAGTTCTGCTAACAATAGGTAAGCGAGGACGTTTAGCCATGTCTTCACTTTTGGAAAGACCTTAAAAGAGATTTTTCAAGGACTTGGGTTTCGGGTCCATGTTATGATCATGTTTAAGTCGGGATAAGGGTCCTGGAAATCCATGATATCCACAAACATAGAAGAACATATACTGTGTGTGTGTATAGATGTGGTTGACACCCTGACGGTTGATCCCGCTCTACTGTTGATCGTCGTCGGCTCTGTGATGTTCCTCATCACGTTCCTCGGATGTTTCGGGGCGCTGCGTAACACCATCTGCTTGCTGAAGACGGTATGTCAGTGTGCTGGTTTTTATCTGGTTCTGACTCTGGCCGTCTGTTCTAATCAGCTCCTATTTGCCCTGCAGTTTGTGGGACTCCTGGTGGCCATTTTACTCTTGCAGATCGCAGCTGCATTCGTGGGATACTTTTTCACTGATACGGTAACAAGACGTCGAAAAATCGTACTAAACCGATGCAGTAAACAAACCAACGTGACAGTTCTCTTGTTTTTCAGGTGATGGAGAGAACTGAGAGGCTGATGATGAAGGCAATTGAACAATACAGGGAGGACCAAGACCTGGAGAACGCCATTGACTTCATCCAGAAGAAGGTGAAGACGAGTTTTAAGATTCAGTAATCTTTCTTTTTTACGGTTGTGATGACTTCTGCTTCACTGTGATTGCAGTTCCAGTGCTGTGGAGTTGAAAGCTATAAAAACTGGTCCCGTAACGTCTACTTCGAGTGTTCGGACACCAACCCGAGTCTGGAGGCCTGTGGAGTTCCCTTCTCCTGCTGCATTCGCCTGCAGAACCAGGTCAGAACCAGTCAGTGAGCCAGTCCTGGATATGTCTGGGATGCCTCAGGTGTCCCAAGGCTGTTCCATTCTTTACTTGAGTAGAAATACAGATACTTGTGTTTAAAAAATACTCTAGTAAAAGCTGAAGTACTGAATCACCTTCTTTACTCAAGTAAAGGTGAAAAAGCTCTGAAATGTTCTCAAAGCAAGGACAGTTCTAGCATGGATGTTTATGCAAAAGCAACTGAACCCTGTGCTGTATTAATATAATAATAATAAAATAACATTATACATGATAATACAAATGTTCAAATCTAAATTCGGTTATGTAGGACACACGAGTGACTTTTTCAGTTGCCTCAATAATGGCGTCGTTGTAAATGGTAAGTTTTCCTCTTCATCCAAACAGTGGGCAGCGACTGTAGTGCCTCCACGTGGGGAAAAGAGTCACAACTAACAATCGTTTCTAATGTGAACTCAGATTTTCTTTGTGTTCAGGCTGTGATCAGCTGACCTGCTGGTCTTTGTGGATTTATAATTGAATTTAACAAGATGTAAGCAGATGTTTCATGAGCTGATTTCCCTTTCCTTCACTAACAGTATGCAGCATTTTGTCTTTACACTAAATCAGCGCTCCCCAACGTTTTTTGCTCCACAGACGGTTTAATGTCAGACAATATTTTCACAGACCGGCCTTTAAGGTGTCGCGGATAAATACAACAAAATAAAATGATGCGACTGAGACAAAAACTGTGGTGTTTTGTAAATATAATAATAAATATTAATTCACTGTAATTGTGTAACTTTATTAGCAGCGTCCTCCTGAAGTGCACCAACAACACTGAGAGTAACATCCTCCTCTCTGCCCCTTAACCCTTTAAGACCTACCATAGAACCAAGTCCTCCAGAGCTTATATTATATTTTTACATGCTGTGGAGCCATTTTTGGGAGCATTTCAAGTTGCTATACATCAATACAACCATTACAGCCCAAAATTTAATAATATGTCTGCATTAAGTGCATAGAAATTACATAAATTGCAAAAAAGTGCAATAAACTACAAATTTTTTTTTAATTGTTTTTGTTTTTTTAACATATATTTCTAGTTAGAGAAATTTAAGAGGCTCATCCCTCAAAACTGTAAATACAAAAAAGTTGCACAAAATAGTTTCCCACCACAGGAAATTTATTTTGAGTGTCTTCATAGTTTTATTTTTGAAATACACCAATTTTTATATACTGCAGGAAAAACGAAAATAAATATTAAAATGCAAATTTGCAAAAAAGCAGCATCTGCATCAAAATAAACTATTTCCAGCAGTGCAATATGAGTCCTAAGCATCCCAGAAACGACACAGAAAGTCATAAAGTCAAAGATAACTTTTAAAAACACCAGTATAGGCTCATGAGGCCCTGATGGTAAAAAACTACATTTCCGCAAAATGACGACACTTCCGGTTTCGGGCAGGGGACATGCGAAAGTTCACGCTGATAGAGGTAGGAAGTGTTATGAACAGCTGATCGGATCGGCAAAGCTGTTTCTGGAATATTATGTTTTTGTTGCTGCAAGTGCTTTTTATGCAGTTTTTGCAAAACTATATGTGGAAGGAAACTGTGACCGAGGACAAGCTGATGGCATAAGATGGAAGTACAACTCCTCCGGTTTCATATGCAAAAAAAATTATTGCGCTAGCTCACATGGTTGCAGAGCTACCGCGATTTAAAAATAGTTATGCAAAACAGAGTGTGCCCGCTCCGACAGGTTTTAAAGGGTTAATGCACTCTGGTCGCTATGGTAACGCGTAAATATTTATTTCAAAATAAGACGCACAACAACAACAACAGGAGAAAGACCAGGGAAACCGATTTAACGATAAAAACCCTGAAAACCATAAATTTCACACCCGAGCCTCGACCCCCGGGACGGTACCGGTCCGTGGCCCGGGGGTTGGGGACCGCTGCACTAAATCATATACAGTTGGTATAACGGTGGAATTCAGTGAATTAATCTAAGCGTCATCAGCTTAAATACAAACTAATCTCTGCTACACTTGAGTAACTCAACACTGAGTACGACAGCCACTGTGTTTGTGGGATTTGAAATTATTTGCCACCTAAAGTCGTTACTCTCTTTATGCTTATTCTTCTCAGTAGCTGCAGATCCTTTAGGTTCACCTTTCAGGTAGCGTCCTTGTGGAGAGCTAGCACTGGAGGCATTCTTAAAAATGTCAAAAAAGATCACACGTGACACACCTATGGTATCAAATGTAAATGAGATTTTCAGAAAATTTGACGGTCAGAGGTCAAGTTTTCTGAAAATCTTGTGAATACGACTACTCGAGGACAAAATTGTAAAATTGATACTGTAGGTGTGTCTACTCGGAGACTGGGAGGCAGTGCTGGCTGTTCCCAGTCCAGCTCACACCCTGTTTGATGGGCAGGATGAAACAAGATGAGCTGAAACTATTGATTTTCTTACAGGTGAACGTTGAATCCATGCACAAATTAACTTCTTGTCCATGCTGGTGTTCAGTGCATCAAAGGCCTTTTTGTGTTACCTTAAGCAGCTTCTTTCTTTTGCAGACTGTACTGAACACCATGTGCGGTTATGGGATGCAGCAGCTGGAGGAGAAACTGGCCCGTCAACACATATTCACCATCGGCTGCCTGGATAAAATTGTCTGGTGGGCCAAACACAATCTGCTTCTGGTGGCTGGTCTGACCGCCGGCCTGCTGCTGCTCGAGGTAACACTAGTGAGCGTTTGGCTGCAACAAAACCTCTGAAGTCACTGACAGCAGTTTCTGATCTTTGGTGTGTTTCCTTGAGCAGGTCTGCATGATAGCTTTGGCTGCTGTTCAGATCTGCTGGATAAAAAACGTTCTACAGCAACAACAAAGAAAAGCAGCTCAAAGCAAATCGGAGAGGAAGGAGAGCCTCTGGTTTCCTGCTTTTGCAAACCTTAATGATGAATAAAACCCTTTGTTGAGAAAGTGGGGGATGCTGTGTTTACACTGTGAATTTATAGGTTTGAGCTGTGGATTTGAGGTTTGTACAGTGTGTGAACGCATCGATGCTGGGCTCCAGGAGGCAGTTGAAATACTACCTGAAACTCAGTTTTGTCATTTTTACGTAGCGCTCAGTGTTTCTATTGCTGCCTTTCTAGTAAACAGAATTTATAATTCACCAAAAAGATCTGAGTTAGTCAAAACATGACATGAACAGATATGTTTTTTATAATGTGAAAATGTTTCATTATCATATCATGTGCAAGCTGTTCTTTGGTCAGTGAAATAAGTCAGTCAGCCTCGTTCTGTCCAGTGTGAAGGCTTGTAAAGCTTAAACTAAGCATAGTTTTCTAACATGCTAATTAAAAAATGAGTTAATGCTGTGAAAGCCTGATGTATTTCTAAAGCTATCCAAGTACGCTCAGCCCCACTCTCCTGGCCGAATAATCTCCCCGACCTCCTGATGCCTGCGTTGCATGTTTATCAGCCAGGAGACTGAAGTTTGCGTCCTGTTTGTGGGACCTTTTGCAGCTTTTCATCCCATTTGCTGTGTTTTTTTTCACCTGCCTGCATTAAAAGCTACTCGGTTTGGGCTTGTGACTCTGGATACAATGTGACTCTTTACACTGAGGAATGACAAACGCAAAAGGACACCTTGTGCATAACTGAAGCACACCTGCTGCTTTCATAAATATTCATCATGCTACAGCCCAGCGATGAGAATGACCTGCATTTGACATGGGAAGAGAATGTGTTGGCTGTTTGGCATCTATAAACAAGAAATGAATGAACATTGAAAGAATATTATGTGCTTACAAAACTAACTAAAGTCTTTATTTTGATCTGTGTTTATTTGGCTTAATGTGCCAATACAACCGGCCTGGGGAAGTTTTGGTGTAAAGAGACTGCAGAGAATGTGTCTGTGATTGTGTTTGTACTGTTTATACTGTTACTGTTTATATCCTATAATGTGATAAATAAAATACATATTGTGATAGAAATAGATAAAAATAAGAGCTAAATTAACAAAAACTATAAAACTGTGTTTGTCTGTACGTCTGCTATTAGCTGTTCAAACAGACTAACCTCTCTCGTCAGGTTGCCAGTCTATTGCTGGACTAACCCAGAGAGACAAACATTCACATCTATGGCCAGTTCAGGACAACCAGTTAACCTAACCCCATGCATGTATCTGGAACTCATACAGACAAACTCCAAACAGAAATTATTATAAATTATTATTGCATGAAAAGGCTGCTGCTGAATGATACCTGCAGAGATGGCATGCTTACATGCTGTTGGGGCGGCTGTAGCTCAGGAGGTAAAGCAAGCCGTTTATTAATTGGTTAGATGGAAAGTACTTAAAGTGTAAACTGAACTTTGCTGTTTGCTCTTGTTTGTGTCTACATTAGGATGAGGGTTGGGTCTCTCGGCAGGTGTATATTGTGAAATTATACAACAATACATATCAGGCCATGTTGCAGAGAGAGTAAGCTACTGGAGTACTTCTACAAAACCGGAATGAATTATGTGCAATATATTACATTTATGAGTAGAAATTCCAATACTGCTGTTAGTACTCAAACGCTGCTGTGCATCAGTATATTAGTGTTTCCAGATAGTTCTGAGTTTTCCCTCAGCTGGGAGAGTGTGACTGTTGCAGTTTATCTCTAAGATTGAAGCATCCTTGCCTTTAAGTATTAAGCACCTTGAGGTGACTGTTGGTGTGAATAAAATGAAGCTGAACTGAATTGGACACAAAATACACTCCTGGAAACAGGTAGTCATGGCAACAAAGACAAAAACAGTGAAACAGGAAAACAGAGAAGGAAGATGTGTGAAAAAGCAGGACACTATCCCCTCTTTTTTTTTTTAATGAAAAATGTGTATTTTTAAACTCCTGAATAAGCATAATAAACCTGGTGTGAATACATTCTCACATCAGAGCCTCGTACTTTGATTATTTATCTACTTTCAATATTTTTATATTTTATTTCATTAAAAAAGTTACCACATTTAAAATGATTTTAACTGGTACAAGCAATAAGAATAAAAGTGCATTATTCACAGGGTTACATGCAAAACTGTAATTATTTGTATACCTTTGTTGTATATGGAAGGTCAGAAGTGGCAAAATGAATTGAAAAAAATACACAATTTAATAATTAATTAACTGTGTCAAAGATAAATTAAAATATGTCATAAATAAATAATTAATTAAATGTGTCAATAGTTAAATACAATTTGAAATAAATTAAAAAAGTGTTTTTTAAATGTTTTAAATCAAATGAATGGGCATGTAATTAATTATTGAAATATTTATTCAATTAATGAATGAAACATTTAATTAATTATTAAATTGCATATTTAATTAATTCATTTTGTCACTCCTGGCCCTCCACAGTTGTACAGATTAAACATATTATACAACTGCTGGGGTATAATGACCATCTGAGGTGCTTTTAAAGTCTTTAAAAGATGATTAAAATTTTGTAAGAAGCTGATTCTGTTATTAGAACATACTCTTTTATAAATGTTCATTCCTGTTTCATACTTTGTAAAACCTGCACTGACTCTATTCCACACTGGTGTTTCCAACCAAACAATGATCTGATTGGACTGGATTCAGTTCTTCGTGCATTTCAGTCTCTGTTCCTCTAGTGCCCCCTGCAGGCTGCATTGTAAATTCAAAACTTGGACAGCAATCATACCAGTGACCAATCTCGTTATCTTGCTAGAAGTCTCATCTTGAGTTACAGAGTTGCAACAAGGCTTCGCATCTTTTAATTTCATTTAATTATTGCTAAGCTAAAACCTCTGAACATCAGGTCATTTTACAACGTGCCCATCTGCTCTGAAGGATTTGCATGCTAAGTGAAACTTACAAAGCTAAGAGACCCCCTGGTAAGCCTGCCTAATCCCTGTTGTTCTTCTCAAACTAATTAAGTCTTCATAGTACCTTTAATCTGTGGTGGATTATTAGCTAAGGCACCTGCAGTTGCATGTCGTTGGACGGATTCAGTCCCGTGGCTCTCACGCTTGCTTTACTGGATTAATGGCTGCAGTGCTTTGTGCAGGTAAAAATAACTGCAGCATCGAGCTGCAGCAATGACGTCCCTTTACTGTCCAACCTGAACACTAAAAAACTGCAATTACTATCAGTGTTCTACTAAAAGCCATAATTCATTGTACACCGGCTGGCCACTTTATTAGGTATACTGTTACATATACTGCAATCATGTGGCAGCAAAGCAGTGCAGTATTGTTTAAATGCCACAGCCTACCTTGGTTTTGTTGTCACTCATGTCTTTATGACCACAGTGTATCCATCTTAAGTTCAGCCCAAAAACAAAGGAAAAATTGCATTTGGTGAATTGTTTATTTATTGTAACAATGCTTAGATCATTGGAAATTCTGTTTATTTCCCCTTAAATTGAGCTACATTTGTAAGAAAAATCCACTGGTGGGTTGAGCAGCAGAGTTGAGTGGGTTGCACCCATGAAAAACTTCCATTGCCAAACAGATTATTCTGCTGTGGAGTTGATTGTGACTTTTGTGGTTTATTGAATTAGATGATTGAAACAAGCAATTTAACAATTCATTTATTTGCTAAACCGTGGCCTCAGTAGCGTGTGGAGCACAGCAGCCTGGCACCTCGTCATGCTGGTCACCAGCTCGGTCATAAAGATGGCATCCCATTCTTCAATCAGCATTTATTGTAAATTAGCTGTGTTTGAGTAAGCTGTTTGACATTAGCAGATAAATATTTGGCAAGTTTTCCATTGCTGCATTTTTCAATCTGCCACAAAGTGATTCTGGCACACTGTCGGGCAACTTAGTAAGAGAAAGCAGTCCTCTACTCACACAGTATAGTCGTGTCCAAATTCATGGGCTGCATCCTCCTGAGGACCCGGCCTTCGTGGTCTACGTGGGCCGGGTCCTTAACAGGTCGGGTAGGCCGGAAGTAAACGGCTGTGAAATTGGACGGTCGAGCCTTCTGACTGTCTCGGTGGAGTTTAATAAACTCGGCCGTCAGCTCCTTGCTATCTAAAATATAACAGGACACTGGCGTAAATTCTCGACCGTCTCACACTTCTGTTTAATCAGTTTTCTGTTTGACGTTTAGTCAGCTGTGTGAAAACCACCCGGGGGATTAATGAAGTTTTATTTAATTTTATCTAATCTAATAACTTTAATCTCAGCCAAACTGATTTCCTCACGAACAAACAAAACACTGAAAAAAGCCCAACAATAACATTTTTAGGTTGTCTAAGTGACTTATATATTACGTTTAACCTGAGCAGCGAAACTCCGCGGTGATCTGAAAATGACGTGCCGGCAGTTGTGCCGTTCTCGGCGGCTTCAGTGACCCTCGAGCTCCCGGCTAGCTATCGAGCTGGTGGGTAACAGACGTCTCTGAAAACGTCGAAGCACTTTTGCAAATATGCGATATCTTGATAAACCGAGCAGATATTTGATGTTTACACAGCTACTTTCTCCCCTGAAAATGTGTTAAAAGTTTATTTTGTGACCCAGAAAGATTAATAAGAGTAATTTTAAAACTTAGTAGCGGCCGCCATTGTTGGAAACTGAAGTTTGGCTGGGCCGCGCTATGAATTCTGGGATATGGTGGGCCACAAAGGACACACCCGACCCATCCTTCAAATTCGGGGAAAAGGAGGACGCATTTGTCGGCTGCATTTGGAGGAGTCTATGAATTTGGACAGCCTTCGGCGCGTCGCTGTGACGTAATCGGTCTACAAATGCGGCCTCAGGAGGACGCAGCCCATGAATACATACACTATACTATACACGACCTGTATAGTGTGAGTGGGGTCCTGCTGACTTCATCGTTAGTCTAACCTCAGATTCAGGAGAAACATTGTGGTTTTTATCCTGTTACAGAATGCTGCATCAGGTCTCTGTCCTTTCAAAGATATCTGAAGGTGCATCTGGGTTTTATGAACTTTGTGAAGAGAAGGTGATCATTTGCATCCCTCCTTTGTGAGGTGCTTTGGCTGTGTGGGTTGTCCGACTTGTTCCCACAAGACATTTAGTCGGAGTACAACCATTACAAGAGCTTGGGCCAACAATAAGTTGGACAATAAATATTGGGTAAATGGTAAATGGACTTGTTCTTATATAGCGCTTTTCTACTCTGTCTGAGCGCTCAAAGCGCTTTATACAACTAATTCATTCACCCAATCACACAAGCACTTTTTTCTGACCTAAGTGCTAAGTAGTCTACCATTCATACACATTCACACTCCGATGGATGCATCGGAGAGCAACGCGGGGTTAGTTTCTTGCCCAAGGATATTTGGCATGCAGACTGGAGCAGCCTGGGATCGAACCACCAACCTTCTGGTTAGTGGCTGACCTGCTCTGCCACCTGAGCTACAGCCACCCCCTGTAGTGGGTTAGGGTAGGACTCTGCCACGGCTGCCCTTCGTCACCAAGTTTATAATTTTTATGAACAAAATAAAGGTAATTGTGTCCCTACACTCACCTACGGTCACAAGTTGTGGGTAGTGACTGGAAGAAGGACATTGTAGATACTAAAAGGTGGAGATGAGTTTTCCACTAGTACCTACTGGGCCCGGCTTGACTCAATTCTTTTTTTAGGGCTTTCCAGCTTTTGGTAGCACCTGGTACCAGGTACCTTTTAGTACCTACTGATCTGGGTTCCAAGTGAAGCATGCCACTGAAAATGTGACGTCAACAGACTGCATACTGCCGATAGGTCAGTCAGTGGTATGAAGGAGCAGCTCCCTCACAAAAATCAAAACAGCCCTTTTTGAAAGCACAGGAGAGAAATAGTTTCACACAAAGCAACATGTTAGTGCACATGTTCACCATCGGTTTAGCAGCAGGTATAGCACCTTCTCAATGTTTTCATTTGCTGTGTTGTTTGTGTTACAAACAAATGACATCACTGGACTTTCAGCGCCATAGCTATAACGGCCTCTCCTCTGCTAGGATGCTGTCCCTGTAACCTGATCCTGAACAAGTCAAAAAAGATGGATGGAGGTCAAGTTCTGCAAGTTTGGAAGTTCTGGCTTTCCATTCATTGCAGGATATTTTTGACTCACTTTGACATATGTACAGAAATATCTCCATGAAAAAGAATTGATGTACATATTAACATGTATTTATTTTAAAAAACAAACAAACATAAATGACAAATAACACACCATATAAAAAAACACAAGTGTCATACAGTATATACAAGATGCATTGTGATGAAGACAAAATTTCAGTAAAACTTCAGTAAAAGTTGAAAATGCTAGCGTTTGTTGGGCTGATGGTGTGTGTTGGCAGAAGAACATTGAGGTTAACAGTATTTACAGTTGTGGTCTGAAGTTTACATTCACTCATCAAGGGCATTATTGCCATGGTAACACTGAGCTTTTAATGGTTTTTCGCGTTGTTCTTTTCCCAGAGTGGAATAATTGAACATTATACCTTTAATGACTTAAAAAAATCATAATTGGGTCTAGATCAGGGGTGGGCAATCTCAGTCCACGAGGGCCGGTGTCCCTGCAGGTTTTAGATGTCCTCGAACCAACACAGCTGATTTAAATGGCTAAATTAGCTCCTCAACATGTCCTGTAGTTCTCCAGACGCCTGGTAACAAACTAATCATGTGATTCAGGTGTGTTGACCCAAGGTGAGATCTAAAACCTGCAGGACACCGGCCCTCAAGGACTGAGATCGCCCACCCCTGGTCTAGATGTTTATATATAGAATCAATACTGTACATACATGTACTAACTTAGTTCCTTAAGTTACTGGTGCTGGATTTATCCCTATGATGTCTTGTATGTAACTTCTTACCACAACTGTAGATTAAGGCAGGTCTACATTTTCACATTTAACTCAAACAAACAAACAAAAAGCTACTTTAAAACAGAGACATTCAGGGGCACTTCAAGCAGTTTAAAGAGCTGTATCTCAACCACTGAACATCAATTCATGCAGCATACAAATCTTTAATCTTTCCTTTAATTTCTCCTTCTCACTTTTAGCCCTGAAGATAAATAGTCAGTATTTCATTCTATTTTTATACAGACTCCTAAACTCAAGGTAATATACACAGCTAAGAAGTACTGGAAAGGTTAAAAAAGTACATAATTAGAAAACATTAATAACACCATTATTGTGTCAGAATTTCCGGGGATCCATATTGTTTAGATTGATGAATTTTTGACATTTGGACCTGGAAATATTATTGTGAAGATAAACACAACAACAAACACAACATGCAACTGAAAACGTTGTGCTCTCAGAATACCAATTTCTACATATCAGTTACTTATTGTTGTGCTTTTAATTTAATATGTATTTTATAGAGTTGGGTGTTTTGAAACGTGTTGATTGTTGTGCTGAGACGTAACTTTTACGTTAAAGGCAGTTATTCTCCATTTCTGCCTTGTGTTGCAGTTTTTACAGTTTTCACCATCTGGTGAGTAGCTTTTGAGTGTTTGCATATAATCTCATGTCTTACATGCAAACTATGGATAACAAACTATGGGTAGTCTGCTAGCAACCAAAGCCATCACAAGGAGGCTTTTGGTACAGCACCCTCTTCGTGACCTATTTTATCCATTCACACCGATTCACACAAGCACTTTTTTCTATGTAAATACTTTCTATCTGTCACACATTCACACTACAATGGATGCATCAGAGAGCAACTTGCCCAAGGATATTTGTCATATTGACTGGAGCAGATGGAGATCCAACTAACAACCTTTCAATTTGTAGCTGACATCCTAATTTTTCCCCTGCAACTGTTGGTTGCATCTTGAGCTACATAAGCATGACGTCTCTCAGCACGTAGCCAGTATTGGTATCTTCATCACGTCAACTCAGATGACATGAGTTGTTGTATTACATAGAAGACATATAGCACATACAGTACATCTTAGTGGTTCAGAAAAGCCTTGTCAACTATGTTTTGTCACTGAGATGGAGTGTGAGCATCAGCTATGCACAAACTTGGGCCCCATAATGCTGATTTTGCTATAGATTATGCAGAGCTCCTTTCAGTAATCCTTACAAGTGAATTAGTAAATTGAGAGCACTTATATGTGGTGTGCTCTTCAGATCACCTGGCCTTAACAGAAAGTTGGTTTTGTGGCTCCAGAGGCTCCTGATAAATCACTAAAGTAACCAATTCTGAATGTTTAGTAGACCCAGAATGAAATTAAAATCACATTAGCTGCAACTGTCATCGACAAAATCCCACAAATCCACACAGCACTTTGTTTACCTTGCAATGTTCAAGTGAAAAAACAAAAAAAACAAAAAGAAGAAAATAATGCACCTCGACTTTGCATGAAGTCAGTGAGAACGCATGCCAGCATGCTACTGTATACAAAGGAATCAGAAGAAGGTTGACTCTACAAGATGAAGAGCACTTGAATTCGTTCATTACACTTTAACCCTTCACCCAGTGTGTGCACCGAGCATCAGCCAATCAGATCACAGTTCAGTGATTCAGACATCAGGAATTGGATTTCTAAAATGAACTTCTCCTGAAAGGAAAACTCATCTTACCTGCAGTTACATACAATAATAATAAAATCAATAGTTTGACATTTTGGTGGCTTTAATTCGTGACCTGTGATACCGAGTCATTCTAACCACATGGTGGCTATGATTAGCACAGCGACACAAACCCATTTATTTCAGCCACAGTGGACCAAAATAAGCCGATGCAATAAAACCTGTAATTCCTGTAGCTGGAGGGCTTCTTTTAAAAGCACCGTATCTGCTTTTTCTTGTTTTCTGTCCTGCATTCACTGCTGCAGTCTCTGGTGTTATTAAATGTAAAAGTAATCCCAGTGAACAAAAAGTGCCAGCTTCAGATTGCTCTGTGCTGCAAGTTCATGAGCACTGGGTGCTGCCCCTCTGCAGGCTTCCAGAAAGTGCCTAATCAGATGGACGTGGGCTTATGCCCAGGCCTTAAAGAGACAGGAGCTTTTTTGAGACAACAGACGAGTTGAGGGGTGGCTGGAGTGCTGGAAATGAGAACAATAGAGGCTGCTGAAATGTGTTACCTCACACATTTCTTGTCCTTAATGAGCAAGTTCCGAAATAAGCAGTCCAGTTTTGGCCACCTCCACCTCAAGTTAGCTTAATCAAGCTGACACCAAGAAGGAGGTTCCTGTATATAATTAATCTCTTCTTAACAATCCTGTTCAGATGGCACTATGAGGTCTCGCAGACCCAGTTGGACCTTTGCAAGGTGAGTTGCTCCACTGTCTCCATTCACACCTGGCAGATGTTGTAGTAGACTGTGTGTGCATTCATCTGGCTCACCGAGTCACCCGTCAAATCGAACGTGCAGTCTTTGTGTGTGTGCATCTCCGTCATTGGCACATCGACCGTGTTGGAGTTTTTGTGCGGAGTCTGTGTCCCGTAGGACGGCACAGGCTGCAGATGAAGTGCAAAAACATGTTAGCCTCTTACTGCTAGATCAGCATGCTTAATCAGCAAACTAGCTACGACCAGCTAACCCCTGCTTTGAGTTTCATTGCTAATCTAGATTAACTAACTTCATTCAGAACACACAGAAAAGAACATCTGCCTTCTCACAAAGAGGCGTTTAAAGCAACATGCCCAAACAACTCAAGAAATGTTGATCAGTGCTGGTAAGTTGACTGTGACAGAAACAGCTTCAGCTATCACGTCTGTGGCTATTAACAGACTGTTCTTCCCGGCAACATGGAGCACTGAGTTCAGTAGATATGGGAGGAGCTAGTCTGAGGCTCAGGATGACAGTAGGAGCTTTAATCCTTTGTAGTTGTTGGTCCAATCTGAACACACCTACTGCTGTAATCGTATTATGTCCATAGACATGAATGAAGCAACAGGTCACAGGCTCAGGGGTATAGTCATCAGGTACATACAGAGATATGTGGTCTGTAAAGTTGGTCATATAAAGACAGTCATATAAATGGAACATGTCCCAAACCCTCTAATAAAGGTAAAAGTCCCATAAATACAATGATGAGACACAAATGTTTTTGCATTTGCTGATTAGTTGAATAAATTTGTTGTTGGGAGTTTTTAAGTATTTTCTATTCAAAACAAACTCTAAACAGTTTGCACATCACTACATTCTGTTATGTTACCCTATTACACAGCATTTGTTTTTAAATTAATCTTTTTTAGAAACAGGCTCATACTAATATACAGTTGTGGTCAAAGGTTTACATCCGCTAATCACAGGAACAAATTTCATGGTCATTTTGGGCTTTCTGTTAATTCTTTGAACTGTTCTTTTTCCAGAATGGGATGCTTGTACAGCATCCATCTTTCAGTCTTGGATTATCTCTAACATTAGACCAGTACAAGAAGAAACAGGCTCAGCCCGATATGTACATATGATCACTTAAATACTTTAATGAGAGGTGCTGAATGTTCTACAGGGTCTTTTGACTTGACAAGGCCAAGGCCTATAAACTTCTCACATGATAAACATGATTTGTAGTTTTGCTGGACAGCGCTCACTGGACTGACCGATCCTGAGAACATTGGGAAAGTCCAAAGAAAAAGAGAACTCTAGAGTTGCACATGTTGGGAAGTTCTCTTAGTTCTCTTAGAGCCGTTTGTAAACATATCAGATCCTGATATCATCAGATTGTACATGAGTAGGTTATTCAGCTATATCATCGCTTTGCCAAGATCTGTAAGATGACCCAAACTGTCACCCTCAGATGACAAACTGCTGGAACATCAGTGTCACTGTCCACAGTGAAGTGAGTTTTACATCTCCGTGAACTGAGACGGTTGGGACTGAGAAAGAAGCCAATGCTCCAACATCGAGAACTTCAACCTCAACTTAAATTTGTCCACACAGAGACTTTCTAGAGAAAAGTTTAATGGTGAGACGACACAAAGTTTGAGCTATTTGGCCAAATTGACAAGAGGAGTAAAAGGTGAGGTGGTGGTAGCATTGTTCTCTGCTGCTGTTTTACTGCTAGTGGTTCTGGCAAATGAATGTAATGTGTCCAAACAGAACCAGATAAAAAGCATTAAAACATACAAAAAACACAACTAAATAAAGACGGAGTAGTTTGGAAGCAGGGTTCATACGTCATAACTAAAGACATCGAAACTGCTTTCCAAAGCCCTGACCTGTGCCAGGAACCCAACCAATTTAAATGATATTTACAAATTCTTCCAAGAGGAGTGATACTTTGCCATTGTTCATAGCATCGGTCAATTCAAAGAGTGCTGTCAAGTAAATCCTTTCATGCTGGCAAATAGAAACTACCAGGTGTAATCGATCATGTTTTTACCTTTCCTGCTGTGCTCAGGGCAAAGTCTTTCCGACAGAGGTGCGCAATGATTCCTGCTGCAAGGGCGTCACCAAGAACGTTGATCATGGTACGAAACCTGTCACTGCAGAGAGAAGGAAAGACAGAATGCCACAAGACCACCTCACCAAGGACTCATTCCATCCTTTGAAACCTGGGATTTTCCATAATCAGCACTTACAGGATCCAATCAATGGCTACGATTAGTGTGATGTCATCTGGCGGCAGGCCTACTGATGTGAGTACAATTACCATGGTAACCAGACCAGCCTGAGGAATCCCAGCTGCTCCAATGCTGGCGGCTGTAGCTGTGATACTGGAAGACGGGGAGACATGAGGAGAGTTAGAGATCAAAACTGAAAGAAAATGAGCAGACAGCAGGCTTCTTCAATGTTTATTGTGTATTTTCATAAAGTTTTAAAAGGCTACACAGGGGAGTAAAATCTGTGTCTCCCATGCACACAGACTGGTTCTATACAGTTAAAGTGAAAGTAACTGTTTGTCTCATTTTACCTGATGGTGACCAATTGGCCAAAGTCCAGCTCATAGTCATTAACCTGAGCAATAAAGATGGCTGCCACCGCCTCATAGAGAGCTGTGCCATCCATGTTGATAGTGGCGCCCACTGGGAGAACAAAACGAGCGATCTGCCGGTCCACATGACAGTTTTCCAACAAACACTTCATGGTGATAGGCAGTGTGGCAGAGCTGTGGACAGGTGGCATTCAAATAAAGATTAATAGGCCCATATTCTGTGTCGTATCGTCACTCCTGAAGCAGGGAATCTGTTTTGCTCAGTTAGGGTTTAGCATATTAGCTATGAACCTTTCCAGGACTAACTAACTGAAGCATAGGAAGCAAGTAAGGCTGACCTGGAGGAGGTTGCCAGGGCGATGACCAAGGCCTGCAGGAGGCCACGGATATAGCTGAAGGGGTTCTTCCTGGTGAGAAGGAAGTAGAAGAGAGGAAGGAGGACAAGTCCATGAACAAAGAGCCCGGTGAGCACAGTAACGCCGTACCAGCCCAACTTCTTCCCCAGTGTGCTCGGATCCTGCATGTCCAGGATCTTCCCCGCCACCAAAAAGATAATCCCAAATGGAAAATACCTGGAAGAACAGAACACCATTATGAGTCCTATAACATTTAAGGTAAAGCTTAAATGTTTTACATTCATTCCTTTCATGTTCATTTCACATATTTTTCATATATACCTTGTTCTTGAGTGCAGTTCAGATATCATTAGTTTATTTAGAATTATGAACATAGATTTCTTGAAGTCCACGGAGCATTATTTTAGAGCATTTGATCGGGGTTTTGCAAGAAAGAGTTACTATATTAAAATAACTCACAAAATATTTTTCAATTTAAAAAAGGTAGAAAAAAAACAGCCTCATTTAAGATCATCTTCTCAGGAACCTCATGACTGTTCTTCTCCCATTTTTTGATCATTCCTTAGAAGTTATGTTGGGTGAGAATGGTTCTGGTTACGTGTGCTCTCACCAACAGTAGCATTCTTTGAGGGTTGATTCAGACTTAATGAATAAAACCTGTAGAGCTGCATCTGTTTGTGTTGAGCGTTAAGGTTTTAAAGCCTTGCTACAGTTTTAAATCTCCTCGTTTTTGGTATTTGTCTTGACAGCTGACACATATGAACACAAAAACACAGCTAGTTAAGAATATAATAAAAAAAAATATACACAATGCGTGTTGTTGTGACTATTTTCCACCCAGTGGGATTTGTTTTTGTGGTTTAGTTTAATTAAGCTCACCTTTGTTGGGATGGTGAGATTCATTTCCAGTAATGTGAATACCAGTAAAGTCAAATGAATCAATCACTACAAGCTTTCATGGCTCATTTACAAAGCCAACCATGCACCTTTGATTCAAACACAGGTGTAGAAAGCTGCAATTGTAACATAGGCTCTGCACATCAGTTTGTCTTTGATTGTCAGTTTGAAGTTATTGTGGGGTAAACAGATCCCTAACTGTATGACTGTACTCTCACCAAACAGCAGCGTTGATGATCTTCATGACACACTCGTTGATGCACTGACAGACATTGATCAGTGGGACTCCTCGCTCTCCCATCCTGCCCAGCAACAAACCTGCAGCACACATAAACACTGATTATGTTTGCGTTTCTATGCAAGCTTCAGCTCTGTAAATGTTATCACAGACTATGCCCATAAATGAGGGCCGTCTGGAAACCATCACAGACCACAACACCAAGAACAGCACAGTGGGGGGGTGGGGGGTGGGGTGGGGGGGGACTGTGGAGAAGGCAAACGAACTCAACAACTTCTTCAATGGGTTTGACCAGCACACAACCCCTCCACCCTCACCTTTACTGCAGAGCCCTCTCCCCACTCTCCTACCTCCCTTGCTCCCCCCCTCCTTCCTGACACTATGACACCCCCCTCCTTCCAATCATCTCCCAGTGTCACAGTGGATCAGGTCAGGAGACAACTGAGGAAGCTTTGCCCCAGGAAGGCAGCAGGCCAGACAAGGTGTGTCCGAGGAAGCTAAAGGCGTGTGCTGCTGATGAACTTGGGGAGCCGCTACAACGAGTCTTCAATCTCAGTCTGCGACTGGGAAGAGTGCCTGCCCTACGGAAGACATCCTGCATCGTCCCGGTCCCCAAAAAGAACCGCCCAATGAGCTGAATGCTTCCGACCGGTGGCACTGACGTCACATCTTATGAAGACTCTAGAGCGGCTCTTCCTCAACCTCCTCCGACCACAGGTACAACATGCCCAGGACCCACTACAGTTCGCCTACAAGGCGGGTGTCGGAGTGGAGGATGCCATCCTGTACCTCCTGCATAGAGCCCACTCACACCTGGATGAGGGAAAAGGCACGGTCAGGATCCTGTTTCTTGACTTTTCCAGTGCCTTTAATACCATCCGGCCCTGTCTGCTCCAGGAGAAACTGAACAGGATGGAGGTGGACCCCTGCCTGGTCGCTTGGATCTCCGACTACCTCACTGACAGACCACAGTACGTCAGGCTGAAGGACATCACGTCTGACACTGTGGTCAGCAGCACAGGAGCACCACAGGGAACTGTGCTGTCCCCTCTTCTCTTCACCCTGTACACCTCTGACTTCTGCTACAACTCTGAATCATGCCACATTCAGAAGTTTGCAGACGACACAGCCATCATGGGGTGTATCTGGGATGACCAGGAAGAGGAGTACAGAAGTCTGGTGAGGAACTTTGTCACATGGAGTCACACAAACCACCTGCAACTCAACACCTCAAAGACCAAGGATCTGGTTGTGGACTTCGGGAGGTCCAGAGCAGGTCCACTGCCGGTTCAGATAGAGGGAGAGGAGGTGGAGGTGGTCAACAAGTACAAGTACCTCGGGCTGTGGGTGGACAACAACCTGGACTGCTCATGCAACACAGAGCACCTGTATAAAAAAGCCCAAAGCTGACTGTACTTCCTCAGGAGGCTGAGGTCTTTTAACATCTGCAGGAAGCTCCTGAGGATGTTTTACCAGTCGGTGGTTGCTGGAGTACTGTTCTATGCTGTGGTGTGCTGGGGGAGCAGCACAGCAAAGAAGGACTCATCCAGGCTGGAGAAACTAATCAGGAAGGCTGGCTCTGTGGTCGGCATGAAGCTGGATACCCTGGTGTCAGTGGCAGAGAAAAGGACACTAAAGAAACTGCTGGACATTATGGACGATGCTGGGCATCCTCTGCACACGGCCATAAACAACCAGACGAGTCTGTTCAGTGACAGGTTGCTTCTCCCAAAGACAAGAACCAACAGACTTAAAAACTCCTTTGTCCCACACGCCATCAGACTGTTTAACTCATCTCTGGAGGGGAGAGGGAGGGGAGACAGGGGGACAAAGGAGGGGGGACAACTAAGCTGCAGTGCCTCTTCACTGTGCAATACGTTTTGTTAATATCCAACAGTCTTCCATACTTGAAATGTGCAATTCCTTTGTATTCTTATTCCTATTTATTCTATTTATCCCTTTTGTGTACTCTGTATTTATATATGTCTCTGTATTTATATATGTGTATATATGGTATATTTCTGCTCACACTCTGTAACTTCTGTCGGTGCTGTGCTACTGGAAACTGAATTTCCCGGAGGAACCCACCCGAGGGATTAATAAAGGTTTATCTAATCTATCTAATCTAATCTAATCTAAATTAAGAAAAATTGGTCTTGACTGGTTCAGACAGTTTTTTTCAGTTCTGGGACCCAAATAATGTCATATAAAGAGAATATCTTATAACATTATTTTGCTATATAACAAAGTAGCAGTTTCTGTCATATCTCAGGCTTCTGTGCCTGAGATATGACAACAACTGCTCAGTTTAGAAAAAAGATTCAAGGGTTACTCTTAGTAGGCTTTCAAGCAGAAAAGAGTTAAAGGGCCTCACAGCAGGAAAAGCTTGTTTCACAAGGTGGATGAACTTAGGGGCTACACTATACAAGTATGAATAAAGATTATTTTTAACTGTCAATCATTCAAACAATATTCTAGTGGAGTCCAAAAAGAAATGAACAGGTCATTTCTGATCAGGTCATTTCTGGTTACAAAAACCAACATGTTGGCAGTTAAAACACTAATGATGAGGTTTCTAAATTTACCTGATCCCACTCACCCATAGTTGCAGAGAAGATAACGATGCCAAGGACATTCATCTGCTGGCTGCTGCCTGGACTTGTCTTGTATATGACATCTGGAGGAGGAGTCAGCTCGAGGTACACCATGTGCCCTTTGGGGTCATTGTCATCAGGGATCACATAGACAAAGTTGGGCTGAATTGTTTTGGTTGGGACTTTGAGGATGGGAATCAGGTCTGTTTTGTACTGAAGAAAGAAAATCATATTTAGTTACAGGATTCAAGCTTGTAGCATTAAAGAAACAACACGATTCTGTTGTCTTACCTGTTGAAATGTGGCCTCAATTAGATTGGAAGGAACCATGTTTCTGTGATAAACAAACGACATCGTTAGCTTTAAACAAACAAACAAACAAACTCCTCCCACCCGCTGCCTCTTCTGCATAGGAGGAGCCTAAGATTCCTCCATGTTGTACGTTTTTGGTCTTATTAATTTTTTATTTTGGAATAAATTTTATTTAGCAGCACGACTTGGGCGGCTCTTCTACATATTGGGGGCTCATCCAGGATTCAGACCTGGGACTTTTTGCACCCCAAGACATAATTCCAGGGATTTAAATCAGCTATGAATAATCCTCCATTTTCTCCCTATAAGCTATTATTTCTGAAATAAAACAAGCAATCTTTCATCATCATGCTTACCATACTTCAAATATGGTTTCAAGCACTTCTTTAGTTTGCAATTACTGAGGTCAGACGCCATCATCCTTTGAGAAGTTTGCAGCTATCTGTGAGTTAGAATAACCTTGCTGATGGCTGATTTGGATAAGTGGTTGTATATTAGTAAGTGCCTGAAAATGCCTTTGTGGTAAATTAGGGGATGGGGAGAGGAAAGTCTGGACTTGGAAAAGTTACGGCAAGAGTTATATGGTGAAAACATACAACAAAATGTATCCAACTCAATATTTCAGCCACACTAACGAGAGAAGAGGCAGCACATGTAGGCTGACAACTGTTATCAGCAGATGACTCATGAATGTTTACAACATGTGAGTGTTTCCATGTTTATCCTCTATAGGATGACTGTCTGCAGCCTTTGCTGGGAGGGGTTCATCACCTCAGGAGGTAAACAGTCCAACTAATCCTTCCAACATGGGAGTGACTTTCAAACATGGCACGAGAGCTCGGTCTGCCAACGTGTCACAGCAGAGATCATGCACCGCCACTGACTTGGTTAATCTATCACTTATCCCTGCAGGATTACCAAAAATATACTGATCAGCCCTGCACTCTAATTGGATTTGTGTGTGTGAGAGAAGAAGAGTGTGTTGGTTTTCTGCGTTTTGTCAACCTCAGTTCAGCTGAACAGGTCAGAGTGGACGTGCATCCGGACGGCGGTCTCTAATACCCAAAACAAACTGTAAGGCTGTGTGGACGTTTCTATGCTGCTGTGCACCAATCCTCATTTCCCTGAATCTCACAGAGGTCACAGAGATGCAACAAGCACAATTACAGGACATGTACCAAAGTGAAATAAACCAGAATTATCCTTTTGATGTGTGTTTTCCTCCAAAGCAGCACAACCGAGGTTCATGGAAATGTTGTTGTTGTTTAGAGGAAAAGCCTGGCACATTTAGCTTCTGCACATTCTCCAAGTTAAGTGTGAAACTTTTTACGAACTACACAGCAAAACAGAATGAGATTTAGCGCATTGAATACAGCGTTCATAGAGTCGTCCCTGAGGCTTGGACCAGGGGTTTGGAGTTTTGAGGGTATTTGGGGTGTTCTGGTTTTGTATTTTTGATCATCTTGTATTTGTTAGGAGTTGGGTTCTGGTTATGTGGTTGTTACGGCCCTGGGCCTTGGAGGGAGTGAGACTGCCTTTTTGTGTTCATGCAAATCCATGTGTGCCATGATTTGTGGGTGATTGGTTACTGGGAGACCCGTGCCAACCCTCTCTTATGCAGAATGAAGTGTGCCAGACCACACGGACGATTGGCTGCCCGGGGATCCCGTGATGCTCCAAGAGGCAATCAGTGGCTGATCGTGCCCACCTGTGGCTACAAAAGGCTGGAGGTCCTTCACTCAGTGGCTGCTGCTTAGGACTGAACATGCAGTTTGCCCTTCGTGCCTCCCTCTTCGATCTTTGTTGAACTTGTTCATATTGCTGAACTTTGTCAAACCTTGGTGCATGCTTGAACTTAGCCTGATTAGAGTTTTGAGCTGCTAGCTGGCTGTGAGTAGGATTTTGTGATGCTGGCTTGCCTTAGTTAACCTTCAGCTTTTACTCTTGACTGTTCTTTCTTTATGTAATAATTGTTTGCCCAGTGGTCTGTTGAACAGCCCTGTCGGTTTTCTGTTTAAAGTTTGTAATTAAAACCTTTTTCTTTACTCAGTTTTGTGTTGGGGGCTTGTGTATGTTACTCCTCCCCTGACGCCTAGCAGAGGGGGTCGTAACAGTGGTGTTTGAGTCACTGAACCTGGCACACCTGTTACTCATCAGCTGCATTCTTCAGAAGTGTTCCTGACAGAAGACCAGTGTTGGAGTATTGACGTTTTTGGAGAGTCTGTAATTCTGCCCCTGCCTGCTGGAGCCGTTGGATTATTTCTGGTGACTGTAAGGAGTTTTGTTTCCTCCCCAGGATTTTGTCTCATCTGGTTTGTTTCCGTCTGGAGGTTTTGGCAATAAACGGTACCAAATCGAGGGCACTACGTGTGTGTTTCCGTCACCTGCACGTCCTGGCTCCGCGTCCCCATTCATACGCTATTGTACATACTTCCTTGTAAAACCTCCTCATCACTGTAAATAATCTGTCTTCACCGCAACTCTGCTCCGTGCGTTCTGCTCCCTGCGTCCATCTGCATTTACCATAACAGTATTTTTGTTCTGTGCATTATAGTCTTCTGGTTATAGTGTTGTTTTCACATTTATGATGACCTTGGTTTTTGTGCTGTCAGTTTCCTGATTCCTGATTTATGGATCTTTTTTCTGTCTCCCCAGTTTTGTCCCTGTGTCCGTCCCGTCTCTCTGTGTCCTATCTCCGCCGTAGTCTGATTTCCCTTTTTTACTAAGTTTGTACGTTCATGTGTTACTTTCAGTTTTTGCTTCCTCTGGCTTGTTATTTTGATTTTGTTCAGCTGTGTTTCCCAGGCGTGTCCACTCTGTCCTAGGCTACGTCCACACGTACCCGGGTATTTTTGAAAACGCAGATTTTTCTATGCGTTTGCACCTTTCGTCCACACGTAAACGGCGTTTTCGGTCACTGAAAAACGGAGATTTCTAAAAACTCCGGCCAGGGTGGATATTTTCTAAAACTCAGTTTTTGCATTTACGTGTGGACGAGAAAAACGGAGAAAACGCAGCGTCAAAGGTGTGCTCCTTTTTTGACGTCACACTGTGCGCGACGTTATTGTTTCGGTGAAATGAATTTCTACAATACTGTTACTGTTACTTGTTCTCTCTGCAGTGTTTAAATGCTTACATATACACACACAGTTACTGTCCCTCCACACATACGACTCGGTTCTGCTTCTATGCCCCAGCTTTGTTTACTTTTTCCCACCGAGGCTTCTAGACTTCTGATTGGCCAACATTTCTGCACGGTTAGGAATATAGCGCCACCTGCTGCTTTGGCATGTTCCTAGCAGCGTTTTCCTTCATTTCTGCCTTTACGTGTGGACGGGATTATTTTTTTAAACGAAAACGGAAAATCTCCGTTTTCAAAAATACCGTGTACGTGTGGACGTAGCCCTAGTTTCTCAGTCAGTTTGCTCCTGCTCTGCTCTGTCATTGTGTTTTTATTAACCAGTCAGTTTCCAGCTAATAAAAGCTGTGTTTTAGGTTCAGTCTGTGTCACAAGTCCTACATTGGGGTCCTCTTCCTGCTTGCTACAGAGCAGTTTCATGACATCATCTGCAGTCATCTTTTTTTTAGCATTTACTTTCACTTTTTCTTTTACAGTTTGCTCTTTCAAACACAGTGAACAATCATCACCACACAAATAACTGGCAGGGACCCTTCCAGAGTCTCCAGCTGACTTTTGACCTGTCACACCTGATGAGGTCGAGGAGGGCGTCAGCCGAGGTTATGACAGGCCCACTACCCAGCCGGTTGCTCTCCACCTCTGTCCCCACACCTGGTTTGATGATGATCACGAGAAAGATGCCGACCACTACGGCGATGAAGGTGGTCCAGAGGTAGTATGTGACGGTGAGGACACCCATTCTGCAACATGCCTTCGACTCCATCGATGATAGACCCGACATTAAACTGCACAGCAAGGCAAGGACAGAGGGGGACTTAGAAAATAGTCTGGATCCATCAACAGAGAGGATACACAACTGCACCATAGTGCTGAGTGAGAGGTACTGAATAAGAAAATCTGTAACAGATCTGGGCTGCTTCTTCAGACTATTTGTTTTAAAACCAGTTTGGGGACATATCTAACAGCAAAATCCTGTTCTGGTGTTAGAAAACGACTCTGTACTTACTGCTTAAGAAAAGACTGAAATTTTACTGATAGAAAGCCATGGACACAGTTATTTTTGTGGGTGGTCTTATTGCGTAGATTTGATGCTGGGAGGAGACACAAATCACACTGAGGTTGTTTGAGGAAGGCCATGAAAGTCTGTGGCTGTGTCCCAATTCAGGGTCTGCAGCCTTAAAGGCCGCATTTTAAGGCCGATTACATCACAGCGACGCGACGAAGGCTGTCCCAATTCAAAGGCTGCTCGAAATGCGGCCCTCAAGTGCGTCCTTCATTTCCCTGAATTTTAAGGACGTGGCGGTGTAGACTTCGTGGCCCAACATATCCCAGAATGCATAGCGCGGCAGTGGGTGTGGATAATTTTGCTGAAAAAAAACCGGCGGATGAGGGGCGCCCGAAGAGTAAACTTTAAGTAAGTACTGAATATTATGTCACTTATTTATGTGCAAATATTTAATAACGAAGAACCTGAAAACATTACTGTTGGCCACATGTCGGCAAAGTCATGTGACATTAGTGACGTTTGTACTAACTTGGTTTTAAAGCCTTTACTTTAAAATATACGCCGTTCAATAGCTGAGCTTAATCAGAGAATGATCAAAGCTCATGTAGAAACAAACAAATGAACAAAAGATTTTCTCCTTCATTTCTGTCAAACAAAGCTGTATGAAACGTTTCCAGCTGTTAGTATCATGGTTGCTAGGCAACCTGGGCAGCGCGACGGAGGCTAGACCGTCCCATTTCACAAGCCTCGCACTTCCGGCCTTAGCGGTCTTTGAGTACGGCCCTTGTGGACCGTTAAGGCTGCGGCCTTTAAGGCTGCAGACCCTGAATTGGGACACAGCCTGTGTCATATGTTTTTCTTTTAGAGGATTTACCCTTCCAGTTGAAAATTTATGGAGGAGAATCTTTAAATCACTCATATGAATAAAATCCACGAGTCCTGTCATTGGACTGGACTTTGATTTATCTTATAAGTGTCAGAATCAGTATCTCGAGGCAAAACTTTCCAAATAAATAGGCTGTTAATATGCCTTTGTTTGATATTTTTATACGCATAATTTATGGATTTTCTTTAATAATGTGGGTGAGGAAACATATGTGGTAACACACCGACAAAAATGTGGTCCCACTGTAAACACCTGCTGATAGATTTAGTCTCAATTAGAAGGCTCAGTTGGAAAAACAATTTACACACCAACTGGACTGTTCCTAACAAACAGGTAAAGTACTGCATGTTTAACTGAAATAACTGTAATAATAATAACAATAATAATAATAGTTTAACACAACTGGCACAGTTCATGTTTAAATAAAGATACACTCTCTGAGGAGCGCAAAGCTGACCTGCAGAAAAACAACAGGAAATACAGCAGGCTCAAATGAAGTGGGATGATCCTTTAAGGTGCTTTTGTTAAAACAAGAGATTTAACATTACAGCCTTCTAAATCTAAGAGTTCAATAGGGGACTTTTGTCTTCTCGTGGGTTCATATGGCCAGAGTTTCAAATAATGAGATCAGCCTTTGTACAAATAATCCCTGCAAGCCACAAACTCAGGCTTCAGATTGTTCTAAAGGTCACATCCTTAAATGTGCATCTATGGTTGTGAACACAGAAGCTCCACTAACCTGCTTCTTCAACCTTTGAGTCGAAGACGTTTGAGAGGAGCAGCTTATCAGCAGAAAGTTATATTACAGGGGGAGGAGCTAAAATAGCTTATTTCCAATGTTTCAGACAGAGGATGAACTTAGGGTCTGCACTAAGGCCCAGCATAAAAAATAATTATTTGATTGGGACTATTTCTCACAGCCCATGTGCATGACTGGATGGATTATTTGAATCATGCAAAGCTACTCTAGTACAAGAATACAAAGCTGAGCAAAGCCACAACACTGGACATTATATTCTTCGTTTCCAGTTAATACTTGTACAGCTGCTGTTATTGTGTATATATATATATTTATATTTCTTCATACATTCTTATATATTTCTATACTGTGTATTGTGTATTTTGTTGTACAGTTATTTTATTTTCAACTTTAATTTATATATTTTATTTTATTCCTTCCTAGTTAAATTTACCCTTTTCAATTTTCATATTTGTTTCCTATCTTATTCATAACCTTTTCTTTTTTTTTATTTAGGTCACGAGCAGTTGTCTAAGCATTTCACTGCATATTGTACTGTGTATGTGACAAATAAAATTTGAATTTGAATTTGAAAGCTGAGCAAAACAGTCCACTTTAAGGAAATCTAACTGCACCCTACAGAATGCAGACTGTTGCAAAGCCTCATGGTTCTGATTACAGTGATTTTCCTTGTCATACTGTGTGTCGGTACTTTGACCCACCTGGATGTGATGAGAGGAAGGATGAGCATCTTCAGCATCCTCATCAGCAGCTCACCAGGAAAAGAGAAGTAGATCTTGGCCTGTAGAGACAAAAACAATCATTTAAAATTTTTTTTAAAAAAATAACAAAGATTTTCATTTGTAATCTGTTAGACCTAAAATGTTCATTTAAGGTCTTAAATTCAGCTCTTTGTAACAGTTTAAACAGATTTTATTTATTTACATTTGAAAAGTTGAATCACATGAATTTCTCTGAAAGTTTTAACCAAGAGATTAATGTAAAAGAAATCGATTAACAAAGCTTAAAGTTTTGTTTCATGGCCTTAAACTTTTAGTTGGAACAACCACAGATTGGTCATACACCCACAGAGGGTGACGCTGAACATGACGCACATCGTGCTGAATCACTGAAAACTTCATAAACTCAGTGCACATAACGGATAATTACAACATGCCGTTTGTCCACACAGAAACTCTGGGTCCATGTTTAAAAAGATATGACGTTTTTAGACAATTGAATCTGACAGGAGTTCCATATATTTCCATTAAATAATGTTAGCATGCAAGTCTGACATGTGTTTTCACAGAATTACAGCACAACCTGGTTTCCAATCCTCCACGGAGATTTCAGTTTCCAAATGTTCAATCCAAGCATTTATCTTACATTTACTTTGTCTGATACACAGAAAATATTCAGTGAGAAGCAGTTGTCTGTTTGAAAACGCCTCGTTGCTGCCAGAGGTCAGAAGATGATAAGATATAATAACCACTAATTACAACCAAAGTATGTGAATCAAGCCTTAAAGCAGATGAGCTGCAGCAGCAGGTAAGAAAGTGGACACTGAAAACCACACAGGCTCACCTAAATGGCACTAAAGAATATTGGAAAACATGTTGCCTGGTCTGATGAGTCTTCATTTCTGGTGCAACATTTGGATGGTAGAATTAGAGTTTGGTTTTAACAGCATGGTGCTAACCTGCCTACAAACAGCTTATACCGGATGTGGAGGTGTCATAGTGAGCAGATTCTTGTCAGACTTTTGGTGCTTTAGTACCAACTGAGGATCATTGACATGCCACAGCCTGACTGACCTCCACGGTCACCAGCTCTCAGTCCAGTGGAGCACCATCGGGATGCGGTGGTACATGAGATTTCAATCATGGATGTAGAGCTGACAAATCTGGAGCAACTTTGTGATGTTATAATGTCTAATAATGTCTCTCTGGACCAAAATCTCTGAGGAAATGAAGACCTTCCAGAACCTTGTTGAATCTATGCCACAAAGAATCAATGAAGCACTGAAAGCAAAAAAGTGGTCCTAACAGGAACTATCAAGGTGTAACTAATTAAGTGGCCAGTGAGCTATATACGGTTATGTTATATGTTTTCATCTTATCGATTCTAATTATTTTTATCTGATTATATTATCCCTCTGTTGAGCATTTTGGCAAACACTTGAAGTCCTTTAACCTCCTGAGACCCGAACTCTGCCACGGCAGCATTTTTAATTTCTCTTTGATATTTGGTCACATTGGGGCCCGATGAATGTAAAAACAAAGAATTACCAGATTTGTTTTTTTACCTTATTTTTGTGTTAAAGAAAAAAAAGAGCCACATATGAGGATATTCGTTTAAAATTTTGATACACCAGTAGCAGTATAATGTCCTTGTAAGTGGATATCAGGCCCTTGTAGAGCAAAATTTAGTATTTTGGTCTAAATAACCCAAAATGTGATGTCCACATATGTGGACGCCAGGTCCTAGGAGGTTAAATGTGTTATTTAAATAAAGATGACTTGACTTGACTGTAAACTCTTATGAACAGGTTCTGATGAAAAGAGTCTTTATCAGAAATCAAACACATCAGGTCCTCAATTCGGTCTCATCTGTTATAGACAAATTAAATTTAAACACCAAATAGTAACAACAACATGTCTGTGAAGCTTCTCAGTCATCCAGGTCATCGTAGTCTAAGGAGCAGAGATGGGCAGTAACGCCATTATACTGCTACTGTTAAAAGTAACGCGTTACTGGAATCCGATTACTTTTTTCAAGTAACGAGTAAAGTAAGGGATTACTATTGCAAAAACGTAATTAGATTACCGTTACTTTCCCGTAGGAACGCTGCGTTACTGCGTTACTAAAACCGTGATTTTTTTGCAGAATGTCTCATGACAGTGACGTAAGCGAGTGCGACGTTCGTGACAACAGCTGTGTGCAGATCAACAATGGATCATATATCGAGTGCAGAGAGAGTATGAGCGTGCAGCGTTTAAAGCGTGGAAGTACTGACCTTACTTTGAGTTTGATTCCATAAAAAGTGACAAAAACATTAGTGTCCGTTGTGCTTCGGAAGAAAACTTCTTTTTACAGCGAAAAAACCCTAAACTTCCAAACAAGCACCAAGTAGCTACGACGTAATGGGAAACTCACAGAGAAACTCACGGATTCTTCCACTGACCGCTGCACACCTGCACCAGGGTAACCCTCCGCCTACCCCACTCCTGCTTTACAGGTGAAAATAGAGCAACAGGACCGCTAGTCTTTGACTTTATTTATTTTCTGCTGTGTTTTACTTGCATCTATTTGAAAGACTGAGTGTAAACACAAAAAATATTTTATTTTATGTGCTGGAATGTGCAGAAAATAGGTTTAAATATTAAACTAATTTCTTCCAGTCAGAGAATGTTGCAGATAATTACATTTTTGCTTGATGCATAAAGTTAAAAGATTAAAACTAATAAAACAAGTTTTAAAAAGAGACTTTTCCATTTGATTACATTTTGTATGATGATTATGGAGAAAAAGTAGAATTGGGCTGAAAGATCTATCACTTTATCACCTATTCAGGTTGTAAATCGTGTTTTTAAAAAGTAACTAAGTAACTAAGTAATTAATTACTTTTGAAAATAAGTAATCAGTAAAGTAATGGGATTACTTTTTTGGGGAAGTAATTAGTTTAATATTTAAACCTATTTTCTGCACATTCCAGCACATAAAATAAAATATTTTTTGTGTTTACACTCAGTCTTTCAAATAGATGCAAGTAAAACACAGCAGAAAATAAATAAAGTCAAAGACTAGCGGTCCTGTTGCTCTATTTTCACCTGTAAAGCAGGAGTGGGGTAGGCGGAGGGTTACCCTGGTGCAGGTGTGCAGCGGTCAGTGGAAGAATCCGCGAGTTTCTCTCTGAGTTTCCCATTACGTCATAGCTACTCGGTGTTTGCTCGGAAGTTTAGGGTTTTTTTCGCTGTAAAAAGAAGTTTTCTTCCCACGCACAACGGACACTAATGTTTTTGTCACTTTTTATGGAATCAAACTCAAAGTAAGGTCAGTACTTCCACGCTTTAAACGCTGCACGCTCATACTCTCTCTGCACTCGATATATGATCCATTGTTGATCTGCACACAGCTGTTGTCACGAACGTCGCACTCGCTTACGTCACTGTCATGAGACATTCTCGCAAAAAATCACGGTTTTAGTAACGCAGTAACGCAGCATTCCTACGGGAAAGTAACGGTAATCTAATTACCGTTTTTGCAATAGTAATCCCTTACTTTACTCGTTACTTGAAAAAAGTAATCGCCCATCTCTGGTGAGGATGCTCTCCACAGCGCCTGTATAGAAAATCCTGAGGATCTTTGGAGAGACCCTGAACTTCCTCAGATGTCGTAGGTGATACAAGCGCTGCCTAGGCTTTTTGGTCTGGACCTGAATGTGGGCAGACCATGTCAGGTCTGAGGAGATGTGGACACCAAGATACTTGAAGGACTGCACCCTCTCCACTGGAGCTCCATTGATGATAATGGGCTTGTAGTCTCTGTGCTGACTCCTTCTAAAGTCCACCAACCGGCTCCTTGGTCTTGCCGACGTTCAGCTGGAGGTGGTTGTCCTGGCACCACGATGCCAGATTCTTCACTTCGTCCATGTAGGCCGCCTCATCGTTGTTGGAGATGGCGCCCAACACCACTGTGTCGTCAGCAAACTTCATAATGGTGTTGGAGCTGTGGGTGGCCACACAGTCTGAAGTGTAGAGGGAGTAGAGCAGTGGCGAGAGGACACATCCCTGTGGTGCTCCTGTTTTGATGGTGATGCTGTTAGAGACGCATCTACCCACCCTCACCATCTGAGTTCTGCCAGTGAGGAAGTCCAACACCCACGCACACAGACGGCTGTTGAGTCCTAGATCCCTGAGCTTTGTGAACAGTCTGCAGGGCACTTTAGTCTGGCTGAGAGAGATCAATTCTTCTCGGAAAGAGCGTTCACACACAAACGGAACTATTTTTAACAAACACAGGCTCTGAAGTGCTCACAGGTCACAGTTTTACTTCACATAACTGAGTTGTTTCGTTGGGTTTTCAGAATCTGCAGACACAGATTGACAGTGATGGAGATTAAAATCACATCAACATTTTCAGATTAAGTTAATCTCAGTCAACTTTAAAATCTTTGTTTGATTTGTGAAACAAGACACAGAGGTGTCCTTCTGATCACGCTCGCAACAATTAATGTAAACAGTTGTATTTCTCATCTGTAACTTTAATCTTTCTAGACGAACATTTCTAACCGAGTTGGTTTTATTTATTAACATTATGTTAGAAGAGTTTAATTAGTAACTGTTAAACAATCGCTTAAGAACTTATCCTATGATTTTGTGTTGAAATGTAAAAACTGATGAAAAAAAGATGAATGAAAAAAACTCATGTTGTATTCTGAATATAAAAATAACCAACAGTGATCAAAGTAAGCATTATTATTATGTTTATACTGTCATAGAGTTTCTTGGTTATATTTACAGTAAGATGCTCAGAGGCTGCACAAACAGTTTTAACTGTTTCTTTTAAAAGCTCAGAGAGAAGAAGCCCTCTGAGAGCATGAGAGGCACTTCTTACATGGACGGATTAACGTTGGTGGATTTGGACTGGCTGCTCTTAAAGCTCTGCGACACTGTTTGTCTTCAACTACAGCGTCTCCTCCAGAGAATTAACAGGCCAGTGACCTCGACATTTCTTGGAAAAGTTCCCCTCAACTTGGAAACTTAACAGAACAGTTGTGCTGAAATTAAGTGGCACGGTGCTCGATTTATCTGTAATCCTATGAGTATCAGGTTGAAATGTAAAAACAGCTATTCATTATGCTTAGTACATTAAGCTTTGCAGCCAGACATGCTCAAACTCCTGCAAATACAAAATTAAATATTCTATTTGATATATGTCCTTAACAGTGTTGGGGAGTAACGGAATACATGTACCGCCGTTACGTATTTAAAATACAAAGTATGAGTAACTGTATTCCGTTACAGTTACCGTTTAAAAAGGTGGTATTTAGAATACAGTTACTTTGTTGAAATAAATGGATTACACGGCGGTACTCCCCTGTTTCATATTGTGGCGGGTCAGGACTGTTTGGGTTTGTTTGACAGCTACGTTCTGTTGTTCCAGGCAGCGTTACGGTTGCCATGGTTACAGGGTGACGCTCTCTCTCTGTGTTTCCTGGGTGAGAGAACGCCTGTTGTTGTTGTTGTGCTAAGCTAACAGGCAGAATGCTACAGGTATAGCTCTAAAGAATGTAGCATCATGGGCAGTGTAGTCCGTGCTGCAGGGAGAATGGACTGCCATACCCGTTATGTGTCTGTGAGCGAGGGAGGGAGAAAAAGGAAAAGTACGAGCTGTCATCGAGCAGAAACGGGAGCTGGAAGCATGTAAATATAATAATAACCACTGCAGCCAAGAAGAGAGCCTGATGAGCCCAGCTGTAAGTAAGCTATTAAGACTCGACTGTACACCGTGTTCGTGTTTTCCTCCAAAAACAATAAGTTCTGTTGGAGCAGCCTTTCAACGCCTCTCTCTGTCTCTGCTAGCAAAGTTGACCCAGACAACAAAGTAAAGCTAGTTTTCAGCTACGAGCCGACACAGAACCCACCGTATTAGCCAGAGGTCCCTTTACTACGGTTCGGAGCCGCGGACCTTCAGTAACAGTAATAAATCACAGCAATAGTACATTCATGTAGTTGTAAACAGCATGATAATATATTAAGTAATCCAAAGTATTCAGAATACGTTACTCTCATTGAGTAACGTAACGGAATACGTTACAGAATACATTTTGGGGCATGTAATCTGTAATCTGTAATGGAATACATTTTAAAAGTAACCTTCCCAACACTGGTCCTCAATATAATGGATTGCATTTATGTAGCGCTTTTCGAGACCCTCAAAGCGCTTTACAAATCCACTATTCATTCACTCTCACATTCACACGCTGGTGGAGGCAGCTACAGTTGTAGCCACAGCTGCCCTGGGACAGACTGACAGAAGCGAGGCTGCTGGACACTGGCGCCATCAGTGGCCAACACCAGTAGGCGGTAGGGTGAAGTGTCTTTCCCAAGACATCAAAACAGTTTGATCATCTTTGCTCTGCAGCAGCAGATTTGCTGTTTAAATTGAAACACATATCTGGATAATTCGCTTCTGATACAAACTTTAGTTTTCCCTTTTATCTCTCTTTGGTGCATATTCATCGTTTAACAGTAAGAACTCATTGGACAAACTAATCTTGTTATGACATTAGTTTAATTTTCTTTTTTAAATGTTCATATAGTTCTTCACAGAGCTGACCGGAACCATTACCTGTGCTGGGTTAACATGTTATAAAGTAACTTGTTACTGTTATCCATAATTACATTACAGTTACAGTTATATTGACACTTGTGTTATAAAGCTTCCTAAGTTATCTGCATATAGAAAGCATAAAAGGACAGAAAAACTTCATTGTTCTGTTAAGAGAAATTTGGGGTTTTGCAAGCATCTGCAAAGATACTGTGCAATCATGAAGCTAGGCAACACCCCAGAGTGATGTCACAGCTGAGTAATTTGGGAAATGCAGTAATGTAACACATTTAATAATCACATTACAGTTACAAGTTGTGTTACACAGGTTCTGATCAGGAGATCAGAAAGATCTGATCAGAAAGGAACATCAATCATGCCTTTGTCCTTTTGGACTTCAGCTACCAGCTGACTTCAGTTTCTGTGCAAAGAGAAAAAAAAACTTTTGAAAAGAAGCAATAGACTCTACTTTTACTTTCAATGCACAAAAGGCCAAGGGCGCCATGGTGAAGAGGAAGCTGCGTCCAGGACAGAAGCAACTGCGTTTATACTACTAACACACATGGGCTCCTTGCAAGCTGCACAGACAGCAGATTTACACAAAACTAAAGTGCTGAGTGTCGACCTCAGGCCTGCAGACAGAAGCAAGGACGAGCCTTTCTGCCTCTTCATGTTGCTACAGTAGAACCGCTGCAGTGATTTCCTTTGAGCATGTTATAATTTTCTTGGGATGTTTTTATGAGTAATTCTTGAGAGTAATTCAGTAATATATATAATACAGTTCTTTTAAAAAAGTAAAGAATAATTTAAAATACATTACTTTTTTCTTAGAGTGCCCCAACACTGGTTTTGTACAAGAAAATGTGAGTGAAATGTAAACCAGAAATTCAAGTGTCACATTTTTACTACGTTTAGTTTGATTAAAACAGTGATTAAAGAAACCTAAACCTAACTGGACTAAACTATCCAAACGCTGGAACTGACAACTTTTCTCTCTTTCTTGGCTTCTACCTTCAGCTGTGTCCGTCACTCTCCTTAATAAGAGATACATAATCCAGTAAGCAAGAAAAAATTGATAGGAACTAGAAACTAAGCACAATCTATATTACTATGTTGCTAAAACAATTTTCACTGTCCTTTATTTCTCCCCAGAGATGCTCTTTTGGGTCAGACCTGGACTTGTGGTGGGTTTCATTCTGGATCTGGCCTGACCAGGACTTTCAGTCTTTTTCTTTCTTGTTTACAGTAACGACTGTGTCAAATTCCCTGTGAATTATTCATCAGGTTCGTCACACTTTTAAAAAAATCTGGTTCTTCTTGTAGAACATAGCAAACTTGGCAGTGCTGGAGAAGTATAGTTGCTGCACATGATCACTTTTCATGCCCCTCCAGGGACTTAGGCTGTAAATAAAGAGTTATCTCGTTGAAATGTAAATGCTGAAATGTTTTTAAAATCAGGATTTATTTTCCTACATCCATCTTTCCCTCTCTAACAGAGGGTCTCCCATTTGCTGCTGCAAAAGAACGATGACCACCACAGAAGCCTACAACAATGAAGTCTTCTGTAAAGTTCACCAGTCTTCGTAAAGGAACTCTGGATCTCATTGAAGGTGTGCGAAAGGGTCTTGAGGTGACTGTTTTTGGCACTATTTAATTAAAACTGAGCTG
Organism: Neolamprologus multifasciatus; assembly: GCF_963576455.1. Classification (NCBI taxonomy): domain Eukaryota; kingdom Metazoa; phylum Chordata; class Actinopteri; order Cichliformes; family Cichlidae; genus Neolamprologus; species Neolamprologus multifasciatus. Next base: position 29,451,696 of record NC_140453.1, on the reverse strand, counting down.
AATTCAAGGAAACTGATTCAGTTCATTTCACTGTTATTTATATAGTGACAGTTTACACCAGCAGTCAGTTACCAACGTAGTCTTTACACTCTGGGTTTAAATTCAATTTTGGCTTAAATAGGGATCAGACGTCCCAGTGAGTACTCACAGCAGTATTCCAGATCAACTGAAAGACTTTTCCAGGAGCTTTTAAAAATAATGAATTACAATAGTCCAGTCTAGAAATAAAAAACGCATAACTAGTGAGTTTTCAGCATCACTCAAAGACAACATGTTTGTGTTTGAGTGATGCACTAAACATCACAAATAATAGAAGATATAATAGCGGAGAGCCCTACATGCTACTTTAATATGCGTGTTAAAGATAATGTCCTGGCTGTAAGCAACTCCAAGATTCTTCAAAGTGTTACTGGGACCTTATGTCATTCAGAGCAAACATTTGGTTGTGCACCATGTTTCTAATATTTTAGGGCCAAATATAATAGTTTTATCTGAATTCAGCAAATTAGAGGTAATCCAGGCCTTTGTGTTTTTCAACTAGTTCATTTGTATCTTCATAGATAAAGTGTATCTGCATAGCAATGAAAATGTATGTTTTCTAATAATATTGTGTAAGGAGAGCCTGTATAATATATGTGTCATTTAAACAATAATGGTTCCAGCACAGAACCCTGAGGGACTCCTTAACTAACTTTTGTGTGCAGAGCTTTTCTCATTTACATGCAAACTGGAGTCTATTTAACGGATATGATTTCATTTAATGGAAGACTTCATTTCTGAGGTAAAATAATGTAGTTTGTATCCGCAATCTCGTTCTTTCGGTCACTACCCACAGCTCGTGACCACGGGTGAGGGTAGGGACGTAGATTGATGGGTAATTTGAGGACTTTGCCTTTACACTCAGCTCTCTCTTCACCACGATGGACCGGTGCAGCGTCTGCATCACTGCAGCTGCAGCACCAATCCGCCTGTCGAGCTCCCGTCACTCGTGAACAAGACCCCGAGATACTTGAACTCCTCCACTGGAGTTTAGGAGAAGTGGAGGAGAAGTTTTTTGATTTACCTTCCTTTTTATTTCCTCTTTTTTTATGTTATAGTATTTTGTTAATTTGGTAACTCTTCCATCCCTCTCTGCTACTGTGTGTTTTTTATACTTTTTACTTATTTCCACAAAAAATATATAAAATAAATAGAAAACAAAACAAAACCAAACAAACAAACAAAAAAAAGTAATCAAAACAGAAGCTGAAAATCGAGGCACAAAGCAACGTAAAGACATTTGAAATAAAAATATCAACACAAAGTTTTAGGTTATTTTAAATATTACTATCAGCTTCACAGGAAAATGTAAACATAGAAGCTGAAATTTAACATCCTAACAGAGTTTAAAGGCAGCTCCTGAGCAGAAAGCTGAGAGAAGTAAAAACAGGAAAAGTGTTGGACGTATCAATACAGGAGCTTAAAGGTGCTCCTGGCACCACTGAAGGTGACTTAACAGGATGTTTGAAGGAAAGTATGTAAGAAGAAGTCCAGTCGACACAATGATGTGATGTAAATATGAAGCTGAGCGTTTAATGGCATGCTGTTTGCTGTAAGGTGAACAGTACCTGTGTAGACATCTGACTTCCTCTCAACATAAAGCCTAGCGTGCAGCCGGTGATCACAGAGATGACTGACAGCGTGAGCAGCCCATTCCTCTTAAAGAAATTCACCACCGTCCTCAGGTCCCCCTTCAGGAGGAAAGTCTTTATTTGGTCCCCCATCGTCCTCTCTGCATTTCCAGGCGCGTACGAGCTGTTGTCGGAGCGCACCTCCTCCCCAACGTTCGGTAACAGAAGTTCCTCCATACCTGTGAAGATCTGAGTTTATATGTGTGGCTGGCAGGCAGACAATCCTGTGAGACCCAACCCTTTCCACTAAAGGATTAAATGATCACTGATCAGCGCCAAGGTAGCTCTGCGGACAGCCAGGCAGACTTACAGGACTAAGAGGCTTAAAGAGGTGGAGGAAATATCACAGGCCTTTGGCATCTGGTCCTGCTGCTAGACTCAGTCGTGTTGTTGTTTCGGTTTTACACCTTTTGGCAAAAGAGTCTGGGTGAGCATGGGTCAGAGGAACCTTCAGCTTTAAAAGCTGCTGCACTCTCAATAAGCTTTTACTTTGAAGTCTCAAATCAGGGTGAGGAGGAAATGTTAATGAACCTGTTGGTCAATGAATCTTCATTAACAATGATATTTACTCCAGAGTTCAGTCTCGATTACCGATTTCTTTGGTTGGACGTTTAACATTCACATGCACCTACGTTTTTTTTAAGGCCCAAACCTTTCGAACACATTTATAAATCAAGAGGCTTCATCATGTCTTAAGACAGGAGGCCACTTTATTAGCAAACATCTAATCAGCCAATCACATGGCAGCAACCCAAAGTGCTGAGGTTTAAGCGAAGCATCATGTTGTGAAGAAAGAAAAAACAAACAAACACTTCTCAAAGTTTTTGTGCTTTTGCAGTTTTTTAGTTGGAGCTCTTGGAGTTTAGATTCTGTAGATGATCCCCACGAGAGTAAACTGGTGGATGTTTTTCCAGCAGTAGGACCTGCAGTCTGTGGGTTTAAGGGTTGAGCTGAGAACAGCAGCTCAACCTTAAACCCACTGATCTCTCTGAGCTTCTATGAAACTTGCTGATTGCTTTTAAAAGCAGCTAAAAAGTCTTTTAAACTTTTTCTGTTTTGATGTTCTACCATTTTTGTTGTGAAGCAGTTCGTGATATTTATCTTGAAACATGTTATATAATAAAACTTTGACTGTACTTTAGTTAATACACAAGAACAAGCACAGTGCAGCAGATATTTTATTCATTAACTTTGAACTTAAACAGAGAGTATTACAGTAATTCAGAGACAAAATGTTAACAATACAAAGATGTTAACAGTGTACTTCCCGCTGTAACGGCCATAAAGGACATTTTATAGATGGACAGAGATTTTGCTTTGAGTGAGAAACAGCAATAAGAATCTAAAGGCACCGACTGATGAAGAAGAGTATGTTCTTCACATGCATGTTAGATATGAAAAGCAGAGGGCAGTAGAGGCACATTAACTCTAACCAGTTAAAAGCAAGAAGGTTTTATTATTAACTGCTCCTGTTTCATTCAAGTGAAGAAGCAAAAAAGTCATGCTCGTTGTTCATTTGCTGGCGGAAGAGTTTGTTTGCCAGTTCCTTCTGATTTGGTGTGGTCAGATACTTGTCGAGCAGCGCTCTATAGTGCTGTTCTGGGTGTCCGTACATGTTGGACATCTTCCAGGTGAAGTATGCGTTGCAGCAGTTCTCGTTGAGCTGATTGGCTAGCCACAGCCACAGCCTGGAGCAGGGAAGCAGAGCCACGGCAAAGTAAATGGGATCCTGATTCTCCATGATGTCTTTGTAATCAGACAAGTACTTTTTCATGGCAGGGGTTGGGTTAATGTTTGACACACTCTGTGGATGTGACACGTAGATTTAATCATTGACACAGGTTAAATATAAATTGTAGCAATGACTTCAAAACAGTAATGTTCCAGTTAAACAGAGAAATGTTGCTGAAGGTTTCTTACATTGAGGTTAAATTCCTTTAACGTGCTTTCAGCATACGTTTTGTAGCTTTCATACCTATCCTCCATGAACTCGTGGAGGTCCTCGGGGACCTTGACTTTGTTTCTCATCTCATCCAACATGTCTGTGACCACCACCAGATAATTGATGTCTTGGATTATGAATTTGACATAGTTGTCTGCCTGCAGGTCTCCAAGCTGCATGTGCTGTAGAAACGGTGTTTGCAGCGTGTGCTCAGCAATGTCCTGGTTACTGACCCACAGGTATTCATAGACATCAATGTTATTAACTGTGGGGGAGAATTTTAAACAGAATTAACCGAAATGCACATTTGCAACTACGTTACAACACATTTATAACCTGAACAGCCACTTCATGTTTTGACAGTTATTTTCTTTTCGTCTGTTTTGAGGGTTTTTGCAGTTTTTCAGTGAGCAGATTGAAATATAAAGACTTTTCTTACCTGATTCCATCTCAACGTATCACTCGGACGCTGCAGCACCGTCACACAGCAGGAAGCTTCTTTGAAGGTTAAGAATGTCAGACTGATGCTGCATTCACAGTTTTGGTGAGTGGGTGTTTTCTAAACTGTGGTGTAATTTAATACATTTTCACTTCATGTTCTAACTCCTTAGATGAGTCTTCTTTTCATTTATTTCACAATGTAGTTACACAAGAGAAGGAAAAAAGTCACACTGGTTCGACCTGTTTCAGTTGTTTAGCTCCCATCCTGTCAGCATCAGCCCTCTTTTACCAAAGCGTTAAGCCGAAGTTTTCGAAAAGTGTGACTTTTGTCAGAAAGCATGGCGGGTTGGCTAAGGCTACGTCCACACTAGCCCGGATAGATTTAAAAATGGCGTTTTCATGTGGACGTGACTTAAGATGCAGGAGGTGAAAGGGATGTATACAGATGAGTTCATGGTCGAATCAGTGACAAGCCCAAATACCCCCCCCTCATCTAATAGGCAATATACTCTTAGTACAATAAACTTAAGAGGATATTGCACCTCATACCAACTGTCAACGTGCAGGTGTTTGTGCTCATACGCTGCGTTTGGTTTTCATTAAATGTGGTGTTTTTGCATTATAGCCAAACGTCACTTTGGTCTTCTGTAACAAGGAAATTGTTCCAGAAATCTTGTGTTTGTTCAGATGAAACTTTGTCAACCTAAGCGATGCTGCCATGTTCTATATAGAGAAACCTGTGGAGTTTGAGATGCAGCTCTTCCATGTTTTGCAGTTTCTCTGAGCATTGCACGGTCTGAGCTATGGCTGAATTTACATCTACTCCTGGCGATGTGTTAACACACCTGAATGCTCCAGACCAGCAAACGTTTGCTTTCATGGAGGCGTTCATGCTCGATGATGATCAGTTATCAAATGTATTTGATTAGCAGCATCGTGCTATTTGCTCTCTACTTCCCATGGAAGCAGTAAGGGTGCACTGAAGGTTTTACAGGACAGTCCTTTGTTTTCCATGACTGCAGTCACCTGATCTCCTCTTTAACCTTTGTCTACTCATGTCTTCAAAAAGTTTACAATTTCTAAGCCAGTTTGTTGTTCTGTGCAGCTGCGCTGCTTTTATCATGTATTATGCATTTAACCTCTTTGTTTTTGACTCTATCAGCAAACCGTATGGTGGTGATATCCTGGGTATGCCAAACCTGGTTCATAGCACAGGCACGAGGCTAAGTTCAGACTACAGTCTGAGTGAACCAACAAACACAAAGCCGTAAATGCATGTATCAGATAGTAATCAGTTTATTTCCAACTAATACACACACAAAAAAAACCCTTGCAAAACATATTAATGACATCAAGACAAGATGGCAAAAACAATCATAAATACAAACCTGATCCAGATCTCAATATGAACACATGAAGAAAGAAAAAGCAGCTAAAAGGCTCCAGTGTGTTTGTGAGGGCATTTCTGAGAATACAGCAGGAATGGAAAAACAGAAGTATGAGTAAAAGAGAAACTGAAGAGCTTTGACAAACTAATAGAAAATATCTGGGATTCACCTTCGGCTCACAGCTCTGGGCTAGGGGAGCGGGCGAGTTACTGAGGACAAATCTGATTCCATTTCTGAGTCCTGTAAGCTAAACGCGTTAGCTTGTTACTGAGTAGACGAGTAGTAAATAAAACTATAAACATGGACGTGTTCGGCTTGCATCATCAGTAACACCCCCGCGCGCTGATACTGCACCTCTGTCGTCTTCTTGACATCCAAACGTTTGAGTTTCTCCCAGTTTGTATGAAAACCTGAATCTCTCTACAGCTGCTTCTCACAGCGCAACAACAACAAAGATCACCAATAAAAAATAATGTGGTGGCCACCACCTCAGCCTCCTCCTACGGTATGAATTTTTAAATCACAGCCTTGTTCTCGAGTTATTGTATTTGCAAACTCGGGTGTTGACGCCGCCCAACAACAGCTCATCAGCCTTTTATGGGTGAGGGTTAAAAAGGATAGGAGATGAATTAAAAAGGTCAGCGAGCAGCATCAGAAAACACTTTTTTCCTAAAATAAAGTTGTTTTTCATGGTCATTCATCGTTTGAGAATCACAACTTTAAAGTCTCTCTCTGCATAGACTTTGTTTGTTACATGCAAAGTCTGCGTAAAGATGCAGATTGGACAAAGCAAAACTGTGAACGCGTATCCACAAAACTTCTGTGAAAAATTCACTTCACACTCTGTTGAAAAAGCAAATCAGCTGATCATCATCAGTGACATCACTTTCCTGATGTCACAGACAATAAGAAATGAGGACAAGCATTTGTATTCGCAATTTACAGATAGGTGGAGCGGCAAGATTGGACTTCACTCGGAGTTTGGAGAAGAGCCGTCCAGGATGTAGCGTGTTTTATAAACATAAGAACCACTCCTGTCTCTAATAAATAAAAACTGACGTTTAGGCCTGAAATTATGTAGAAACAAATGACCTGAAACTGGGAGGATGCCAGATGTTAGGAACAATATCAGTGAGATGGAGTCCTGAGAAGTCAGGTATTACATACTACCTTATGAGGTGTGACCAAAAAAGCCTGAGAACGAGTCTATAAAATAAAAACAACCCGACCATATTTAATATGAAACAATCTCTTGGTCAATGTCATCATCTCAGACACATCCAGGTAGTTTTTAGCAGAGCAGCTATTTTTAGATGTCTTGCTGGAAGCCCTGTTTCCACATTAACAGACCACCAGATTTGCACTTTTCAGCTTCTCACAAATTAAAAACAGTTCAGACTTATGTCGACACAGTGAAGGAGACAGAGGAAGCTTAGGACAGCAGGACCTAGCAGGTCTTTAATGAAGCAATCTAAAAATAGCAGCTGTCTTGAAAATGGTCCAGATTGTGGTCCAGAAAATGGTTTTATTTTTAGGGGCTCATTCCTGGAACGTTTTGGTTACCCCACACATATATGTGAATGCAGCGCTAGCCCTATGTAGCAGTCGCCCCCTTCAACCTGCAGTTTCTAATGCGAGATTCAATCACTGTAACGGAAAGGTTTATAAAAATAAGTTAAAAACATTTTAAGCCCCTTTGTTTAGCATCTCCAAGCAGCCTACAAAGATCAGAAATGGTTTATTATAGACTATAAAGTAGCTGTAAGGAAATTTGAAGTGTCCTTATATTACAGCTCCAGATGTGCAGCAGCAGCAGTCTCGCTGCAGCCAGTTACAGATATTAGTTATTAAACACATAAATGAATGATCCGTCCTTTAGGGGCAAAAGTCGGATCTTAGAGTAATTTTCTGTTGAAAACGCCACAAATAGAAACGCCACATGTTCCCGCCTCCCACAGCTGATTGCTTCATTAAAGTGAACTCTTAGTATAGTTTGGCATCGCTGGGTTTCTGTCACCACTTGATGAAGACGAGAGCAGCGAGTGCGGCGTAGCCGATGATGAGGAAAAGCACTTTGAGCAGCCGGTCCTGTTTCTCCTCCAGCTCTCGGGTGAGGATCTCAAAGAAGGTGACAAACAGGAAGGTTCCGGCAGCGAGTCCCTGCAGCACCACGGACACTATGCTGCCCGCCAGCGTCTGGGCCGACTCGATGCCCATTCCCACCACCATGCCCAGCGGAATCATCACGCTGACTGTCACGCCCAGCTTGGTGGCGTCCTTCATGCCGAGAGACGCCTTAGCTACGCTCACCCCAAGGGCGATGGCTGCCAGTGTCTCATGCACAGCCACGCCCAGAAAGAGGCTGCCCAGCTTGGCCCCGTCCTCCTGCAGGCCGAGCGCCAGGCCCTCGAATGCGGAGTGCGCGGACAGAGCGAGGACCAAGCTGACCAGCCGCAGAGGCCCCGCCCCCGCCAGCTCGGCCGGGTTGAAGTGTCCGTGGTGGTGGCCGTGGGAGCGGTGACCGCCATTGCTCAGGGAGCCCCGTGCTGAGGAGATCAAAGGGGTATCGTACTCAGAGTCGCTGCCGGCCTCGGAGCCGCCGGCGTTGAAAGTCTCGAGGTCGATGAAGGATGGCTTCTCCTTCCTGAAGGTGAGGACAGCCTGCTCTATAAAGACGGTGAGGAAGAAGCCCAGCATCATCATTGTTTCAGCCAGAGGATAATCGCTGCTGCTCTTCAGCTGCTGGAACACATCGACCACCTGAAGGCGCAAAACGAAAACCACAACAATAAGCAGATAAAAGTTTATCGTTATCTTCGTATTCTGAAACAGGAAGTCCTGAGGGAGCCGTTGCTATGAAATACCAACGACAACACAAACTTTGCTCTGGTGAGAACACAATTTACAAAATGAACTTTGTGTTTTATTTAATCAGACTAAGACTTGAAAGTAGTGACTGAGCCCATGAACTCTGGAAAGTTTGGCTTCACTTTTAAGAAGTGTTGAAATCTCCCAATTCTTTGAATCTTTGGGCTGAAGGAAGGACAATACTCGGTGTATAAATGCTCAATCAACAATCCTTTATTTCCATACAATTCTCACACAATGAGCATAAACACCATCCGGATGGTGAGAGATGCATGAGAGGGTCACAGCAAGTCCCAAAATGGTGGTGTGTTACACAGCTTTTTATACTTTCTACTGGCCCCCACCTGGTCGTAAACCTAAACATTCACAGTCTCTCTTATCTGTCATGGCGCCTAAGTTATGACCTCGGGCTCCCTGTCTTTCTACCCCCTACAAAGGTGGGGGCACAGAATGTGGTCTGTTTTTGCTATTACTGGACCAAGGTCCTTCGCACGCAACAATCTCAGAAATGATTTAAGCAGTCTGACATGACAAGAAAACAGTGTAAAACATTCACAGCAGATAAATGGCGGCGCCCACCTGTCTAACAGAACCCAAGGATGGTCACATTCTTTTAACCCCAAACATATACTGGAACATTTGTCTAACATACTACGAAGATGGTCATGTTCTTTAACCTAAAAATATAAGGAAAACTAAGCTACATACTTTGCACACAACCTAGACTAAGGAATATATTTATGTTCTACAGCTGTTTAACATAATTCATCTACCTTGACTATGGGTATAAGATAACATAGTTTGAATAATGATCTCACAACTCCCCCTTTGATCTCTCTTTAAAGAGATCACTTACAACATACATTCTAGGGTTGCAATATCCACATCCACTTGGTCCTCAGGGCCCTCTTTCAGCAGAGGCATCATTACCCCGGGGCCCTCCGGTCCCGAGGCTATGGCCCTGTCAATAAGACGAACTACCAGCGCCCTGAGGCAAGGGATGAAACAGCATCCACATGTTGTAAGAACTGCAGTGAAAACAGACAGTGAAACCATAATTGACATGACAAAACCTTTCCATTGCCCAAAGACAGAGGTCATCCACGCTTCCAGCGAGTTATCCAATCCCGAATGGTCATACATTGTTGGGACAACGTCTTTAGGCCTTCCAGAACTCGGGTCACAGAGCAGTCGGGGACTGTGTTATTTGAAATGAAAGTACAATACATATCCCCAAACATCGCGCAAACGCCCCCTTTTTCTCCCAACAACATATCTAACGCCATCCGATTTTGTACTGCCATTAAAGATTTTGGACCCAACTGTTCAGCAAGCCCTTACATTTAATGACAGCGCAAAGATCAAATGTATACGAGATTGTGGACCCTTTAACGTAGTCCAACTCTATACCGCCATAATAATCAAAACACTCATCTGATTTACCTGTTTCACTACGTTTGGTTCGCTTCACCGTGGCCTGTGATGGTGGTATCCCCGGAGTGGATTCAGATCTGTCTCTGGGCAATTCACTTAGGTGATCTTCATCGTTGGGAAAAGTGGTGTCAACTATTTCCCAGGCTCCTAGTATTTGTGCTTCACACAGAAACACAATTCCATCGCTGGATTTCCTCTGCGCTGTCACTTTTAGAGCTTGGCACGCTCTCTCCATCCCTCGAGTTGTCACGTCCAACACTGCTGAAGATTTAAGGCCGAGCACGTCGTACACCTTAGTTGTCTTCCTCAATGTCAACGATGAATCTCTCATTTTATTTAAAATCCTGCTGTGGGAAGTCTCCTCTCAATCTCCTGGAAGCTCAGTAGCACCGCTCTCTGTGTGATGTCTGCTGTGCTGAAGATGATCTCTGATCCTCCTGAAGCCTCTCTCCTGGCCTCAGCTCCCATCTTGTGGACGATCCTCTCAGCCACTCCTTCTCGTCATGGCACCTCACGACATCTACAGATTAAAAAATAACACTCCTCTCCCCACATGGCTTCCACCATGTGTCAACTCCCCAATGAGACATGTACAAGAATGTTGCACATTCTCTCTAAAACAATCTCCAGGGTTTCCCACTTGGAGCAGCCATACTCCAACCTGTAACCCTGTGTAAAAACATTAATCAGCAGTTACATGTTCAGCTTATTCACCTCCCAGCTCCACCTGGAGCCTGTATCCTGGAAGACAAATCTGTTAAATCAAACTTCACATTTGCAACCAACTGTAAATCATAAGAGTGATAAAGTATTCAGCATAAAAGACAAGTATCATGTGCAGGTTTTCTCCAATCATTAAATCACTATTATTACCATAATTTGTCCCAAATCATGAATCATCCCAATTTATTCCACAATTTAATCTGTGACTTCCCTTAAACAATGTCACTCCACCCATTTTATCACTATGAGCTCAGTAGTGGCCAGCTAATGAGCTCATATTCAACTATTTCATAAACACTGCATCTCTTATTTGTTTCCTCATGTCACTTGTCTGTTTTCTGCTGAATCCTCTACATCCACTCTTAAAAAAACAGACATTAGGAGCACACATAGACAATCCTGGTGGTCAGGCGCAGGTCGATAGGTTCCAGAGGTGCCGTAAAAGGCCATAAAATTAAGCCTGCTGTAAAAGCAATGACACTGGTTTCAACACAGGAAATTTCTCACATTATTCACATCGTCAAAGTAACCTTCAACATTTTCCCAACAACACAGTGTAACAGCATCATCAATCCTGTAGTAGAGAAACAAACATCAACCAATTGTGCTGTTATAAATCACATCATCAAATCACATGAAGAACTGTAATGCTGTAGAAAAGAGAATGTAAATGTTAGCGCTGCGCAGATGTGTACACACTTTCTCACAGTAATCTCTGTGAGCAACACAAGCCCATGAATAACACCCCCTGGTAGATTCACAAACACAGAAAGTGGCATTTAAAAGGTTAAATCATCACGCAACCTCGGATGTTGCTGTCATCTTTCTGCTCCTGTAAAAAGAAACACATAAATTCATCCACCCTTTTGTCCTGTCTAGGTGGAGGTAAACTTTGAGTCGTGGTCAAGTCTTGTCAGCTTTTACCAGTCAGTCAGTTTGTTTTTATTTCCATTCATTCATTCATTCATTCATCCATTCTTTCTTTGCTGATAGTGGAAACCATCGCCACATTTGATTTCCACCCTCAGCAAAATGACGTCATTTCAAAAAGAAAAAGAAGAACTTTAGGTCGGATTACCTCGCTGAATCCTTTTTAGGCAGGGACTCTCATTTTCTAATTGTCCCAAATAAGTGGCTTTCTCCAGAGCCCATTTTAATGTGGAGAAACTCACTTGCAACAATTTTCTCGACGACATGTAGCGCTTTTAATTCCCGACGTACAGATCTGCTTAAAGAAAAGAAATTCACAAACAAAAATCAGTGCACTGTTCAAAAAATAAAAAAATTAATGAAAAATAAAAGATAAAACTGAAAAACAAAAGTAAATAAAAATACAGAAGCCCAGAAGAAGAAGAAAATACGTGTAACTCAGCGAACAGATTAATTTGGAAAGCCCAATATGCACATTTGGTATTTATAATACAACAGGCTGTGCTTACCTTTTGATGTTTGGACCGTCCTCTGTTCGCTTCGTCGCACGATCTCACCACATGCCAAATCTGCCCCTCCTTAGCACACCAAAGATCCGGGTCACGGCACCAAGTTGTTGAAATCTCCCAATTCGTTGAATCTTTGGGCTGAAGGAAGGACAATACTCGGTGTATAAATGCTCAATCAACAATCCTTTATTTCCATACAATTCTCACACAATGAGCATAAACACCATCCGGATGGTGAGAGATGCATGAGAGGGTCACAGCAAGTCTCAAAATGGTGGTGTGTTACACAGCTTTTTATACTTTCTACTGGCCCCCACCTGGTCGTAAACCTAAACATTCACAGTCTCTCTTATCTGTCGTGGCGCCTAAGTTATGACCTCGGGCTCCCTGTCTTTCTACCCCCTACAAAGGTGGGGGCATAGAATGTGGTCTGTTTTTGCTATTACTGGACCAAGGTCCTTCGCACGCAACAATCTCAGAAATGATTTAAGCAGTCTGACATGACAAGAAAACAGTGTAAAACATTCACAGCAGATAAATGGCGGCGCCCACCTGTCTAACAGAACCCAAGGATGGTCACATTCTTTTAACCCCAAACATATACTGGAACATTTGTCTAACATACTACGAAGATGGTCATGTTCTTTAACCTAAAAATATAAGGAAAACTTAAGTTATATATTTTGCACACAACCTAGACTAAGGAATATATTTATGTTCTACAGCTGTTTGACATAATTCATCTACCTTGACTATGGGTATAAGATAACATAGTTTGAATAATGATCTCACAGAAGCCAATGCAAAGTATGTGTGCAACGTGTGTTTACCTTATCTCTGACAGCAGGAAGCAGAGCAAATTCAAATTCAAATTCAAATTCAAATTTTTTTATTTGTCACATACACAGTCATACACAGTACGATATGCAGTGAAATGCTTAGACAACTGCTCGTGACCTAAAGAAAAAAGAAAAGGCTATGAATAAGATAGGAAATAAATATGAAAATAAAAAAGGGTAAATTTAACTAGGAAGGAATAAAATAAAATAAAATATAAAAATTAAGTTAAAAATGAGATAACTGTACAACACAAATTAGAATGAAGGGTAAATTTAACTGGGAAAGAATAAGATAAAATATATAAATTAAAGTTGAAAATAAAATAACTGTACAACAAAATACACAGTATAGAAATATATAAGAATGTATGAAGAAATATAAATATATATATATACACACAATAACAGCAGCTGTACAAGTATTAACTGGAAATGAGGAACACGCCCCCTCCAAATGAATTGCACAGAGACAATGGCCTCCTGTATCTCTGTGCTCTTTCACAGTCAACGAGCAGGAGACGTACTGGGACCAGCACACCAGCCAGCATAAGGCCGAACAAGCCCAGCAGGCCAAGCAGCTTGGCCACCAGGATCTGCATCCTGATGCTTCAGAGACACTAGAGCGAACGGAGCGGTGAACACAAAGTCATCTCCTGTCTGCTGCTTCTGGTGGGCTTTACTGGAGCTGCTGGGACATCCCTGCTGGTTTCAGTGGAGGAGACACAGGCAGATGTTGGTCTAAACACAAGAAATAAACACTTGTTGCACTGGTCTGAGCTGGAAAAATGCATCTAAAGATTCTGATGGACAAATATCCCCCATATATATTCACATCTTTCTTATACCTTAATTGGGGTGTTCATCTTTCTTTCTTTAGTTCAATGAGTTTAGTATCAGGACATTCATGTAACATTAAGTCAGCTAAACAGAGACAAATTAAACATGTTACTAACAGCAAACTATTATAAAATAACTTCTCATCTGTAGGTTTGGATTTTCTTTCAATTAAAAAGCAATACAGAAGTTTTATAGAGGAAGGTCAGAGGTCAAAGCCAGAGCCCCTGAGCAAGATGAAGTTACAGGTTAACCAGCGTTGAATTCAGTAAATGTTCTCATTTCCATCATTATTTTCCCATCATTTTCCATGGCACCTGGTTTCATTCTGACCAGCGTTTAGCCAGAGACTTCCTGTTTCAATCATCAGAGATGAGCTCTGCAGTTGTTCTTTGTACCGCTCCCTCACAAAGAAACCATGAAATAAACAAAATGTCAGCAGGTCCAATCTTGTCATTATTAGTACAACATTAAATCCACCATTTCAAATGATTTTAAATAAGTTATGCATCATTTATAGAACAATGCTAATTTTTCTGTTTAGGTGTTCAGACAAAGTCATCCACGTGTTCTAGTGGAGTACATTCATTAGAATGATTACATAAATGCTCCTGTTCACATGTATTAATACTACTTTACTATTATATTATTATGACATGAGGTTCAGTTAGATTTGCACAAAAACAGAAAAGTCCTTCAAAGACCTGCTTTTTAATTTCACAGCTTAAATACATTCAGAGCCGTATTTTTCACTTTTATTTGAGTAAATAAGTTGAATCTCTATTTCATCTTTTGGATGTCTCTGAGCTTCTATGAAACTTGCTGATTGCTTTTAAAAGTCTAAAAAAAGTAATCTTTTAAACTTGCCTCTTGGTGACTTTTTCTGTTTTGATGTTCTACCATTTTTGTTGTGAAGAAGTTCGTGATATTTATCTTGAAACATGTTATATAATAAAACTTTAACCGTACTTTAGTTAATACACAAGAACAAGCACAGTGCAGCAGATATTTTATTCATTAACTTTGAACTTAAACAGAGAGTATTACAGTAATTCAGAGACAAAATGTTAACAATACAAAGATGTTAACAGTGTACTTCCCGCTGTAACGGCCATAAAGGACATTTTATAGATGGACAGAGATTTTGCTTTGAGTGAGAAACAGCAATAAGAATCTAAAGGCACCGACTGATGAAGAAGAGTATGTTCTTCACATGCACTATGTTAGATATGAAAAGCAGAGGGCAGTAGAGGCACATTAACTCTAACCAGTTGGTTTATTATAAACTGCTCCTGTTTCATTCAAGTGAAGAAGCAAAAAAGTCATGCTCGTTGTTCATTTGCTGGCGGAAGAGTTTGTTTGCCAGTTCCTTCTGATTTGGTGTGGTCAGATACTTGTCGAGCAGCGCTCTATAGTGCTGTTCTGGGTGTCCGTACATGTTGGACATCTTCCAGGTGAAGTATGCGTTGCAGCAGTTCTCGTTGAGCTGATTGGCTAGCCACAGCCACAGCCTGGAGCAGGGAAGCAGAGCCACGGCGAAGTAAATGGGATCCTGATTCTCCATGATGTCTTTGTAATCAGACAAGTACTTTTCCATGGCAGGGGTTGGGTTAATGTTTGACACACTCTGTGGATGTGACACGTAGATTTAATCATTGACACAGGTTAAATATAAATTGTAGCAATGACTTCAAAACAGTAATGTTCCAGTTAAACAGAGAAATGTTGCTGAAGGTTTCTTACATTGAGGTTAAATTCCTTTAACGTGCTTTCAGCATACGTCTTGTAGCTTTCATACCTATCCTCCATGAACTCGTGGAGGTCCTCGGGGACCTTGACTTTGTTTCTCATCTCATCCAACATGTCTGTGACCACCACCAGATAATTGATGTCTTGGATTATGAATTTGACATAGTTGTCTGCCTGCAGGTCTCCAAGCTGCATGTGCTGTAGAAACGGTGTTTGCAGCGTGTGCTCAGCAATGTCCTGGTTACTGACCCACAGGTATTCATAGACATCAATGTTATTAACTGTGGGGGAGAATTTTAAACAGAATTAACCGAAATTCACATTTGCAACTACGTTACAACACATTTATAACCTGAACAGCCACTTCATGTTTTGACAGTTATTTTCTTTTCGTCTGTTTTGAGGGTTTTTGCAGTTTTTCAGTGAGCAGATTGAAATATAAAGACTTTTCTTACCTGATTCCATCTCAACGTATCACTCGGACGCTGCAGCACCGTCACACAGCAGGAAGCTTCTTTGAAGGTTAAGAATGTCAGACTGATGCTGCATTCACAGTTTTGGTGAGTGGGTGTTTTCTAAACTGTGGTGTAATTTAATACATTTTCACTTCATGTTCTAACTCCTTAGATGAGTCTTCTTTTCTTTTATTTCACAATGTAGTTACACAAGAGAAGGAAAAAAGTCACACTGGTTCGACCTGTTTCAGTTGTTTAGCTCCCATCCTGTCAGCATCAGCTTTTACCAAAGCGTTAAGCCGAAGTTTTTGAAAAGTGTGACTTTTGTCTAATCTAATAGGCAATATCCCCTTAGTACAATAAACTTAAGAGGATATTGCCCCTCATACCAACTGTCAACGTGCAGGTGTTTGTGCTCATACGCTGCGTTTGGTTTTCATCAAATGTGGTGTTTTTGCATTATAGCCAAACATCACTTTGGTCTTCTGTAACAAGGAAATTGTTCCAGAAATCTTGTGTTTGTTCAGATGAAACTTTGCCAACCTAAGCGATGCTGCCATGTTCTATATAGAGAAACCTGTGGAGTTTGAGATGCAGCTCTTCCATGTTTTGCAGTTTCTCTGAGCATTGCACGGTCTGAGCTATGGCTGAATTTACATCTACTCCTGGCGATGTGTTAACACACCTGAATGCTCCAGACCAGCAAACGTTTGCTTTCATGGAGGCGTTCATGCTCGATGATGATCAGTTATCAAATGTATTTGATTAGCAGCATCGTGCTATTTGCTCTCTACTTCCCATGGAAGCAGTAAGGGTGCACTGAAGGTTTTACAGGACAGTCCTTTGTTTTCCATGACTGCAGTCACCTGATCTCCTCTTTAACCTTTGTCTCCTCATGTCTTCAAAAAGTTTACAATTTCTAAGCCAGTTTGTTGTTCTGTGCAGCTGCGCTGCTTTTATCATGTATTATGCATTTAACCTCTTTGTTTTTGACTCTGCTCTCAGCAAACCGTATGGTGGTGATATCCTGGGTATGCCAAACCTGGTTCATAGCACAGGCACGAGGCTAAGTTCAGACTGACAGTCTGAGTGAACCAACAAACACAAAGCCGTAAATGCATGTATCAGATAGTAATCAGTTTATTTCCAACTAATACACACACAAAAAAAAACCCTTGCAAAACATATTAATGACATCAAGACAAGATGGCAAAAACAATCATAAATACAAACCTGATCCAGATCTCAATATGAACACATGAAGAAAGAAAAAGCAGCTAAAAGGCTCCAGTGTGTTTGTGAGGGCATTTCTGAGAATACAGCAGGAATGGAAAAACAGAAGTATGAGTAAAAGAGAAACTGAAGAGCTTTGACAAACTAATAGAAAATATCTGGGATTCACCTTCGGCTCACAGCTCTGGGCTAGGGGAGCGGGCGAGTTACTGAGGACAAATCTGATTCCATTTCTGAGTCCTGCAAGCTAAACGCGTTAGCTTGTTACTGAGTAGACGAGTAGTAAATAAAACTATAAACATGGACGTGTTCGGCTTGCATCATCAGTAACACCCCCGCGCGCTGATACTGCACCTCTGTCGTCTTCTTGACATCCAAACGTTTGAGTTTCTCCCAGTTTGTATGAAAACCTGAATCTCTCTACAGCTGCTTCTCACAGCGCAACAACAACAAAGATCACCAATAAAAAATAATGTGGTGGCCACCACCTCAGCCTCCTCCTACGGTATGAATTTTTAAATCACAGCCTTGTTCTCGAGTTATTGTATTTGCAAACTCGGGTGTTGACGCCGCCCAACAACAGCTCATCAGCCTTTTATGGGTGAGGGTTAAAAAGGATAGGAGATGAATTAAAAAGGTCAGCGAGCAGCATCAGAAAACACTTTTTTCCTAAAATAAAGTTGTTTTTCATGGTCATTCATCGTTTGAGAATCACAACTTTAAAGTCTCTCTCTGCATAGACTTTGTTTGTTACATGCAAAGTCTGCGTAAAGATGCAGATTGGACAAAGCAAAACTGTGAACGCGTATCCACAAAACTTCTGTGAAAAATTCACTTCACACTCTGTTGAAAAAGCAAATCAGCTGATCATCATCAGTGACATCACTTTCCTGATGTCACAGACAATAAGAAATGGAGGAAAGCATTTGTATTCGCAATTTACAGATAGGTGGAGCGGCAAGATTGGACTTCACTCGAGTTTGGAGAAGAACCGTCCAGGATGTAGCGTGTTTTATAAACGTAAGAACCACTCCTGTCTCTAATAAATAAAAACTGACGTTTAGGCCTGAAATTATGTAGAAACAAATGACCTGAAACTGGGAGGATGCCAGATGTTAGGAACAATATCAGTGAGATGGAGTCCTGAGAAGTCAGGTATTACATACTACCTTATGAGGTGTGACCAAAAAAGCCTGAGAACGAGTCTATAAAATAAAAACAACCCGACCATATTTAATATGAAACAATCTCTTGGTCAATGTCATCATCTCAGACACATCCAGGTAGTTTTTAGCAGAGCAGCTATTTTTAGATGTCTTGCTGGAAGCCTTGTTTCCACATTAACAGACCACCAGATTTGCACTTTTCAGCTTCTCACAAATTAAAAACAGTTCAGACTTATGTCGACACAGTGAAGGAGACAGAGGAAGCTTAGGACAGCAGGACCTAGCAGGTCTTTAATGAAGCAATCTAAAAATAGCAGCTGTCTTGAAAATGGTCCAGATTGTGGTCCAGAAAATGGTTTTATTTTTAGGGGCTCGTTCCTGGAACGTTTTGGTTACCCCACACATATATGTGAACGCAGCGCTAGCCCTATGTAGCAGTCGCCCCCTTCAACCTGCAGTTTCTAATGCGAGATTCAATCACTGTAACGGAAAGTTTATAAAAATAAGTTAAGAACATTTTAAGCTCCTTTGTTTAGCATCTCCGAGCAGCCTACAAAGATCAGAAATGGTTTATTATAGACTATAAAGTAGCTGTAAGGAAATTTGAAGTGTCCTTATATTACAGCTCCAGATGTGCAGCAGCAGCAGTCTCACTGCAGCCAGTTACAGATATTAGTTATTAAACACATAAATGAATGATCCGTCCTTTAGGGGCAAAAGTCGGATCTTAGAGTAATTTTCTGTTGAAAACGCCACAAATAGAAACGCCACATGTTCCCGCCTCCCACAGCTGATTGCTTCATTAAAGTGAACTCTTAGTATAGTTTGGCATCGCTGGGTGTCTGTCACCACTTGATGAAGACGAGAGCAGCGAGTGCGGCGTAGCCGATGATGAGGAAAAGCACTTTGAGCAGCCGGTCCTGTTTCTCCTCCAGCTCTCGGGTGAGGATCTCAAAGAAGGTGACAAACAGGAAGGTTCCCGCAGCGAGTCCCTGCAGCACCACGGACACTATGCTGCCCGCCAGCGTCTGGGCCGACTCGATGCCCATTCCCACCACCATGCCCAGCGGAATCATCACGCTGACTGTCACGCCCAGCTTGGTGGCGTCCTTCATGCCGAGAGACGCCTTAGCTACGCTCACCCCAAGGGCGATGGCTGCCAGTGTCTCATGCACAGCCACGCCCAGGAAGAGGCTGCCCAGCTTGGCCCCGTCCTCCTGCAGGCCGAGCGCCAGGCCCTCGAATGCGGAGTGTGCGGACAGAGCGAGGACCAAGCTGACCAGCCGCAGAGGCCCCGCCCCCGCCAGCTCGGCCGGGTTGAAGTGTCCGTGGTGGTGGCCGTGGGAGCGGTGACCGCCATTGCTCGGTGAGCCCCGTGCTGAGGAGATAAAAGGGGTATCGTACTCAGAGTCGCTGCCGGCCTCGGAGCCGCCGGCGTTGAAAGTCTCGAGGTCGATGAAGGATGGCTTCTCCTTCCTGAAGGTGAGGACAGCCTGCTCGATAAAGACGGTGAGGAAGAAGCCCAGCATCATCATTGTTTCAGCCAGAGGATAATCGCTGCTGATCTTCAGCTGCTGGAACACATTGACCACCTGAAGGCGCAAAACGAAAACCACAACAATAAGCAGATAAAAGTTTATCGTTATCTTCGTATTCTGAAACAGGACGTCCTGAGGGAGCCGTTGCTATGAAATACCAACGACAACACAAACTTTGCTCTGGTGAGAACACAATTTACAAAATGAACTTTGTGTTTTATTTAATCAGACTAAGACTTGAAAGCAGTGACTGAGCCCATGAACTCATCTGGAAAGTTTGGCTTCACTTTTAACCCTTTAAGACCTACCATAGAACCAAGTCCGCCAGAGCTTATATTATATTTTTACATGCTGTGGAGCCATTTTTGGGAGCATTTCAAGTTGTTATACATCAATACAACCATTATAGCCCAGATTTTAATAATATGTCTGCATTAAGTGCATAGTACTTACATAAATTGCAAAAAAGTGCAATAAACTACAAAAAAATTGAAAATCGTTTTTGCTTTTTTAACATATATTTCTAGTTAGAGAAATTTAAGAGGCTTATCCCTCAAAACTGTAAATACAAAAAAGTTGCACAAAATAGTTTCCCACCACAGGAAATTTATTTTGAGTGTCTTCATAGTTTTATTTTTGAAATACACCAATTTTTATACACTGCAGGAAAAACAAAAATAAATATTATGATGCAAATTTGCAAAAAAGCAGCATATGCATCAAAATAAACTATTTCCAGCAGTGCAATATGAGTCCTAAGCATCCCAGAAACGACACAGAAAGTCATAAAGTCAAAGATAACTTTTAAAAACACCAGTATAGGCTCATGAGGCTATATGGTAAAAAAACCCTACATTTTCCGCGAAAATGACGTCACTTCCGGTTTCGGGCAGGTCATGCGGACATGCAAAAGTTCGTGCTGACGTCTATTCCAACGTAGGAAGTGTTATGAACAGCTGATCGGATCGGCAAAGCGTGTTTCTGGAATATTATGTTTTTGTTGCTGCAAGTGCTTTTTATGCAGTTTTTGCAAAGCTATATGTGGAAGGAAACTGTGACCGAGGACAAGCTGATGGTATAAGATGTAAGTACAACTCCTCCGGTTTCATATGCAAAAAACATTATTGCGCTAGCTCACGTGGTTGCAGAGCTACCAGGATTTAAAAATAGTTACGCAAAACAGAGCGTGCCCGCTCTGACCGGTTTTAAAGGGTTAAGAAGCCAATGCAAAGCATGTGTGCAACGTGTGTTTACCTTATCTCTGACAGCAGGAAGTAGAGCATTGAAGCATGTTGCGAGGAACACGCCCCCTCCAAATGAATTGCACAGAGACAATGGCCTCCTGTATCTCTGTGCTCTATCACAGTCAACGAGCAGGAGACGTACTGGGACCAGCACACCAGCCAGCATAAGGCCGAACAAGCCCAGCAGGCCAAGCAGCTTGGCCACCAGGATCTGCATCCTGATGCTTCAGAGACACTAGAGCGAACGGAGCGGTGAACACAAAGTCATCTCCTGTCTGCTGCTTCTGGTGGGCTTTACTGGAGCTGCTGGGACATCCCTGCTGGTTTCAGTGGAGGAGACACAGGCAGATGTTGGTCTAAACACAAGAAATAAACACATGTTGCACTGGTCTGTGCTGGAAAAATGCATCTAAAGATTCTGATGGACAAATATCCCCCATATATATTCACATCTTTCTTATACCTTAATTGGGGTGTTCATCTTTCTTTCTTTAGTTCAATGAGTTTAGTATCAGGACATTCATGTAACATTAAGTCAGCTAAACAGAGACAAATTAAACATGTTACTAACAGCAAACTATTATAAAATAACTTCTCATCTGTAGGTTTGGATTTTCTTTCAATTAAAAAGCAATACAGACGTTTTATAGAGGAAGGTCAGAGGTCAAAGCCAGAGCCCCTGAGCAAGATGAAGTTACAGTTTAACCAACGTTGAATTCAGTAAATGTTCTCATTTCCATCATTATTTTCCCATTATTTTCCATGGCACCTGGTTTCATTCTGACCAGCGTTTAGCCAGAGACTTCCTGTTTCAATCATCAGAGATGAGCTCTGCAGTTGTTCTTTGTACCGCTCCCTCACAAAGAAACCATGAAATAAACAAAATGTCAGCAGGTCCAGTCTTGTCATTATTAGTACAACATTAAATCCACCATTTCAAATGATTTTAAATAAGTTATGCATCATTTATAGAACAATGCTAATTTTTCTGTTGAGGTGTTCAGACAAAGTCAGCCACGTGTTCTAGTGGAGTACATTCATTAGAATGATTAAATAAATGCTCCTGTTCACGTGTATTAATACTACTTTACTATTATATTATTATGACATGAGGTTCAGTTACATTTGCACAAAAACAGAAAAGTCCTTCAAAGACCTGCTTTTTAATTTCACAGCTTAAATACATTCAGAGACGGTAATTTTTCACTTTTATTTGAGTAAATAAGTTGAATCGGTATTTCATCTTCTACCAGTTTAAACAAAAAATACAAGTATCTGTACTTCTAAATGAGTGAAGAATGTATGTAATTATACCATATAAATTATGGGAAACATATAAAAATATAGAGTTTATGCATTACCACCACCTGGAAGTCGATATTTTTGCATATTAATATAATTTTAACTCTTATATCAAATCTTATATTAACTTTCGAACACTTTATGTACACCCCAACTTACACTACCAGTAAACTAATCAGAAGTATAGTAACGTGAAAATAAAGCTGAAATTTAATTTACTTGAGAGTTTCTTTGTAATGGAGCAACACAAAATACAGCTGCAGAGGTCTCTTATGTACTGAACATGGAACAGGAAGTCTCTGGCTAAAATCTGGTTGGATGAATCCAGGTGCAGATGTATCACAGCTTAATCTGGTTGGTTTGTTAGAGTCTGCATTGTTCTTTTGTGAGACAATGCCAACAGTTAAAAGCCTTTTTGGTGCCTTTTGAGTTTATTTCCTGGTTTGTCATTATTTCCTCCTAAAAAATCAAGTGTATGATACACCCGTTTTATCCTCACCAGTTAATCTGGATCACCGGCGCTGTGCCAAAAACCTGACTGTCTGTCACAAAAGTATTGCTGACATTTCTATACGTTTTCTATGTTTAATGCTGTATTATTGCTTATTTTGGTAAACAGGCTGACGTCAACAGGATTTACAAAGGGGTTATATGTAAAACAAAGAAATAACCTGTTTTGAAAGACTGTAATATTGTACCTACTTTGTATTCTACATTAATTTTAATTCAGCCCTATTTGGGTTCCTAAAATCCTTCCATAGATCTACTTTGTTACATTTGTCGCCATTCCTGCTGCACTCTTGGCCACATGTTTTACTTTTTAATCTCAATCTCAATGACACTTATCACCTGAGTTGTCGCCTTAACACCAAATAGCAAATATGAAACAGTGGCTTTGCAGGTCACCTAAAGCAACACCTGAGTTTAGACACCACTCATGCTATTAATACATTAACTATTATCAAATATCGGATTTACAAACTTAAATATAGCGTTTCGGTAAAACTGTTACTGAGGGAAAAATGATCTGAATGTTAGGTCATTTGTATTGTCATATGTAATTAGAAGGTGGATTTTCATTAGTTTGTGGCAGCAATTAAAACGCGTTGTTGTCGCCTTTGACACAGTTACGACCTTTAGTCAGAACACAAACACCGCGAGCTCTCTCATTGTGGAGATTACCCCGTTCACCGTTTTTTTTGTCCCACTGGTTTTATCCGTTTTTTATTTGTTATATTAATATATAATATGATGCGGGAGAAAAACATGTCAAACCACCAAGCGGGAATACGTGCTACTTCCGGTGGGTAATTTCAAAATAAGACAACTGGGTCCTCCTTTACGTCCGACAGTCTAATCAATTTGTTTTTATTATTGTAATTCAGCGTCACAACTTGTAATCACGTCTTTGGTCCCACTTCATCAAGTGTGTAGAACAAAAATGAAAGTTTACACAACGCAAATAACCGCACTGTTTCCGTGCGAATACTGTCTAACAGCAGCTAACTTGACGCTAGCATTAGCTTTCTGTCATTTGTTCATGGGGGGCTAAAGAGGCTAACAAACCGGTGTGGCGCTCAGGTAGGGAAAGCAGTTGTTTTCCTTTGCTGTTCACGCTTATCAGCGGCTTTAGCTCCGAAACAACAAGATAAACCGCAAATATCACGCAAACACCGTGTTTACCTGTTAGAACATCCGCTCTCATCTACTGCAGGTGCACAATAATACTTCCGCGTTTACATCCCGCAACGGAACCCCCCGGGCGTGATGACGTAGTCCACAATCAGGGTGACGTGAAGCGTCCTGGCGTGACAAAGGATGGAGACGCACGACCCCTGAAAGGACCAGCCGAAGGAAAATCGTTTTAACGGATTTTTAAGTATGATTTTTTTTTCCTGTCCATACATATTTTTTTAACATATTCCGTTATATAAAAAATATTCAAATTTGATATACGTGTAATTTCTTTAAGGTTTTCAAAAGTGCTAAATATTGTGTTGACCATGTTGTTATTGTTTTCGATTGGTGTGAAATTAGGTTAAGAGTAGTTATTGAATAAACTGGACTTAGTTTGGCCATTTCTCATGACTCAAAGGAATAAAAAGAAAACAACTATGTCATTCCTACTTCGGGTTTCCTTCTCACTATAATTTCTCCCCTCATAAATGTGTATGTTTTCCTGTGAATATATATTTCTTTCAATATTTTTTAAGTCAACCCATCTTACATTTGTAAGATGATACATTTGTGAGATGATACATTTGTGAGATGTAGATGATTTGTAAATCATCTAGTCCAGTGTTTTACTGGACTCAGTAGACTTCTACTTTTGGAACCAGCGTTTTCTGTTTTTTCTGGCTCTTGATTCGTCTTCTTGTGAATTTTTGTTATTTTAAATTAAGTCAACACTACAACTCGGAGCAGCTATAAGAAGAGACTTCACTGAAGAAGAGGAGCTGCATTAGCTTTGCTGGTTGTAAATAGATAACCACACTTTGGACGAGAAGAGTAAAACGTTGAGATGGTCTTTTTATTTAAACTGTTCAAACAGCCTCCCTGGTGCCTCCTCAGAGCTTCGTGTGACCGAGGAGTCATTAGTTCATTTACACTAAATTAACCCTGACACTCATCCTCACACACATACACACACTCATACTCTGACACACCCATCAAAAACAACAAAAATGCATTTACAGGTACACTGTGTAGTTTCTAGAGGATAAGACTTTCCAGGTTTCTACAGTTGTTTAACATCTGGTGTCCAATATCCTATCAGAACTTCTCTGATTATTCTGCATTTGATCTAAAAACCACACAGTTGCAGGAAGTGGGTGGAGTTTTCGGTGACGTGCCTCCTCAAAGACAAGGGAGGACTCGCTTGCGCTCTCTCTCTCATGCAGGAATTAATCAGAGATGGAAAAACAGAACTTCTTTCGAGTCCTCCGAGTTATTATGATCCAGATCAGAAAGAAAAACAGGTCAGACAGTGCGTGCTCCTCCTCCTCCATAAACCCGTCCCGCCTGAAATAAATAAGGAAACAAAAATATAAACCCTGCCAAAAGGAGAATCAATAAAGTCACAGCTCCACATTACAGCATGAAATTATGAACATCTTCATGTCTTTGAACACATTTTTTGTACTTGAGTGTGAAAATCTTACACGATCAATATGGTCACGCTGTATTTTCAATTATTAGTTTTTCTGTATCTATGAGGACTCACACTAAACACAGGCTATTTTAACTGAATGTTTTTACAGCTGAAGGTGAAAAATATCTCATAGATCAGTGTGTTATAGTGCATATGACTTTTTAAATTCCAGCTTTCAGTGTCCTCCTCCTCCTCAGTACGTTTGCTGTTACAGGCAGATATTCAAAACTTCGTTCTGAGTTCGAGGTGAAGGCACTGCTAGATTTGCCTAAACATTGTGACCAACGCTGAGGCCTCTGTATTGTTAATCTGCTGATGACAGTGATCACTGACATGATAAAAAACATTTACAGGAAATAATGACAATGATTATGGTTCAGTTTCATGTGCACAGACACAAGCTAAGTTTAAGCTACTGCTCTAAGTTTGTGCTAAGATTGTAAATATCCGCAGGAGTTCAGTGAATAGCAGTTATTATCAGGAACAATAGTGGATACATTAACATTACATTAAACTTTGATGTCTTTGTTGCTGTGGTTCCATTTTTATGATAGTTGCCAAAAACGCAAAGAAAGGAAAATAAATCTTACATCACACAGACTGTGTGATTAAATAACTTCACTGTCTGAGCTTTTCTACGTTGTATGAACTATGCAATCATGCATGACTGGTTGTGACGCCATCCGGATGAAGCTCATCTCATACACTGTGGATGAAGAACAGCAGACCTGTGGTGTGTTAAACTGAATTAGTGTGTATTTACTCTATGCGAGGGTCACGGCTGCTCCTCATTCCCAGAGCTGGGTGTCTGATTGCGCATTTGACTCCTCAGCTGTTCGATGAGTTCAGGGTTCTGCTGCTGCATCTGCTGAGCGAACTGCTGCCCTCTGCAGAAGCAAACAAAGGCAAAATCACCTGTTATTCATCGACACCACCAGCTTTAAAATGCAGTCGCTGTGCTCAGGTACGTACGCCTGGATCAGTCTTGATAAATCTCCAGGTGCTGCGGCACTAGGGGCTGCTGGTGCAGCCCCAGGAGGCGGGGCTGCACCTCCTCCCCCTCCAGCGCCCCCACCTCCCAGTCCACCATATGCTCCAGACATCATCCCGGACATCCTGGAAGATGGGACAGGAAGTTAACTCTGACAAACCACAGAGGAAGAATGGATTTCAGATGAAGTGAGACAGACTTACAGCTGCTGAACCTGAGGGTTGTTCATCAGAGACGAGGCCTGCATAGAGACAAGAGCAGGATGGAAAAATTTACTGAGTAGAAACAGAAACTGTAATTACCTAAATTAAAAATAATGAGCAATGCTGATAAATTCTCAGAGTTCTCGCTGTCTGTGTAAGCTTCAATTTAATCACTGTTCACATGTGTGTGTGGTTTTTCTGGTCATTTCTGAAATCCCACACTTCTTTAAAGGAGTGTCTTGTAATTAAGAGAAAATAAAAAACATTACTATACCAATGCTATGCGTGGCTGTTGAGTCAACAGAACTCATTATGTTGCTGTGTGCATGTATCTTTTAGAAATTAGTATCCAAGTGAGTTTTACCTACCAAAACTGACAAGACACACACCAGCATTACATGTGCTGTATGGACTAATAGGCATGTTACGTAGACGTAGGCTGCCGGGGGATTCCCATGATGCATTGAGTTTTTCCTTTCCAGTCACCTTCCTCACTCACTATGTGTTAATAGACCTCTCTGCATTGAATCATATCTGTTATTAACCTCTGTCTCTCTTCCACAGCATGTCTTTATCCTGTCTTCCTTCTCTCACACCAACCAATCACAGCAGATGGCCCCGCCCCTCTCTGAGCCTGGTTCTGCTGGAGGTTTCTTCCTGTTAAAAGGGAGTTTTTCCTTCCCACTGTCGCCAAAGTGCTGCTCATAGGGGGTCATATGATTGTTGGGTTTTTCTCTGTATCTATGAAGCGCCTTGAGGCGACATTTGTTGTGATTTGGCGCTATATAAATAAAATTGAATTGAATTGAAGTGAATAGTTATAGTTTCTGCATCTGAAGGACCGAGTGATGCAAACTTGGCCATCATACAGATTTGCTTTGTGCAGTTGTGTAATTTACTATTGAAAATAACCAAATAGCAATAGCATGTGAATGCTATCAAAAACAGATTTTTTCTAGCATTTACAGGAGCAAGCAAGATAAAATTAGCCACCAACACCGCACCGACATGTTTACTGTCAGTTAGGAAAGTTAGCCGATAACGTATTTTGCCAAAATCAGGAGACCTCATTGACTCAAAGAACTATATTGCTGCATGAAACAGGATTCGATTTTGTGTTCGCAGAAAGACAAACAAAGACAGCTCAGGTTGGAGTTTGTGTGGCTTCCATGAACTGAGCTTCACGGCCCAAAACTGGCTTTCTTTCTGCTAAAGTAAGCCACACTGATAACGTGGTACCCAATGCAGCATGTTGCTGACTAACCTTCACTTGCTTATTATCAAAATAATTTCTGAAGTCACATGACTTTGTGCTTTTGTATATTAGAGGCAAATTCTTAGAATGAGGTCTCATCAGCGTCTCTGCTCAGGCTTTTCTAAACACTTAGTTGGACGTCGTTATAGTCAAAATGCACAAAGGACTTACATTTTGTTTGCACCAACCAAAGTAATGCCTAAAGCTAACTATGCTCAGTGGGCACATTCATGTGACTATGGCTGTTGACTAGCAGTTTTCTACTAGGCTAACTTTTCCCTTCCTATTTGTACGACAGTTCGATGCAACAGAAAAGCTGATTTAAAGGAAACCAAAACAGAAAATGAGCTGTGAGCTCTGACGAGTGCAACTGGTTCTGATGGCTGCAAAAACTCCGTGACCGCTTAGAAACGTTACAGGCCAAACACTCAGATCTCACCATGTTCATGAAGCCGGGGTTACTCAGCAAACCAGCGAGATCGACTCCGCCCAGCCCTGCAGTCTGAGAGAACAGAGACAGGTTCACGTAAACACAGTGCTGTCGGGAAGTCGGGAATTTGATCATCCTGCCTCTTCTCACCGGACTGGACGTGTCCATCTTCTCCTCTGCGATCTTCAGATTGGTTTTGTAGGTGTCGTTATCTGGGTCGAGCTCCAAAGCCTTCTTATAGTAACTGACTGCTTCTGTGTGTTTGTTGAGGCTGGCCAGAGCCAAACTGAAACACAAGACGACACGTCAGGACCAGAAACAGCTGAAACCAGAACGCAAGGAGCTTCCAGGTTTTCATTCTTCGTGCTCTGATGCTGCACGTTTGTCTACTTAAACAACTGCAAACTCCTGTATAACTGATTATAAATAAATAAATGAATGAATAATGTAAAAACTTAGTGGAAATAACTTTGTGCTGGCTGACTTTGGTTTTACAGCTGCAGTCAGCACTAACCTTCATTTTCAGTAAATCTGCCACTTGTGTTTAATAACTGACAGTTTTCTGTGAAAAACGTAAACACTTCATAAATATTGTAAAACAAGATTTGTTTATTTGACCAGCTTCACAAAATCCAAAGATATTCAGCTTCAGCATCAGCTTCATTTATGAAAACTGCAAACTTTACTTGCTCCTGAAATACTTTTACAAAGGCAGAGTATAAACACTCATTATCTTAAGACACAATTTTTACATTTTATTTTACTATTCAACAGATAAATCCTGAGATCTGAAGGAGCCAAACACTGTGTAAAGCTTTCTTTTCTGATGCTCCAAAGTCACTTATTAAGAAAATAAAAGTAAAAACCAGAAATTTTTAAACTGGATCTCTTTGTGGAATCCATTTGTTCGAAGAACCTGGTTTCATTTACGTTATTTTATGCCCAGTCTGTCTGATTTTAAAGGACAAACAGACAATAATCCTCTGATGAGCCTTTGTTGCTAATTCGCCTGTTAAAAATAAAAAAAACTACAGCCGTGTGATGCAACAGTGTCCAGGTTGCAGATCAGAATCAGAAATACTTTATTAATCCTGAAGGAAATTATAGGTTACAGCACGCTAATGGCACATGCGCACTTACAAAGGAACCCTCTGACCAAACTTTACACAGACATGACATGTCAGAGAGGAAAAAAAAACAAGATTTGCTATTAGCTCCACACCAGCAGGTGGCGCTGTGAGACGCATCCTTGGTGTAAAAGGAAATAAAGAAATGCCTTCCCGCAGTTTCCTCTCAGATAAACACAGGACATTTTTTCTACATGTGAGATGTTTGTAGCTTTTGATGTCAATGTGATTTCACGGCAACAATGAAAGACAAAGAGGAGATGCTGTCATACCCCATCCGCCCATAAGCTTTGCTGTAGTTGGGGTCGATGCTGATGGCTCGTTCACAGTCCTGCACGGCTCCTGCGTAGTTCCCCAGCTTACTGTAAGCTGCAGCTCTGCACAAAAACAACACAAATACTAACTGCTTCACGTGAACGTCAACAATCTGAACACAGTAAAACAACTGCAACAAAGAATTTGCATAAAACGTACAAAAACAGCACAGAAAAAATCTTTCTAACAATATTGTCACGTGACAAGATGTGAAGAATTTGTTTTTTTAAGCGACCAAACTTAAAGGTTTTATGTAACAAAGTATGTAAAAATATCTAAAGTGACAAAACAAGTGAAAACACATGAAAAGTGTTTCTCGTTCTTTTGTTTCTCGTTCATCATCAAATACAATTTTACTGTTTTTAAAATAAAATGAACAACAAATATTTAGTGATGCTGAGGAAATGCTGACCGACCTGTTGCAGTAGTAGACGGCGTTCTGAGGGTTGATGGCGATTGCCTTCGAGTAAAACTCAACAGCAGCTGCAAAGTTCTCCACCTTCATCTGGTCGTTGCCTCCAGTCGAGAAAACAGAAAAGAACAAAAACACCTCACTCACCTGAGCACTGCAATAAACTTTATACAGCAAAGTCACTCTAATGTCATCTCTCACTTGCTGTCCTTGCTTTCATTAGCATTAATTATTATTACACAATACTTATTCCATTCATTTGGCGTCACTGATTTTTCCAAGTATTTTGCTGTGTAGAGACACTGATGCTATAGTATCATGTGAAACAGACTTTTATATTTACTTTTAAATGTTATCTTTAACTTTCTGTATTTCACTTTTTTAAGCGATTTATTTGACTTTATTTTTTACATATTTTTTACTTTTTATGATTTTTTTTTACCTTATTAAGTAAAGTTTTTGTCACATTACCCTTTATTTTACTGAGCTACTCTACTATAAGCTTCATTTTTTATTTTAATTGCATTTATTGTTTTGGCTGCTGGAATCTCCCAACATTTTAATCCTCTAAGTGATGACGTGATGAATCCTGCTTCCAGGTCCAAACTACTCTGTGTTTATTAAGGCTTTTGTGTTTTTAACATGTTTTAATACTTTGTACCTTGTTCTAATCTCAACAAGCCCGTAAAAACAGTCAGTGATGACTGTTGGCCTCTCTCGGTTTTTATCACCACTGTTCATTTTACAGCTCAGTGTTTAAACCCTTACGATGTAACTGCAGCCCAGCAGCAGTATATTAATAACTAACCTGGTATTGTGGATGGATTATCTCAGTTGTTCTCCTGACTGAAGTTTGGTCCGTTTACAGCATCCTGCCAAGCGATTACATTTGTTTCTAACCATCAGGAACCTTCATGTTAACTTTTATCCAGTGGAAAAAAGTTAGCGTTCATCCTCCAGCTTCACTGTGTTTATGCTAACATAGCTGTGTCGCTAGCGATCACGTAGCACATCATTATCTACCAGCTAGCCCAACTTCAGTAACCCTACAAACGTCACTGCTGTTTAGTTTTCTGTCTTCATTTATGTTGGAAGTGATAACAGAGCTGTACGTTTGAATTTATTCACAAATCTCTCAGTCAGAACATGCTATATCATGTTTAGGTGGAAGCTAGCGAGCTAACTTCCTGCTAACTTCTAACTCTGTTAAATGTAATAAATCCTGTTTTCATGGATGCCTGGATGTTAAACTTCATTGTTACACCTGGTAAAGCAGCAACGCTGATCATTGTATTAAAGATGAAAGAATTTAGACAGTTTGTAACTCTCAGTGATGCTGCAGTGTTCGTTTTTACTTTATAACCTGCAGCAGAGTTTGGGCCTGACACGGCTGATGACGTCAGACGTAAAGACCAGATAACAATAAATACATGTCCTCTTATTTCTATACTGGGGACAGATGATTAGACAGAAGTCAGCACTTAAGCTTTCATCATTTACCTGCCTTGAGGCCACTTTTGTTGCCTGCTTACATCAACAGTACTGCATTTGTGCTTGAGTAAATTATCACCTAACTTTACTTCTGACTGCTGTATTTCCAGTTAATGTATCTGCTCTGTGAGTCTCTGTTATAGAGTGTCAGGAAAACCAAGGGTTACTTCCTACGGCTTTCCAAAAACCTGATTCAAGGAGCTGCAGGTTCATTTGCATCATCTCTTCCTTGTACCAGCTTAACCCTACAAATGAACACAAAGACAAACTAGCTGCTCTAGATAACGTGTTCACACCAGCCTGGACTCACCGTCACTTTTGAGTCTTTCAGCTTCTGCTTTCTGTTCCTCTGTTGGGGAGTTTGGGGTGGAGTTGTTGTTGACCTGCGACTGAGCTGAATACTGTCAAACAAACAAACAAACAAACAAACACTGGGTTAAATGAGACTTCCTGTAAAACAACTATTAAAAACAGACAGACGGACTCTTCAGCTGTGCAAGATCACAGAGAAACACTTAAAAAAAATATGCTCATGTAAAATTAACATTTGGTGCAACCTGCACTATGGCCAGTGCTCCATTTAAAGAATGGCATTTGGATCTTCACCAGTATGTAATAGCTTACTTTGCCTTTTGTAAGCCACAGCAAATAATACTGATATTTATTATGTATTTTGTTTCAGCTCTGGCTTTGGAAGAACAGTGAAATTAACTCAGACTAGCTGCAGGAAATTGATGCAAAGGCCAAAATGTGCAGACTTGTCATCTCTGCAATACAAAACTGAAACCGTTTGGAAAGTTTCAAAGGTTTTCTGTGTTTACCTTGCTGTAGCGGAGGTAAAGATCTCCGGTAACGTCATGGGGACCGCGAGACTCTGGTCATCGGTGGAAACCTCAAACGCCGTCTCCAAACACTGAACAGCAACTGAAACACAATAAGATCGTGTAAAAGTATTGTTGATATTTACTACGAGAGCACAATGGGACAATGGGAATGGGAACTGAGGTTTGTTGTCTGACCCTGTTGCACATCTATTTCTGGAAGTTCAGGGAGGAGAGTATTTCAGTCAAGCACACAAACTGATTTACTAAAATTTGCATGTCTTATTTTTTGCACTTGATAATGAACTGACTGACAGTGTTTAAAAAGAAATAACCCTAACCCTAACACCTATGAGCGCTATCTGGAAATTGTGCTCACATGCCATCTTGCCCAATTTAGCACATCTGGCCCACAGTGAGGTGTTCTCTTAGAGCATCTGGCAGAGGCTGAGGTCCTTTTCCATCCTCTGAGGGGAAACGTGGATTAACTGAGGTTACCCAGTTAGTTAAAAAACTATCTTGTGACTGGACTTTATGCATATGATGTTTGTCTTGAGCTCTTCAGGTGTTGTGAGGGTTTCCTGGTTGACACGTCGATAAAATGATCCAACTGTTTCAGAGGCACACTTGAGGACAGCGACTCTGGAATAGCTGGATATGGTGGTAAAATATTCCGTGGCATAAACGCCTTTCCCTCTCTGAAGCCTTTATTATACTTTGTGTCTACAGGTCCACTATGGTTTACTTAGGTCAGAGTGATATAAATTTTGTCAACAGATATTTGCAGCGGAACCTCAAATTCAGGAGAAACAATCAGGTTTTCATACTGATTGAGGCGTATTGGACCAACTCTTTATCCTCTAAAGGACACTTTGAAGTGATGGTTTACTCATCTAGACACCATTTGTTTTGTTATTCTCGAGAAAGTATTCAACGGCATCCATGTAGTGTTACAGCACGTGTTACATGTGCTATGTGAGCTATTTGGTCTCTATACTACTGCAGTGAACCAATGGCTACCAGGCACACGTTTTGAATTAGTGATGGCAATGCCTTATGTCACAGATTCTATTAATAATCTTTGGACAACACAGAGCAACAGCAGTCAGCAGGTGAAGGGTGTCAGGTTCAGCGGTCTCTGGGATCATCTCTTTGCTCCTTGTTGATTTATTACAATTCAGTTTTATTTATACAGCACACACAACAGATGTCTTAAGACACCGTATAGTGTGAGATAAAAACAGAACACAAAGAACAAAAAAATTAGAGTTTACAAAAGTTAATGACATGCAATGTAAGGACGCTGGGAGTGAAAAGAGGGGAAAGAAGATGATGAAGAAGAGCCAGCATCTAAAGGCTCTGGCTGCTATAGTAATGAATAGTTTGTAGCCAAGTGGGTGGCAGCTGGGATGTAAATAACAAATCCAAGTTCAAGGTCAAGATTTCTATTCAAAGCCTGATCTAATGTGCACTCTTTCCTGGGCAGACGTACAGAGACTTGTGTTAAAAAAGTGAAACAAAAGTGAAGTACTGATTAAATTTCACTCAAGTAAAAGTGAAAAAGTAGAGACTCTGAAATGTACTTTAGAGCAGCGGTCCCCAACCCCCGGGCCTCGGACCGGTACCGGTCCGTGAGTCGTTTGGTACCGGGCCGCGAGAGTTGAGGCTCAGGTGTGAAATGTATAGTTTTCAGGGTTTTTATCGGTTTTCAGCGTTATTTTGTTATCGTTTTTATCATTAACTCGGTTTTCCTGGGTCTTTTCACGTGTGTTATGAATAAATTTTCTTTTTTGGTACCGGTACTAGTTTTATTTTGTTGTATTTATCCGTGACACCTTAAAGGCCGGTCCATGAAAATATTGTCGGGCATCCGTGGCGCAAAAAAGGTTGGAGACCGCTGCTTTAGAGTAAACAGTAGCTCTTTTCTACTCGCTGTTTTTGCCCAAAGCTAAGTAAACCTGTGCTAATCCTTGTAATGACACAATAACAGTATAGTGAGGAGATAAAGTGAAATTTGGCAGATAAACCTGTAAGCCATCCTTTCTGTGACTTAATACTGATCATAAACAAAATAACTGTTGTGCACCAGCACAACACAGTGCTTTACAGTACAGCAAACTAACTTGTTTATCCCGCATTAAACAGCAGGATTTTATGCAACATGCATTCATAGACACGATGCATTCGTGCATCAAGCGCTTTGAGGGTCTCGAAAAGCGCTATATAAATGCAATCTATTATTATTATGTCTATTTTGCAGGAATGTTACAAATAGCTTCACACAATATATAGGATTTGATTAAAAAATCATGAAGCCTTTATATCCAGCTTGTCAATTAATATCAGTTTGTCAGTTTGTCAGTGGGCAGTCCTTACCTTCAAAGATAACCGCTCTTCCTCCTCTACTGTCCTGTTTCTCCTACATCTTTCTCTATCAAGTTATCTCTCATTCTTTTCTCTCCCTGAGAAATACAGCAGCTGGACCTTTAGCTAGCAAACACACTCCATGACAAACTGCACAAGAACAGTTTGTGTGTTTACTGATGATTGTTGAGCAATTACAGAAACGCTGTGTTTGAAAATAGCTGCTACTTAACACGTTATTCCCTGTATGCTCGCTCCTCTTAGGGATATCTGCACCAAGAACACCGCTGGATTGTTCTGCTCCACGTAGCTCTATAAACAATGCCTCTTTCAACCTGGTGATGGATACACCAATAGGACTGTCTTTTATGTGCTACTGGTCCCAACTGGGCTACTTGGCTCAAATCCGTCTGATGTTTGAAGGCACAGACGTCTTAAACCCAAAGTAACAAACCCATTTGGAAAATTCAGGCAGTAAAAAATACAGATTTGTGTAAAAATGTAGACAGTCAAAGTAAAAAGTTGTCATAAAAAACAATACTCAATTAAAGTACAGATACCTAAAAATGAGTTACTCTGCTTAATTTTGAAGTATTTGTACTTCTGTTTCCTCTGCTGCTCCTCCAACCCAGACTCACACATATGAAGCCAGACTACGTGTGCTGCTGTATATATGTTGTGGAAAGAAATATTAAAGTAACAAGCGCTTGTCAGTGACCTGCTGACCCAGTATGAACCTTCCAGATCCCTCAGGTCA
This sequence comes from Neolamprologus multifasciatus, assembly GCF_963576455.1. Lineage (NCBI taxonomy): Eukaryota > Metazoa > Chordata > Actinopteri > Cichliformes > Cichlidae > Neolamprologus > Neolamprologus multifasciatus. The sequence continues at coordinate 29,416,114 of NC_140453.1, read as the reverse complement.
TCTGGATCCGTTTTTTATCAGTTCCCAGAGTCAGAACCAGACACGGAGAAGCTGCATTCAGCTTTTATGCTCCTTATATCTGGAACAAACTCCCAGAAAGCCTCAGATCAGCTGAAACACTCAGTTTATTTAAATCCAGGTTGAAGACTCACCTGTTCTCAGCTGCATTTGAATAAAGCACCAAATCCGCACTTAAGCTTAAATTTCAAAACTTACATTTTAACTACTGATTTTATCTGTTTTGATTTTTGATTTTATATACTGTTTTGTTAGTTAGTTTGCTTGTTTTAATCAATTTTAAATCATTGTTTTTGTTTCTAATGTCTCTGTAAAGCACTTTGAATCACCTTGTTGTTGAATTGTGCTATACAAATAAACTTGCCTTGCCTAAACTTTTTTTTTAGTGCTGTAGCTGACTCAGTCAGAAAATCTGCTGGCATAACAGTCAGTGATGATTTTGACCAAGATCACAGTCAAATGGAGTCACAGGAATTTTGAGCTTTTGTAATAAAAACAAATATAATAATAATAATAATAATAATAATAATAATAATAATAATAATAATAATTCCATTCATTATGATATCCCTGGTCCGTGGTTATACGACACTACGACACGGCAGCAAACCACACAAACTCTGAACATCATACTTATTCCCCATGAGAAAGTTTAAGTGTGCATTCTGAGTCAGGAGAGAAATGAACTGAGCAGCTTCATGTTCTTCTTCATGTCTGAGGACTCACCTTCGAGACTCTCCTGAGCATCTGAAGACAGAGTCCCTGACTGGAGCTGGTCATGGAGGAACTGGATGATGGAGAAAGCGAGGCGTTTGTTGTCTGTCATGGCGGCAGAGGTGCTGCGTCTCTGTGCTGACTGAGGGAGAGACACCCTGCAACTAAAACCTTGTTTCCAATAAGAACCGGAACCCTGTAACGGCACATAATGCATGCAATGAAATCCAGATCATTTAAATGCCGCTTAAGTATTATATGAAAATAGTGCAGTGCATTTGTTCATTAAAAAGAATATGTGCCAACTTTGAATTTGATGTGAACAACATATTTCAGCAAAGTTTGAATACGTACTAAATAACCTCTTCTTTTAACAACACTAAGAGGAGATCAGAGGGTAAACACATAGCATATCAGTAATCTATTCTGAGCCTAAAGCCAGAGTTTTCAAGCTTATGAGTGTGGCTAACTTTGGTTGACTATAGGAATTTATGTTAAACACCTTACACGGTACGGACCAAACCAGAAATGTTGCCGTGCCGGCGTATTTACACTATAAAAAACAGTCTGTTTTCAAAACTGTGCTGCCTGCAGGCCTAAGGGTCACAGGAAAAGGTTTCCAGCCGTTTACCCTCATGACATTTCTGCTAGCTCTCTAACTCTTTCTTTCTCACAAACTGCAGACCCCATCTTTAATTCTGAAATACTCAGCATCAGTAATGCCCTTTTTACACCTCAACATGTCAGTAATTAATCTCATTAGCTGTCAGATATTGCAGACGTGTTTGATTTTTAAAAAAAAAAATCACATCACTCTCTATATGTAGACATGCAGCATGTATTTTGTTAATTTATTACTTTCTTTGGTATCAACCAGGATTGAGTACTAACTTTGATGTACTTTGATCACACCTGCTTATTTTGAATTTGATCTCTGCAGCATGAAGGGATGCCTTTATTGTCATTGCACAAACTTCTTTGTTTCAGCCTCTGCTATATTGCTGTTTTGAGGGGGGCGTAAAGTTTAGTTGTCTGGGTATTTTGCCAGATAATTCTGTTAATGATACATTAACACCTTGTATCAACAGTGATCGTCAGAGACATGGAAGTACCTTCTTTCCACCACACCATATGTTTAGCCACCCCCTTTGGTATTAGCAAGGAGAATGTTCTAGCAACTCGAGCACTGTGTGAGCAGAGCTAACGTTAACCACCTTTGAACATAAAACCATTACACAAACAGAACAGCTGATGCGGGCTGATAAAGGAGATCTGTCTGTCGTGTTTTAAACTGCTCAAATCAGTGAAGTTTATGAGGAGTCACCGCAGACACACTGACTCAAGATCTCTGGCTAATTTCTAGCTTGGCGTGCTAGCATACCAGTTAGGACAACTAAAAATCAGCACACATCTAGAGTTCATTTGGATCTTGAGGCTATACGTTACGTTTTGAAATGGGTTTCCTGGAACTGCTATGGCAAATCTCGCAGTCTAACGCTATTACTATAATCGGTACTGAATTAGGTGGTTATGCTGTATTAATGAAACCCTGAATACTTAAGACTACAACTGACTCGTCGGACACGAATTGATCTCCTTTGAAGTTAACAAGCAGCTGGCTTATCTTCAGACTGAGCGTGACTCGAAATGGAAAGAATGTGTCAACAAAAAGACGAAGCTGATGCTAAAATGCTTGTATTTAGTCAACCCGCGTTACTTTCTGTATGCAACACAGGCCGGATTTGACAGATGATTTCGAGAGTTAACGATATGTCTTTAAGTTTCCCTCTATTACACTTGAGGGTCGCTCTAGATTCTAGAAGAAAGACCACGATGTACTGCAAGAGATTTGAAAGGAGCTTGGCGTGACGTGTTCGTCAAACCATAGCGGCACGATGCTAACGGGTGGCTAGCTGATCATATTCCTTTGAGTACACAGGCGCTGATTTATAAATAAACCTTCCACGCTGCCAAAGCGAGGCTGACAATACAGCTAAGCGTTTCTCCTACCTGTCGTCTCCGAGTTTCAGATGCGAATCAGTCCTAAAAAAGAGAATTTACGTTGCTTAGCTTCTTTGAGGAACACTCACTCAGTTCGTTCATAAGCTTGTCGCAGAATGATGTCATCATGCGAGGATGCAGTTGAGGGGTCGTAATATTTTTAGCGACCTTACTCACTGCCACTGTATTATTATTATTTTAATTAATTATTTATATTAAATTGAACAAGTCTGGCAGAACACACAACTGTGTAATAGAAGACATAATAGAAAATAATAATAGAAAAAAGAATAATTAAACAATAATAATAAAAAAAACAATACACTGAGAGTTTTAACACAAAACACAACTTGTATGTACTCTTTGTCCTGGGACTTTCTGAAGGAAGCTTAAATTTCCGTCGTTCTTACGCATCTTTACGGACACTAAAATTTGTACCTGACAGGGGCGCCTCCAGAATTTTTTTCATAGGGTGGCCATATGGGGACCACTAAAAATATCAGGGTGGCACACAAAAAATAGAATTTCTCCTTTTATTATGCTGTTATCAAATATAGGTCACTTGACAAAAAAAAAAAAATCCCCCCAAAATAGAGAAAGTAAAGAATTTTATCCAGTAGACTCGCTTATTTTTCAAGAAGTGATGCCTCCAACTGGTGAGGCATCCTTTTTCTTTGTTTCATTCTTCTTTATTATTATTATTGATATAAAGCTGGCCATCTTCACATGACAGTCACTTTCACACTTTTTTAGAACTGCATTTTTTTAAAGGAATAGAAATGAAGGTACTCCAAATATGCAAGAACAAACTGTCCCTCAAAGGGAGAAGAGTCAATTTTAAATCAGGTAACTATTTAATTTGTTTTTATTTTTGATATAAGGAAAACTGACATGCATAAAGGAATAATGCCACATTTTTTTCAGGAAAGGTTAGTTAGTTTTCTTGAAAAACATCAGGTAAGAGTATTAAATTCCCTTCAAACCTTTGTCATGGATCATATATACAGAAACCCATGTTTATTATTATGTTATCATGTTTATTATGCTTTTTATTACACTTGTTATTACACTCGTTGTTATGTTTGCTTTGGACTTTATTCTTTTTGCAATAGACTTTTGTCACTCCTCTCTGAAGTATTTTGAAGTGTTGTGTAGCTGTGTAAAGCCTAGCTGATAATCCTGTATATAGCTTCTTCACTTTTTACTCTGTCTTTAATAAATGAAAATATTTATAAAAAGAACTTCTCAACACCTCCTTGCGTGCTCCTCCTCCTCATTACAGCAGATTGTGGTTGTCAGAGGATTAAACTTGGCACCGGACTCACCGCAGGCTGTTGTCCTCCGACTTCTCTGCTGTCTGAGGACCAGATTGAGGACAATGGGCCTGCTCAATATCATCAGCTCTATCAAAGACCGAGCGGAAAAGTTTCTAAATGAGAAAAATGTGGTGACGGATATTCTGGGAAAAATGGAGGAGAAAACTGGGATCAAGAAGAAGGTCATTGCTCTTGGTACGTGTGATTTAATCTCCTAGAATAATATTTTTTCCCAACTTGCTGCTTTGTGTAGTAGCACACGGCTACTTCTGGATCATTCTGCTCTCGTTCTAGATGTAGTTGATTTGTATAACGCTTGTTGCGGGCCAGTGGAAACCTGAAGAGGATTCAGTTAATCCTCCTGTGATCAGCTACCATCCACAACAGGAAGCTGGGAATGTTCAGGAGGTTTTCTGCTTCGTTTATTCTGCAGTTAATCCTCTGCACTGATAAATATTTTGTCATACTGAACTCAGATAAACTGGCTCTGCAGCCCTCGGGGTTTTAGCATCATTAAGCTCCTGGTTTTGTGGCCGTGCCTGCTTCACTGTGTCCTGTTCTTTGATAGGACATGTATCACCCTGAGCTGAAAGCTGGAAGTCTTCTGTTTAGTACTTTCTCTGACTAAGCAGTGATGGGCAGAAGTCGCCTTATATCTTATGTTTTAGTTCCTGGATCAACTATGTTTGCAGCTTTAAAGGACTGGTTTTACCCCAGTTTGATGCTGGTCCTACGCAGAGCTTACGTGTAACTTTTGCCTGCTGCACAGAAGACCAGTCATAAAATATCTGTGTAGGCTTCATACCAGGAGTCCTTCACTCTGAATGGGTAAATATCTACAAACACTAATGTGGTTCAGTGAAACTGCGGGAGTCTCAAAGCTTTCTGCAGCTGTCACCTTGAATAACTCTCTCTCTCTTGGGGAAGACAAGATAACTCTTTATTGTTATTGCACAGTCATACGTGGCTCAATAGTACAATGAAATTGGAAAAACTGAAAGTATCTTGTGTGGAACTAAAGCTGTATTTTAACACCTTTAATTAAATTCTCTGTCACAGTTCGGTTAAGTTTAGACAAAAAACCTCAAACAAATTCTGATAGAGATGTTTGAGGTACCACGATAACTGGCTAATGATCAAAGCCAGTCATCGTTTATAATGATGCATTATTTCATAAGCATAAAGGGCACTTTAAACAATGACAGGTGATATAAGAGAATTTTAACTGCTTAGAAACAATCAAAAGAATAATCGTACCCACACACAGCTCATCCAGTTTCACATGTTTGCAGCAACAAATGGAGAATCTTTTAAAAGAAACTCTGTTACAGCAAAACACACAAGACTTCATTTGAGACGTCAGATTTTATAGATTTTAAAATGTTTTCACCAATTTAGCAAAACAAAGCTAAACTCCAAAAAAACAAATCCTAACCTTCTTCCCCATCGACAGATTTTTGGTAACAGAAGCTGAGGTTGTTCACAGGATTCTTTCTTTTGACTTTAATATAACATCTTTAATGTCAGTTGTTTCCTACCATGTGGTCCCTAACATGGTCACAACATGTTAGCCATTTAGAGGGAGGCCGTGTGGACATCACAAACTAATACAGATCCAAATATCCTTCTTGATCCTGGGACCCAATTCCTTTGGTGGAAGGTTGAAACTTGGAAGAGTTACACAGACTCTCAGACTGTTTTTCATATTTAATTATTTTTGGATTTATCGTCTTGTTGGGTTTCTGGTTTCAAGAATTTTAATTAGTTTGCACCATGTTACTTCATCTTCATTTCTAAAGGACAAATCATCCAAATTAGCAAACTAAAAATGGGGTGACTGGAGCTCAGGTGGTAGAGCAGGTCACCTACTAACTGGAAGGTGTTTCAATCCCAGTCTGCTCCAGTCTGCATCCCAAATATCCTTGGGCAAGATGCATGTTGCTCTCCGATGCATGGATCGGAGAATGAATGTGTGTGAATGTTAGACAGTAAGTGCTTAGAAACAGCTACGAACAAAGTGCTCGTGTGAATGTATAAGTTGTGTAAAGCACTCAGTGCTCAAATAGAAAAGTGCTATAAGAACCAGTCCATAAAAATGGCTTTTCCCCCCCAAACCGCTGCTGATCGATATATTTCCATCCAGCTTTGACAAAGAAAACCTCTGTGGGTTCAGGAGTTCATTGTTTGGCTCGAAATAAAAAACGTTTCTGCCATAAAATCTTAAAGGCAAAACCTCGGTGTGTCCATACTTGATTTGTCTACGGTCAGTTCAGTAAAGGTTATTCAAACATCACAGCAGTGTGTTCAGTGTTGACAGAAAATGGGAAGAGAACAACCACGTTGCTCTACTTCTGCCTTTCCTGCTGAATTTCTGAAGCTGTTGCACATTATATTGTTTTATAAATATCTCGACATTTTTACAAGAAAGTTTTGTTGTTTTCTAAAAATAAACGCAGACCAAACAGCGTGTTTTGTTGGTAGCGTTAAAAAGGCTCTCAGGTCCGTGTGAACACAGGGAGCAGCAGTGTATTGAGAGCACGTTGATGCTGGTGCAGTGGATTTGTAGCACATTAAGCAGGACATGATGTCAGCGTGGTGCCTGGCGCTCGCTGTCTCCCGCTCTGAGCCTTGACGTTAAAGCTGATTATCCACAGAGACAGGCAGCAGAGCAGCGCCGCCTCCATGTGTGAACAGCAACATAAGCTGATCAGAGGTAGGACACTTTTTACAGTACTTCCTGGCTGTCAACCAATCAGTGAAATTTTGCTTGTTGTTCAGATTTGTTTTGATATTTGGCTGAATCGTCCACACTGTTGGCCTGTGAGCTCTGCGCTCTGTGCAGAGAATATACCTTGTTATTTCTGTCTTACATGGATAATGAAACAGGTTTTACTTCCTGTTCATGATGGACATCACCTTTCTTCATTGTAAGTTATGGAAGGCTATGAAATATATGGAAATGTACATTTAGGTGGAACCACAGATCGCACTGCTGCCTCTAAGCAAGAAGAAGTCCTGAGTTTGAATCGAGTCTGGTGCCTTTCTGTGGGGAGCATATTTCACCTGTGTTTACACCAGTTCTCTCTGGACACTCCAGCTTCCTCCCATAGTCCAAACACATGTTCATTGATATGAAATCAAATCTTGTAATGCTACGGCCCTGTTCTTTTGCCCACGTCTACATTGCTGGTCAGTCTTTTGCAGGAAACACTTTCTTCTGCATGATTTTGGTTCCAAATTGGTCGAGTCTGTGTTAAACTGGATGTTTTTTGCAATGCAGTCTCAAGAAATAGTTTGAACACTTGTAAAACTGTTAACTGCAAAATCGTTTGTGGAATTCGAGGCTTGTCCACTCATGCACCCGACGTATGCACTGTGATTTACAGGAGATGTTACTTAAGAGAGTAAAAGAAAGTAGAGCATAACTGCTTTAAATATTTGAAAGACACATTTCTCAGTGTTTGTATTTCAGACTTATAAATATTCATAAATAGCAGCAGTACATAGAAAACAAAACATCTGTCTTCATCCAGGTGCCGTCTCGCTGACCGGACTCTACCTGGTGTACGGATATGGTGCCTCCCTCCTCTGCAACCTGATTGGTTTTGTTTATCCAGCTTATTATTCGTAAGTTTTTATTTTTAATTATTTCTATTTTCTTTTCCTCGTTGTGGTCGGAAGTCATTGTCATGTGGATCCATGTGGCAGTCTCAGTATAACAACTGTGCCCAATACACTCTGAGTTTTCTTGGTATTATTATGTTTTGTGACATGTTTGGGATATATCGATCTTTTCCACAGTATATATTTAATGATATTTGGACATTTTATGCATTTATATAAAAACATTTTACTACATTTGGACACATTTCAAAAAATAATTTTAGTAGAAATGTTCAGACATTAATGTCACTAAGGTTAAGGATGTTGTCAGGTGTGTATTCTGGTTTTGCCCTTGAAGAAGCACAACTGATGAAGATGACTTTGTCTGGATAATTTTGACTGATTTTACTGTTAAAGTTCATGATATTTATATCTGTAATACGGTTCAGTGACTGAAGCAAATAGTCGTGTTACTGGTGCAGAGGCACAGATGTCTTTATCATATTTGAAGGATCAACATATTTCTCAGCTCTTTTACAAAACTCCAACTCTGTGCAGAGTCAAAGCCATCGAAAGCCCGTGCAAAGAAGACGACACAAAATGGTTGACCTACTGGGTGGTGTACGGCGTCTTCAGTCTGGGCGAGTTCTTCTCTGATATTTTCCTCTACTGGTTCCCATTTTACTACGCTTTTAAGGTGAGATGACATGTAGGGAGCAATGATACATGCTACACCCCTTTATGGAGCAAATGCTTCTTTTAGGATGAAATACAGAAACAATATTGCATTTATATCAACTACTACCTTTTTTGAAGGGCTACGACCGTCATACTAGAATTGAGATCAGGTAAAAGGTTCCAGTGACTCCAGTAATCTCCTTCTTATGTGGTTCCAGTGTCTCTTCTTACTCTGGTGCATGGCCCCAGTGTCCTGGAATGGCTCACAGATTATCTACAACAAAGTGGTTCGGCCTGCCTTCCTTCGCCATGAGGCCGCAGTGGACAACATGGTCAGCGACCTCAGTGGGAAGGCCATGAGTGCTGCCGAGAACCTCACCAGAGAAGGTAAAACTGGCCCAGGACCACCGCGAGGGCCTTTTACAGAAGATTTACTTCCTCTGTCGCTCTTCTCCCTCCGTAGTCCTGACCACTCTGGTGAAGAATAAAGCCGTGACCACACCATCGCCACCTGTTGCTCAGTCTGAAGCTAAAAGTTTACCAAGTACATCAGGAGAAACATCCACAGCTAAAGTTGGTCCATCGGAGATGAGCGAAGAAAGAAGAGTATGTAAAATACACGTTTTCACCCTTTACTCAGTCTGTTCACCTTGAATCATATCAGTGAAAGCAGCTCAGGAAACTTGCAGTCTGCTGGTTTATGTCCTCTCTACAAGCTGCTGAGCGATGTGTTCTCACTTAGAAAGCCTTGTAGCATCTCTCTTTACTGTCAGTAACCTGGGAAACTGATCAGCAGTCCCTTCAATATCCCACTAACACTGTTTATGTAGCGGATCAGAACTTGGAGTTCAAGCATTGTTTAGCTGATTTGTTTCTATAAAAGTTGTCCACATAACTTACAGAAATCCCCGGTTATTAACGACACCTGTGGCTGTTAAGTGGACTCCAGTTATGATTGTGTTGCTTGTGTTTGGCTAAAGTGGACTCACAGCTGATGCTGGAACAGACCTGTCCTTCATCTACATCAAGTGTTATGTGTTCATATAGGAGGAATAAACTCTGACCTGTTGCTAATACAGCTATCTTGTTACCTGTTCCAGCCTTTCCTGGGTTAACCAGTTTGGTAAGTCAGCTGGTTAAGTGTTAAAAAAGTAGCACAGTGTTGTACAGACAGTGAATGTGGTGTGAAGCGTGTAGACCAGCAGTACTTTTAATGGTCTGAAGCTAAAACAGACAGGATACTTTATCCTAGGTGTGAAGACCTGAACAGACCTTCTAATATTCCCTCCTCAACTTTACCTGCAGCTCTTAGTGGTCCAGAAGAAACAGAAGCACTAGAAAATGATCTGCTTAGTAGTTTTCAACATTGGGTCAGAGTCAAGATCAGGACCAGAGGGTGAACTAAAGGCCCAGTATGAGATAAATATGTTTAGAAAATCTAAATTATTATTATTATTATTTTTATCTGAAAGTGAGTAAGTCCAGAATTACACAGTCTTACTGCAGCTCTCCTTCCACACTACCTACACCAAAGCAGAGCATGTGGGTTGGATGTGTATCAACATACCATGGTGGCAGAAACTTCACGCACACTCATCATTGGCATCGTCTGCATGAATCTCGTGGTATTTTGGGCTTTTCAAGATTTCTTTGAATTGTTCCTCTTCCCACGGGGGAATAACTGTACACCTTCCATGTTTAAAAACTTGGAAAAAAAACAAGAACTGGATGCACTTTGAACTGATTTAGGATTTTCTCTAGTCCACACAGTCACATACCCACTAATGTTTGGTTAAATGTCCATTATCAAGTTGCACCTGGACCAGACACTTCTGGTATCCATCAGCAAGCTTTGAGCAGATATTTAACCACTCAGTTGTGTTTCAGTTGTGTTCATGTGTTCATGTGTTCATGTGTTCATGTATGTATTCTTCTGACCATCTGTGGATTAGTGAAAAACATTAAAACGTCCCAAACCAAGTACCCATGACATTCATGCCCATGATGACTGTGCGTAAACTTCTGACCACAACTGTACATTCAGAGATTAATTTAAGTATTCAAATTAATCATGAGGTTGTTTTAGGACCCCCCCCCCCCCCCCCCCAATAATTCACTTTTCACTTCCCATTTTAATGTTTTTGTTTCTAACCTTTGGTTGTGTCTGTTATATGTCTGCTCGTCAGGATGAACTCAGTGTAGACTGATGGTAAGTTACTCACAATCACAAATCAAAGTACTACAGAGGTGATGAATAACTTTCTTTCTAAAGTATTTTCTGAAAGTCAAACTTCACATCCAGATATTTGTGTTCTGTTCAAACAGTTTCTACAACTGAGCAGGAGAGTAAAAAGTTATCTTGAGGGGAGGTGGGGGATTAAATACGTCCTGTAGTTGAACTTATTCAATCAGTTTTTTTAACTATTAAAGGAGATGAACATGAAAAGGAAGCAAACAAACACTCAGTTACTTTAAGTAACTAAGTAACAGGATTTAGTTTGTGTGATGATAAACGCCATAATAAATACATTCTATGTCTATGCTTCTTATTAACGTAATAATTATGGTTGGATTTTACTTGACAAATTAAAAAAAGTAGCAGGAAATCACAATCCGGTAAAATAATAAATGAGACTGTGTTTCTTTGCTGTTTATTCAGTTCTTTAGATAGCAGCAGAGGAAGAGGAGGAGCCTTGGTGAGGAAGAAAAGGAGGGAAAGAGGGTTTTTCCTCATCATCCTGACAGATTTCAACAGGATTGTTACGTCTGTCAAAGAGACTGATTTCCTTTTTTAAAAAATCATGTTGTAGTTATGCAGCAGCACATTGTGAAAAGATCTTTTTACTTCTTTGTTTCAAGATTTCTGGGAACAATTATTTTCTTCTTTTCTTCTTCTTCTTTTTTTAAGTTATTAAATCTTTTCTATGCAAACCTCTTGAATCTGGATTATAAATAACTCACAGAAGCTGTATTGTTGCCCTGGATTTTACTTGTTTCTATTGTCCTGATTCAGATAGAAGACCCAGAATCTAAACGTCTGCTAAAGTAAATCAAGCTCACATCCACACTTCATAAGAACAAGTTAAAAGTTCACATTTAAAGATTCTTTATGAAATAAAATGAAGTGTTGGTTTTGTTATAGGCTGGTCTGACCTAAGTTTGTGGGAATTGTTAGCTGGCTGGACTCTTTGGCTCAGTCTGTCAAAGTCTTTGCAGATGTGATCATTTATTTTCAGACTCGGGCAGCTAAAGACTTTTTCCATCATCTGCACTTAATTTTTTTCCAAATACTTGAATGAACTGGCTTCAGCAGAAATGATTTCTGTTTTGTCTTAATTGCAGCATCTACTGTTTAGCACAACGCTTGCCGCACTGCTTTTTTTGGTGCCCAAGGATTCCAATTATTTCTCTTCGTGACTCGCTCTGCCCTCTGACTAGTTTGACTTTAGATGAGTAGCTTCTTTATTCTTCTCATAGAATAAATAACAAAAGTTTTGTGTTGCCAGGGAGATCTGTTATTAAAGTGTATCATGACTATAACAAGGCAAAAATGGACAGTATTCTAGTAATCAGAAGCTCATAGTCACATTCTTTGGGTGCAAAGAAATACGTCATGTGTTCCTGGATAATACTGTGTAATCACAGTAAACAGGTGTACTAGAGTAGACCTGTTCCTATTTGAGATGAATGAGATAAATGAATGCTTTTGTGCTATTCTGAGCTGAGCAGAGTCATGGAGCTGGAAATGAGATCCTCTTTACATGAGAACTGTGCAGAATAATTCAATTTTCACTCTTCAGCTAAACAGCTTCTTTAATGTGTTCTCATGTTTGCACATTGTTGTGTTAGATTGTGACATGCTCACCTGAAGGAGTTTGCACTTGACCTTTTTTTTTTTTATCATTTGTTATGTAAGTGGTTGCACACTGGACTTTGTAACAGCAGCAGTTGGCTCTGTACTTGGCTTTGCATGTTTCTCCTGTTCGTACAGTAAAATCTAACCTCACTGTGTCACACATGCTTTCGTTTATTGCACCTTCTGTTTTTATTTTTGAAATATTGCCCACATGTTGTTTCTGTGTGCATTACTGCCACCTTCTGGTACATTACATCCTGGAAACAAAGACAAATTACATACAGTACTTTAAGATAAAAAAAAAAAAAACATTCAGGGTTTCCTATGAAAGTCTTTACAAATATCTGAAAATCTTGCCCATCCCTGCTAATGATGACAGTAAGATCATCGTTTACTTAACACAACTCTCCTCACCAGCTCCTACCAAGCATGCAGGAAAAACTATAAAAACTCTTTGCAAACTAGCAGATTTACTGATTCGTCTTCTATCAAAAGAAAATTAATGTGCAACAATTTAAACAGTTTCTGACATTTTTCAGCAAATGTACTGAACAACTGCTGGTTCAGTTAATATTCATATATAATTATAGCACATGTATGAAGGTTAACAACATGAGAACTCCTTCCCAGTGAAGCTAAAATATGTCCATCCCATCATGGTTGGATTCCTCATTCAGGAGGTTGCATGTCAGGAGGTACTGTTCCAGTCATAAGAGAATACATGTTGCTCATTTATTTATTATTTATTTACTCATGTGCTTTGTGGTCGTCTGCAGTGGGAAGATGCTGCTGTGGCATTTTCATAACTGGATATTTCGGAATAAATATGGGTGCTCTGCATTCATTTTTCATTAGCTGTGCTGCTTATGTAATGTATTGCATATGTTACTATATATTATGCTTTTTTTTGGTAAATTAGATTCAAGATTTTGAGATTTAAATCTCCCCAACAAAACAAATAAATAAATTAATTTATTTATATAAAGCACAACAATAAAGCTTTTTCAGCAGGCAGGCTGTGATTGGGTACATAATCCTTTCTGTGCAGACATCTCACCTCACAGATATCACTGTTACTCCGCAGATAGGTGCTAGTGACAGGCTATTTATATTTTGGTGAGTTATATACATAGGATCAGGTATTAAAATATACTAGAATCCATATTGTAAGAATACTACACATTTTACTACAAAGGTATACTGGGAGACATTGTGCAACGTCCCATTTTTTTAAAGCAAACTGTGAGCAAAGCCAAATGGGAAATGCTAAACCTGAACTGAAGTGATTTTATTATTCAAGCTCTGATTCTTGATCTGATCTTCTCTTCAGGTCACTTTTTTCTCCACACAAGTCTGTTTGAATCGTGTAATGTTACGTTATTTTCAAATTCATTCTTAAAAGGACAATTTCAAAGGCTTTAATGACTTGCTGGAAAACGTTTGTGACATAGAATTAATTTTACATACAATTTATGGTGAATCCGGTATCAAAATTCAGAAGAAGAGTTTTTAGCTTCTGACTTGTCATGTGACGCGTCCGACGTGCTGACGTGGCAGGCGGCGTACGGACGTGCCGTAGGTTTAAGTTTGTTTGCTAATGTTAGCCGTATTATCAGCAGAATTAGCTTGTTTTTTTCTGCTCCTTAGTCCGGGTTAACGAACAGTGAAGACGGGGAACGACTGTCGAGACGCACTGCAAGGTTTCACCAGCCAGGACAAACTGTGGTAAGTGCTGTGCATCAGCTACGCCTAATGCAGCCGAACCCTTATTTCATAGATTCAGAAATAATATAGAACCTCTATCCAGCTAAAATAAATGCATGTGTCGTAGTTAAAAATACTTCTCAGCAATTTTCAGAATGTTTTCCAAAATTCGGCTTCAAAATATTTAACCGGTTAATTACAGGTTTATTTTTCTTCTACATTTTGCTGCAAATCGTTTTTACAGTGATTAGGCTAGCCGCTAGCATCGCTGTGTTCGGCTATATAAAGAGAAAGGAATGGATGAAGTTCATAAAGTACACGCTTATGATTGAGATAATTCTTGAATGACTTGCTTTAAGCCGAACTGACGAAGAAGAACGCAGCAGTTTGGAAATATATTTAAAATGCTTTTTATTTTGCGAAAGATCCTCCACTTTTTTAGAAATCCAGAGGAGATTTCACGTGACTGCATTCTAAATGGAGCTTAACGCCAAACAGTAATAAGATAAGAGAGATAAGATAAAACTTTATTAATCCCTCGGGTGGGTTCCTCTGGGAAATTTGTTTTTCCAAAAAGCACAGCACCGACAGAAGTTACAGAGTTAAGAATATTATATATATATATATACACACATATATAAATACAAAGACATATATAGATAAAATATACAAAGGGGATAAATAGAATAAATAGGAATAAAAATAAAAATAAAAATACAAGTGAATTGCACATTTCAAGTATGGAGTCTATTGCACCGCTGATTATTAACAAAAAGTATTGCACAAAAGGTAATTGCACAGTGAAGTGAAGAGGCACTACAGCTTAGTTGTTCCCCCCTCCTTTGTCCTCCTGTCTCCCCTCCCTCTCCCCTCCAGAGAGGAGTTAAACAGTTTGATGGCGTGTGGGACAAAGGAGTTTTTAAGTCTGTTGGTTCTTGTAATAGTTTGGTGATAAAATTGCTGTTGAACACGAGAAGCAGTTTTGGACCTCATTAAATAAACTCTGTTACCCGGGGTCAGGTTTGTGTTGCATTCCAAGCAGCTGGAGTTCAAACTTTAGGAGAATGAATATTGGCTCTAAAAGTAAGAAGCGGATGGTGCTGTCCAGCCGTCCTGAGCCCCCGACCGTGGACCAGATCCTGGAAGACCTCGACAGAGCTGCTCCTGATGACCCCATCTTCAGCATCCTAGAAAAGACTGGACAAGGTGACTCCACAAAGACGTGTATAGGGTGGGGATGATAGTGAGTGGCAACTTTTAAAACTGGGAGCACTGGGAAGGAGAGACCGAGAAAGAGCAAGTTTGGTATCTTTCATTAAAGCAGCATGTCAGAAGTCACAGTCACTTTGTCACGACTGATGATGAATATAAGGGGCAGAAATTGTAATTTCACTGGCCATTGTAAGTAGCTTCTTGGTCAGGAAAAAAACCACAAAGTAAACATTTTATATTATTTTTGAATAGTTCAGCATATTTGAAGTAGGGTGGTGTGATGTTGTGATCTACTCTTTTGTGTTTGAACCAATTTTAGTTTATAATCTCCAATCAAGCAACGTGGTTTGACGGGGCGCCACTTTGGCTCGGTGGGCGAGCAGGCAGCCACATGCACTTGCTGGGTTTGACAACAAAACACAATGGGAGTGATTTTGGGGAGACAATAATGTGATGTAATGGCTGCAAAAGTGACAGAAAGCAGTACATGCACAGGGTTGGACTGAAACGTGCTTAAAGGAAGTTCATCTGTGAGGCAGAAAAAGATACAGCTAATTGCATGACTCATAATAATGTAGAAACACATTTACTGTTAGTTTAGTCATGTTACTCTCTCCCCAAGTGTTCAAGGTCTGTTAGTGTGTTTTTGTAGTGTTTTTCTATTTGCTGTGTTTTTTTTCTTAAGGTGCCATGTATTTGGCCTCTCAGGGACACTGTAGATTTCTTGCTTCAAACTTTATCTGACGCTGCTGCTTTATAGCAGATATATAAACTGGTCGTAATCTCATGGTTTACTCTGTTTCCTCCTCAGACGTGCCCCGTCCCGCAGACAGCGAGGTGGAGCAACGGTTCCAGCAGTGTCGTCGATATCTGGAGCTGAACAAGGAGCTGCAGGAGGCTCGGGACCGGCTGGTGCAGCAGAGGGAAGAGCTGAAAGCAGCAGGAGAGCAGGCAGACAGAGAGGTGGAAGAAGTCAAAAGTCAACAACTGTGATTTGACCTTCCCTGTTGGACAGACTCTTCTCGTCATTCGTGGTCTGGCTCGGTTTCACTGAAGTCTTCTCAAACTCACTGACTCGGCACAAACCTGCGCTGGTGCCACTGCGTCAGGCGCACAGCACTAGCTGACCTCTAACCCCAGAGCAGAAGTACATGATTTTGTATACCTAAGGATTGTTGGAGATCAAGACCACTTCACAATAAGTCTGATGCTGAGCGAAGCTTTAAATGTGAAGCAACATGAAGAGTTTGATGTCAATCATTACTAAATTATAATGAGTATAGTTCATGTCTGTCATGTAGCAGTTTAATATTTCACATTGTTCCAGGTGTATGTTAACTCAGATTGAAATAAATGTTGATGTAATGGATCAAGCAAAAGTGCCAGATTAGATATTGTAAAGGGAAAATAAATGATCAGAGTTGTTTGGTTAATTGGTTTCTTAAAGAAAGCAAGAAGGCACCTTGTCTTAAGAATTGTTGCCCAAATTACATTTACTGCCAGTTTGTTGTTTCTACGGGTTCCTGTAGGTCATTAAGGCTTTAATTCAAAATCAAGAAAAAGAAGGCCGTAAAATCTCTCCCCCCCCCCCAAATAAAATTAAAATAAATTAATGGTTGTATTTAGAGATGATGTATGTTTGACATTTGAGTCATTTTTTTATAAAGAAGCTGTTGTTTGAATATCATTTGCTCAGTTATTTTTTATAAAACGCGTTAAGCTTTTAATCATCTTTGGAAAAATGCTGCTTTTCACAGTGTGAACTTTTTCACAGTGTAGCCATATTTTTTTTAATACATAATTTGGGAGATTTTGTTTACAAGTTACATTTTGTATGCAATTAAACTGCCATCACAAGAGGGCAGAACTTCACCGGAACATTTTAGCGTTGGGTCCAAATAAAGTGAATTCCATATAAGAAAGTTCCCACCGGCTATAAAGACACACCAACCAGTGCAACCTGACATTTGCTCAAAGCAAATTACTCCTTGTGTGGACACCCCTGACTGGACAGAACGTCGACACAGCTGTTTAAGGAAACACATCACTTTTTATTGAATGAAGACATTTAAAATGACATACGTCTGTTTTGCACGTTACCATGATACCTCTGGAGCCTTGTTCATGCTCACGATGCTTCGACCAAGTTCACAGTTCGGTTCAGACCTGCATTAAACTTGTCTGCAGTCACGCATAAACAAGGCACCAGCAGAGACTCGGATGGTATTTGTCTCCCTGCTCATCTTGTTCACACCTCATTCAGTCTGGATGGGGCTGCTAATGTGATTCTGGACCCTAAATCTGTCTCTTGAGTGTCAAACACTCGGCTAGTTTCCTCTCAGGTCTACAGTTACAAGCTCAAAAGGTTTTCAATGGACGTTCAGAAATACTTTAATCATTATGTTTGAATATTTTTCCCTGGTTAGGAAAGCTCAGATCAGATTTCTTTGATTTATTATTGATTAATATTCTACTAATTTACTCAATTACTTGTTAGGTCTACATCATAAAAGAGTGAAAAATATCAAATGAAGATTAAATGTTATGTCAGAACAGGTGAGTTTTTACATCTTATTGATGTGACTTTTCTTCCTTTGCTTTTTCATGGGGAATATGTCAAGCTAAGGATTTAATAGGTTATTTGATTTTTCTGGTTTGCTAAGTGATAAAGTAGCAAACAGCTGCACCTCTTAACTGCTCCTAACAGTTTAAAAGACTAAAACGCTCTATGTGACTTTCTCAGCTTTGTTGAACCACACTACTGTAATCATGTGCGCAGTGTTCTGCAGATGTTTTCAGTTACTTCTTCCAGAGCTTTGCACAAAATCCAATCGTGTTTGACACTCAAGAGATAGATTTCTATAGTGAATCACTTTTAAAACTTTAAATGGGTGTTGGGACTTGAAAGGATTGCATTCGGAAGCTTCTTGGGTTTTATTGAAACATGCTTTGAGAACACAGGAAGGAATTATGTTTTTTTAAATTACCGGCCCCTTAATGTAGACTAACTTTCATCTCATTCAGCTCAGTGGGCACACATGAAAGAGTGATGGTACAATTACAGAGAATATTCATTGTCTTTGTACTGTCCACCTATCACTACTTTTACAGCAATACAGTTAAGCGGATATTAACACATTATAAAGACTTCCAGAAGATGACTTCTGTGAGAACGCACGTCTGTCCACTCAAAGCCCGACCATCAGTGAAGTAGCAAACAGTACCTGAATCTAGTAGCAAACACAACGTCAGAGGCATGAAGTCGCTTTGCTCATCTATGCTGACAGCTTATATCTTTATAGGTTTTTGCAGCACAACAATACAGATGGCAGGTAACGCTGTTGTCGGGCTTTGGAGAGTATATTAACACTGAATATTATTCAGTGTCCACAATGTTAACAGGTGTGTGTATACAGTCAGTGAATATATTAGCATGCTGTCAGGGAGCGACACCAAGGCTCTTCTACCCACCATGGAGCTGTAGTATATCTGCATATTTACAATACTGGTTAAGACACATTAAGAGAACTGGAAAGAGTGAAATCATTCAGAATCTGCTGATGCTTTCTGTGGAAGATGCTGTAATATTTCTGCATGTTTGGGTCATTGCAACTTTCAAATGACAGAGTAGAACTGTTTTATGGAAATGCTCAATTTAAACTGCTATAATTCATTGCTGTAGAGTAAAAGTTCTGTATAGCAATATACATTCAGACATTCACTAAACACATGTGCAATCTGACTCGACAGCTGCGGCATGATGTCTGCTTTTATGATGCTAATAGATTGTCAGAAAGGTGTTAATCGTGTTGTTCACTGTCAAGGTCATAATGGATAGTTCTTATATTTTGCCCCTCTAAGCGAATGGACAAAATGTTAGGAAGATTAACCAACATTTCACTTGAAATAAACATAATTATCACCTTTGTGTTAATGTAAAAAAATCCGAAAATGTGTGGTATAGCTGTTGTGCAAGACTGGACAAAAATATGTTTGGTGGATTTTTAAGGTGTGAACAAGAAGTTCTGAGAATAGGACCAAGAAAATCATTTCGATTTACACTTCTGACTTTCTGTCCAAGCTCATCTTTTTGGGATGTCCAGATAGCGTCTAATGTGGCTTTCTTTAAATGATTATGTGGAAGTCCTGTCCTCGTGCACTTGGTGAGAACATTCAGTGGAAATGACTTGAAATGTTGTGCATCAAAAAGCAGGACTTCTAGAGAGATCTAAAAATAGCAGCTGTTTGGGTCATTGCAATTTGAATCATTATCAATGCAGCTGCACTGATGACCATGAATGTGAGACTGACCAATTGTAAATCAGGAAAGGTTTGTGAATTCTTTTTGGACCTTTTTAAAAATAACTTTTTGATCACACCTTGTATATTCATGATGTCAAGTAATCACGCCCAAAACCTCAACATATTCATTTTCATTTTGGTATCCAGATTTTTCAGTTTTGTACTAGTTACATTTTTATCATTTAACGCATTACAAAGGATGCCTTTGAAAAGACAACAATGCGTTGAGTTTTCAAAAAACATCCACAAAGTGTATACACACATCAGGAAATTAATAAAATAGGAAAATTCACAGAAACACAAGTGTAATATTGATAGAGGACAGCGATTTGGGGGAAAAAAGTGCATTTGAGCAACTGGTTTCCTCGGAAATGTGGAAAACCTACTGGGCTCTGTATGTAACAGGAAAGGCTAACATCATATTCAGCTGAGCATGGAAGGAGGACTCCAAGCGATGATGTATTTATGTAAAAAATACTTTACATGTTAGTGTATTTATGTCAGTAAGAGTCTGTCAACAGTCTGCCACAGTTTGAACCTTTTTATGTAGAAGTCCAACCAAGTGATCATTCAAAAGTTTGCATAATATTGGTCTTTTTAATCGATTGTGTCCAAGAGACTGATGATATACGTGCTGAAATTTCTAATTTCTACTAGGCAATGATTATTCTACAAATACAAAAAAAAGGAGTACAAAAATGCACGTTCTCTTCATGTGAGATTTTCCTTAGAAGTGCAATAACTGACAGTTATTGGTGGTTTGTTCAGGTCAGACTTGCCTCAATGCATACATCCAACTTTGTATGAATGGTAGAAGGAAGCCATAATCAATTGCTCAGAGAAAAACTTTGATTCCAGTGAATGGTTTAAATAAGGGTCAATACCCGAGGTATAGGGACCAGCACACTCCTCATCTGTCCATCTGAGTGCTGAGTCATCTGTCTCAACCAATAATCCACCAAATACCCCATGACTCACTTTTTTCCCCCTGACTTCTCAATTATTGTCCCTACTTGGTTCTGGCTGTCTTGTAGACAGCATGTCATGGGGCTGGGGATGTAATTAAATGGAGTGACTCGTGCAGCCTTGCTTGGGGATCCCTGTCGGAAAGTCACAACTCCGCCCATGTGGCTATCTGCTGTTCCAGTGGAGACGGTGCTCCTCAGAGAGCCTTCTGAATCTCCTTCCTGGAGGTTACTCCCAGAGGTGGCACTAATCTTTCTGAGGAGGGCCAGTCTTGCTACTTCCTCAGAGATCACTGGAGCTGTTTCGACTGCAGGTGAGGTACTTGAGTTGGTCTTGTTATTTGATAAATCTTCTGTCTGGACGGTTGCATCACTTGTCTTGCGGGATGCAAGTAGAATGGTTGGCAGTTTTCCTGGAAGAGCTGGTGGCTTTGGCTTTTCTCCATCAGGAGAAGGCACCAGAGGTAATGCATTTGCTGGCAGAGTACTCTTCAAGATTTGAGGTACATCTTCATCCCTGATCCTCCTCCAGGTAACTCCATCTTTTAGTCGAGATGCGGACCTCTGCCCTTTCTTCTTGGTATCATCCTCACTTTTCGCTCTTCCACTTGAATCAGATGAAGAGGAGCGGAGGGAAGAACGACTGGTCACTCGGCTCAGTATGTTTATGCTTGGTGATGAGGCATGACGTTTAAAGGTGTCCTTGTCTTGCTGCTGCCTGAGTCCAGAAAGTCTTCCAGGTCCATTTCGCTGAGCCACCCTGCAGGGGCTTTCAGAGCTTGTTCTCCTAGCTGAGCGTCTTGAAGATAGGTTCCTTTCACTGGATGTTGCTCTTGATAGAGTTGCTGTCTGCTTGTGAAGGCCGGTGTTTGGCCTCTGGATTTGTTGTTTTTGATCTGGATCTCTTACTTGCACCCTTCTTGGGGGTTGCACAGCAGCCTTAAGTTCCTGACATCGGGATGAGCACAAGAAGACAGCTGAAGCTCCAGGAACTGCTCTGCGAGGTGATCCATTCTGAGATCCTGGTGTATTGCGAGCAGAGCTGTCACGTCTCAACATGGTCTTTGATTCCTTAATGAAAGTTAGCTGTCTCAAGAATCCATTGCGATCGGACTCACTGCCACTTGAATGGACAGAAGTCATCCTAACGAGATCAAACCGATTGGCTGGTACCACCCTTTTCCCATTGACCTGGTTTGTTTGTCTACCAGTTGTTTGGTTTGTTACCAGTGGGGACAATGGTCTGGGTTGCCTGACAGAATTTTGCATGAAAGGAATTCGGACAGGAGACTTTTGAGTTTTAGGTGGTGGGGATTTCTCATTTTGATTCACAACAGGAGAGCGTCCTTTTCTTTCAGGAGGACTAGTAGCTGGTGGGCTACTAGCTGGTGTAGCATTCTTTTTCTGGATGGATTTGTTAGTCTGAGCTGGAGAAGTTATCTTCTTCTGTGACTGTTTGGATGGTGTTGAGCTCTGCGATGATCCAGAAGATGAACTTTTTGGTATTCTTGGAGGTGGGGTAGAGCTCCTCTTTGGCAAAGACAGTTCCATATCCTGGGGGTGGCCTAGCCGGTGAAGGCTCTTTGATCTGTGCTGCGCTAGGTTTGGATTCTTTGGAGCATCTGTTTTGGTTGGTACTTTTCTGGGAGGTGGTCTTTGTGATGGAGCCGTCTCCTTTTTCGGTGTATAAATCACTGTCCTGCCTCTGAAAACCACTGGTAAGTTTGGAACTGGCTTGCGCTGTGCAAAGTCCAAAGGTTTATTTGCCTTTTTGTCCTTAGCAAACTTTCTTTCTTTGGGTGTAAAGCTGGATGTTGACATGAATGACAGGACCGACTCAGTCTCTTCAGAGGACGGGTCTTGAGACTTTGAAGCTTGTAGTCCAGTGACCACACAGTTAGCACCTTCTTGTATGGCTCTCCATTCAACACTATTGAGGTCTGACTCTTTATCCCATGCCATGTCATCACTATCTATTTCCTCATCCACGTCCCACCCACAAGAAACCTTGTGTTTTTGTTTTTGAATATTTTCTGCTTTCTTTTTCCTGGCAGCCAACTTCCTTCTCTGTTTGGGCATGGCAGATGTTATGCACTTTTGAAGGAGATCGTCCTCTGAATCCATGCTGACAGAACTTGGCGAGCTTTGCTCTTCGTATTGGCAGTGAATGTTCACTGGCTTTGTTTGCTGTACTATGTTCACTGCTTTATTGTGTCTGTTCTTGTACCATATTTGTTGGGCTTTTGATTTATGATCATCATATTCAGCATCACTCAGTGAACTGAGAGAGGAGCTGAGTGAGTAACAAGCCATTGATTCATCTTTTATCAGATTCTGTTTTATCCTGTGAAACCCTCTGGACTTTGCTTGGGAATTATCTGACCGGCCAATATTTGTCATGCTTCGGGAAAGATTGCTTTTGCATGGTTCTCTGAAATGTTTTCGATTCATGACCTCATTGTCATTGTCATAGAAGCTGTTGCTGTCCTCTGAAGACAATGTTGTTTGTCGGTACATTTTATTTCCTTTTTGTGAACCCATATTGATGTTACTTTCTGTGTTTTGCTTAATGACAGGCAGTTCCAGTTTTCTGATGGGGCCTTGATCTTGTCTCCTTCTTTGTTGATTAGGAGACTGTTCACGATTTTTTTGGTTTGCCACTCTATCAGCTACCTCTTTGCTCTGCATCAGCACCTTCTGAGTGGGAATGACATGTCTGGTTGTTCTGCTCATTTGTATCTCAGGTGAGTAGTTCATCCGGTTGGGTTTGTGGAAATGTGAGAATATTCGCAAGTCTTCAATCCTCTTTGCCTCATCGTTCTGTTTGTTCATCCCTTTAGCTGTGCAGTCTTTAGCCCCCCTCTCCCTCACTGGATATTGCAGTGTTTCATCACTCAAAGATGTCGTGCTTGAGAAGTTGACAGGTGTTCCTTCTGCTGAATCAGTAAAAGATGAATCATCAAATTTTAAGTCTTTTTGAGGGATGACAATTCTTCTCCCGGGACACATTTGGGTTTTGCCATTTGGGAGCATCATGTAAACTGGAAGATGAATTGATTTTCGGGCCTGGGAGTTCAGAATATGAGGAGGGATCGTGGTCATCAGGCAAGGTTTTACTTTTCTCAACTTTGATGGCATTGCTGAGTTGATGCATTCCTTTAAGATTTCTATGTCATCATCTGAATTGCCCTCACTGTATCGCTCCCCATTGTCAGGTCCTTGCTCATCCTCCTCAGGGTTGTCGTTTTGCTGGAGCAGGGGAGTTAATTTAAGCTCTACATCTTTCTGTATGTAGTGCTCGTGTAGAGGTAGAGCACTTAAACTGGAAGCACAAGAGAAGTTCTCAGTGGGTTTTTCCACAGTAAAGTAGATCATTGTGTCCAAATCAGGAGGAAGGTTAAACCTCTCCTTAGAGTCTGCAATCTCCATGAACTTCCGCAGACTGCTTTCCCATTGCCCTGCTATTCCTGTCATCTGTGTTTCTGGCCCATTGGGCTCAACACAACATGGAGTTTTACTTCGACTGGGAGGCATGGTTTGCCCTGGGCTATCAGGAAGATCACTAGGGCTTATTGTTCCATCAATCATTTCACTGCATGGATCACTCTGAATTGAGCTGGCAATGGAAGGAGACTCAAAGCTACCCAGTGAACTGACCGAGCTACAGCGACTCATTACCAGGGGTGTCTCATGGATGTAGTTCTCAGATGAACTAGAAGGTGATCGGTCTTCAGGTATGGCAGGTGAAGCTCCTCTTAGGAACACTTTTTCCCGTTTGGCTGGACAGGGGATCTCAATGGGATTTGTCTCTTTGCTTGGGAAGGTTTTTGAATCCGTCATTAGCAGTTGACTGTCACTCAGATCCTCCAAGGTTTCATCCTCTTCAACTCTCTTCACCATTTCTCCATCTTCCACTTCAATTATTTCTAACGATGAGTCACTTTCCAGTTCATTTTCACTTTGCCCATCCAGAGCTCCATCGCCTGAGGAGAGGGAGGACAGCGAGCTACAGCGAGAGAAGCAGATTGGGGTATTTTCCACAGAATATTTCTGGACTGTCTCCATTGTTCCGATGGTTGGGCTTCTGGTTGAAGTGATTGGAGAAAACTTTGCAATACTCCCTCCTGTCATCACAGTAGGTACCCATGCTTGCCGCCTCATTGCTTGGGCAGCCTGGACATTGATAGCAGTCTTTGCTACACCAAATTTGGCTACACTCTGAATGAGAGGGACCTGTTGATAAGTAGGAGAAAGTTTTATTGAAGTCATGCTGACATCAGAGGACACTTTAGTGGATGCACTAACTGGTGTTTGCACAGGTGGATCTTGGTTCTTTTCTGTGTTTCCATTGCTGAGCTCTAGAACTTTTCCATTTTTGTTTTCAGCAGAATCTCTCTCTGGAATTTCTTGCTGGCTACTCTCAATCAGGGCAGCCGGTCCTACATTAATATACTCTTGATGGGCCACCTTCAGGTCGAGCTGATTGGGTCGTTGCTGTTGCATCATTAGAGCTTTTGGTGAAGGGCGCATCTGGTCTTTGCTTCCGCAGTATCCATCACTGGTGCTGCCGCTGTTCAGACTATCTGTTGATACACTAGTATGGGCAGTTTTGAGGCGCAAGAGGGCATGGGCTCTGCTGAGCCGCTCCCTGTGGGCTAAGCTGCTTGTATCAGAGAGACGGCAGGGGGAACATGACTTTGCCCGGGCTTCATTGAGTTCATCCAGTCCATAAGGCCAGTCTGCCAGGTGGTCCTCAGAGCTTAGGCTTAAACTGTCCTCTGAGGATGTGTGCATGGTGATGTCCTCCACTAACCTGTCAATCTTGGCAACTGTGTTGGTGATCTTTTCTGCTAGCTTCTCTGCAGCAGCAGAGACCACATCATCAGGAGAAGCATGTTTCTTCTCGACAGTCTGAGGCGGGTCTACATCTCTCTCAGGCTCACTATCCCTCTTGCGAAGCTGGTTTTGCAGGAGGTTAGAGTTGGTGAGAAACATGGACAGCATGGAGAAACTCCCAGTGTCCAGGCTACTTGAGATGTTTGGAGCCTCATCATCATCAAAACAACCGGAATCAGATGCGTAATCTTTTGCCAAACTCTCGATGTAACGTAGTGGCTTGTTGAGGGTCAGGTGTTTGGGGCTCTGTTTCTCAAGGGTATCAAAGGTCTCTGCGAGATGTTTGGCATCCAACTCTGCCTCCAGAGCTTTCTGCTTCCTCATGTAGAGTGAGGGCATGCAAGACCCGGGGGATACAACCGCAGTGTCCTTATATTTGAGCGGTCGATTGGTTAGGAGGTTCCTTAAAGCTGCAGCGCTGCCCATGGCTATCATCTTGTGCTTGGAGTGGATAAGATTGCGCAGCATGCTAACGGCCCCGAGGTCCCACAGCAGCTCCTGGTCTTTTGGGCTTCTGGCCGAAAGGTTCCAAAGAGTCCCGCAGGCGTTGCTTACTATGGTCAGGCTGTGGGAGCGCAGGTGCTGCAGCAGAGTCTGGAGGCAATTGTGGTCCCTGAGGATTTGCCTGCGAAGAAAGAAAGAATGTAGAAGGCACTTTAATAACTTTGCTATATACAACTGAAAAATCCCTCTTTTGTAGTTGTAGGTTTTTATGTTTAGTTCAGATTATGTTATTTTATACCACTGTATGGTTTCTGATCATATATCTGGTGAACATCACATTGTATCTCCTTTCTAATGCATCAACGTAATGTAATACAACAATGTCTGAATAAAATCTGATACTTTTTTCTACAAATGTCTCCAAATTCATTTTAATATAATACAGGAATAGGAGGAAGGGATCTAAAAAAACAGTGAATAGAAATCTAATTACAATAGAGCCCCGTTTTTAGGGGAAAATCTGTATAATTTATTAATATCCTGTTGCTGGGGCTTCTGTGCCAGCTCCTCTGTGACATCATACAGATCCATGACTAAAAAAAGTGTTAACCTGAGCACTGAGAGCAGTCTGAAGTCTAAGCAATTAGCTCACTGGGATTCCTTGTACATATGCTCATGTTTAAAGTTTTTACATGAAACGTTTAACACGAACATGGATGGAAATAATTGTTGTCTGGGAACGTTAGATGAGGGTGAAACCTCCGAGTCTCATGAGCACACCTATAGTCTTCTCGTGTGGCAACCAGACTGGACACATTTCGAAGGATTCCTCCGCCGCTCTCGATGATGGCAAGTGAGTTGGTCTGACAGCGATACGTCAGCGTGCTGACCAGGAAGCCCAAAGCGCCATCCACCGAACAGATTGCTACCTTGTTGTCGATACTGTGAGCGGACAGGTTCCACAGAGCGCTCAGAAGACTCTTCAACGTTGACTCCTGCAGAACCAAAAAACACAAGAACAGGTTTCTTAGGTATGACAAGGAAAAATGGTAAAAAGAAAAAAGCTTAAACTTTAAATGTTGTAATAAATTCTGTTTCATTCCAGATTATTCTCTATGATCTTCCAAAATAAAAGCTTCTCCTTCTCTGGGGGGAGATTTGTTTTCATTACCTTGGTGGCCTGCAGCGCGCAGGTCATCAGTGCAGACACACAGCCGATGTCTCGGAGGACTTTCTTACTGCTGATGTCAGCCCTCCAGGACAAGTTCCTCAGGATACTGGAGACCACCTGATGGAGCTCCTCACTGTCGGAGGCCAGCTGGGCCACCAAAGCCTGGAGACAGCTCTTCTTCGAACACAGAGTGGCCTGCAGGAGTAAAATGAATGTATTACTGTAGTGGATCAGTGAAAAGGGCTGAGCCAGATTTAAATGATGCTACTGTCGAAGTAAAGTAAGTAAAAATGATCAGAGAAAATAATGAATTAAAAAGAAAATTTAAGATTTATTTATTTATTGTGTTGACAGCAAAACTATCTGTCCTGATCAGACTTCTGTTGGGACTTTTAGATTAAAGTGATCATTCTGAAAAAGGCAGATTAAGGGAGTGCAGGTGTGAGTGGGGTGCTGCAATTGTTGCACTGCTGTCAGGTAACCTCCTCACAGTGCCTTTCTGTACCTTGTTGACGACATCCCCGAAGGTGAGATTGGTCAAAGCCATCCCTGCATAGCGACGCAAAGCCATGTTGATGGGGTCGTTCTGCATGCCGTACATTTCCTGGTCCAGGTGGATCAGATCTGCCACCACCTGCAGACCGCCTGAAAGAAATAAAAACAAACTCATGTGAAAATACCGAAACACATGCTACAAATCAAAGCTCTGTTGTAGCAAAGATAAACCAAAGTATTTTTAAACTTGATACTTTACTGGAGTCATTCCCAAACTTTGGCCCGAATTCAAATCTTAAATTCTTCCAAAACTCCTTCTAACCTTTACTTTGTCTTAACAGGACCTGGAAAAACTAGTCCATGCATTCATCTTTAGTAGGCTTGATTACTGTAACAGCATCTTTACAGGTCTACCTAAAAAATCAGTCAGACAGCTACAGCTCATTCAGAACTCTGCTGCTCGAGTCCTCACTAAGACCAAAAAAGTGGACCACATCAGTCCAGCTCTGAGGTCTTTACACTGGCTGCCTGTCCGTCAGAGGATAGACTTTAAAGTTCTGATGCTGGTCTATAAAGCTCTGAATGGTTTAGGACCAAAATACATCAGTGACCTCCTGACCCAGGATGAACCTTCCAGATCCCTCAGGTCATCTGGATCCGGTCTTTTATCAGTTCCCAGAGTCAGAACCAGACACGGAGAAGTTGCATTCAGCTTTTATGCTCCTTATATCTGGAACAAACTCCCAGAAAGCCTCAGATCAGCTGAAACACTCAGTTTATTTAAATCCAGGTTGAAGACTCACCTGTTCTCAGCTGCATTTGAATAAAACAACAAATCCACACTTAAGCTTAAATTTCAAAACTTACATTTTAACTACTGATTTTATCTACTGTTCTGATTTTATCTACAGTTTTGTTTGTTTGTTTGTTTGTTTGTTTGTTAATTAGTTAGTTTGTTTGCTTGTTTTAATAAATTTTAAATCATGCTTTTTATTTGTTTTTGTTTCTAATGTCTCTGTAAAGCACTTTGAATCACCTTGTTGTTGAATTGTGCTGTATAAATAAACTTGCCTTGCCTTGTCTTAACGTCTTTTATTACTTTTGCCACGTGACAGCCACAGCTCTACTGTGACTCCCCCAATGATGAGAATTTATATTCCATGGCTTTATTAAATATGTTTGCTATTTAAAATATAAATATTTTGTGGTAATTGCAAAATAAATTCCAAAATTGAATAATAAAAAAATCATAGGGGGTCATATGTTGGGTTTCTCTCTGTATGTATTATTGTAGGGTCTACCTTACAATATAAAGCGCCTTGAGGTGACTGTTGTTGTGATTTGGTGCTGTATAATAAATTGAATTGAAATAGCTGAAAAACACATTAAAAATAAAACAGATCAAATCTATGCATTACAGGAAATAACTGATACTTTCATGTATCAGTGCAATCAGGCATAAAAACAAAAGCACCAACTGCAAACGGGTCCTTTGGGGTCAAACAAACCTAATTCGTTCATGGCTCGTCGAAACTCCTCTTCGAAGGAGAGCTTCATGATGGCGCACATGGCCTGACAGATTTGAGGGTCCACGGGTTCAGGGATATCTGTGGAGAAAAACACAATGTTTAACTTGATCCACATAAGTTTGCGTTATTTTGAACTTGTCGTTTTGGTTTCATCAGATTTACTGGAACTTGGATCACTGGTGGTTTTGTCTATAGATTTATAGATTTTTGTCCTCCACTGTAGGATACAACTAATCTCAAAGAATATACCTCTGACATGTAAGTTTGTTTATCTTGGATAAAAGATGGATGTAGGTGTTGTGATGTCACCCACCAGTTAGTGAACCCCGTTATGTTTTTTGGTTGCTGATGTTCAGGGTTTTTTTTTAAACATGGCTCACCTGTGGTTCTGGTTCCCCCTGGTGAAGGTGTCCCGGCGTGGCTCTCAATCCAGTCCCAGCCACTGTCGCAGTAGGTCCGGATCTGCTCCAGCATGTGCAGGACCCTCATCTCCCGGCGGGCTTGGCCCTCATCCTGCTGTGAGTAAATGATGTTGTGGAGGGCAGCGCTCGCTCTGGACTTGGCCTCACGGCTGCAGCCTGTTGTGGTGCCACCCGCTGCTGTCTCACCAGGACCGCTGCCTCCGTCCGGGCCTTCATGCAGAATCTGGACCAGAAGGGGGACGCAGCCAGACTTTCTCATGGCAATGCAGCTGTCCTGAGAGCTGGAGAGAGCCAGTAGAGTCCGGGACATCTCCTCCTTATCTCTGTTAGCCAGCATGGAGAGCAACCAGAAGACCATCTCCACCTGCGGAGGAAACATCAGTAACGATCTTCTCCACTTCCACCAGCCATAGTTACAAACTATACAATGACAGGGTACGCTTTTGTAAGTTTCACTCTATAAGTACAATGTTGTAGACATTAATTGAGTTTTTCTTAAACATCCTAAGGTGTGTTGTTACCTTGCTACCACCGTCTGCAGCTTCTGTTCCTGCTGCTGTGGCTGATGATGAGCTGCTGTTCTCTGGTTCTCCAGCAGGGGGCTTCTCGGCACCAGAGAGCTGCACACAGAAAGACAGAAGAAGAAAAATGCATAAAGATGGTATCTTTGATCTACTTCTAGTCTGATCTCCACCTTTCGCATATACAGCTATACTTTTTGATTTTTTAAATTAATTTCCTTTATCATTATTTAGAAAAAATTAATTCTATTTTCAGTTCAGTTTTATTTTTATTATTAACATTATAGATGTTTAGCTCAAACAAACCTGTTCAGAACAGGTACTACGATAAACATGGAAGCAGGTGATAAATCTGCAGGTGATAATTTCACGTTTTTATTCATGTGCAGTAAATATTTGTATACATTTAATTTTAATTTAAGTTATTTATAATAATCATCTTGGTGTGGACACATTGATCGTTGCTTCATATGAAGAAAAATTAGTCTTAAAATGTTACAAATGCATTTGTTATGATCCACAAATGTACACAAAGATTCATAAGTGCTGTTTCAATTCACACAAAAATATAAAGCAACATGAACACATGTGAAACTATTTTACAAATGCATATACCCAAACCTGAATAAATGCTGATCATTTATCATTTATAAATTCGGATAATTTTCTCTTTCAAAATGTTTTCTGTGCATACAAATGTCTAAAAAGGTAAAATCCCTCTTGCTCACTTACAGAACCTTAACAACGTGTGCACGAATCGCCTGATATGCACAAATCACATCACATCCCCACGTGGGGTTTTGAGTTCACGCTGTCAACAGATCCACAAATAAAAGCTTCTGTAAAACTGAGACATCCGGGCTTTGTCTGTTTTCCTGCGTTTTTTCAAATAAAGCGAGTGTGTCTTCTAAATAAACAGCAACTCGTCACCCCTCTACTTGGAAAAATGCATTTACCAATTAGAGGCACACGGTGGGCTGTAAATGTTAATATATGGTTTAAATAAGCTGCTGGCACATGCTGATGTGTTCAGGATGAGTCATTAGGCTAACATGAATGTTATAATAAGAAAAGCCATTTGTGTAAGACCCTGCTATTCAAACCTGTGTTTACGAGGAGCAGCCAAGCTGTATGACATGGAGGCTGGCCTTAAAGGAGGAGGAGCTAAAACAGCTGCTTTCAGAGCTGCAGTAAGCTCAGTAGAGCTAAATAAGGATTATTTTGAACCTTGAATCATGCAAAGCTACTCTAGTAGAGTCCAAGAATTAAAAGATTTGCAGAGACAGAGATGAGCAGAATGGGTTGAATATCGCCAGTGTATTAATGTCAAGCTCTATTTTTAATGCTCTACGAACCGATTAAAATATTTTACACATCTGCAGAATTTATATTGAGATTTTTTAGGAAACACTAGACAGAGGACATGTGGATGATGGAGGATCTTTGATGTCTTTGCCCGTATCACAATCTTCTTGCATCCATTTGTTCTAATTTCTTTGTGAGGACCTTTATTTCTTAAGAGTTTCCCCTAAACCAGAGCATGAACCCTAAAACCAGGTCTGACCCTTCACACCTGAGACCGCTGAAGGTCTGCTGAGTCCAGCAGTGAAAACCAGACCCTCCTCACAAGGTCTAAAACTCACACTGGTCCTCACACAGATAGACATCCACTGACAAACACACAGCTTCATTTGGATTCACAGACTGAAACCTTCAGAGACTCCCATCAAAGACCCCCCCCTTTCATCCCATCACCATGGTAACGCCTAGGGGTGTGATGTGTGAGCCAAAGACTGTCTACAGACAAAGAGGTGTGTGTGTGTGTGTGTGTGTTAATCTCTATTTTCCTCCTGAATATTTTTCCGTCCTCCAGTTGGACAGACTGAATCTTTGGCTCAGATCCAAACATCCTCCAACACGAGCAGCTGCAACGTGACGAGAAAATGGCCGACAGCATGCGGCGCAGATAAAACATGATCACTTTCATTCACTATGAGGGAGGACGACCACCTCTAGCAAGACTAAAACACTCAAACACTATTTTGAAACCTTTGTGCCTTAGACCGGCCGTCCAGGTGCTGCACAATCATCTCAGAGTCAGACTGTGAGATGGGCTACTGCCACCATCAGGTCACGCTGAGCTTTTGCCACAAGAATATTATTAAAGACGCCTCTGAGAACATTTTTATGGACTGCTCTTTCTGTAATCTTTTTATCATCTGTTTTTATCCCCTGTAAAGTTATAAATAAAAGACATTCACGGTTCAAATTTGTGAGCAACACAAAATAAATTCCTTCTGTCTCTACTGTTGTCATGGAGACAGATATCTTTAAACCTGGATAAATAAAACCAGGACAGATCCTGATCCCAAAGCAGGAGAAGGGCTGGAAATGTTGTAATTTGGGTGAATTGACCCTTTTAATGAGGTGATATTTGTTAGTACTGTCTGGCATCCACGTCTCCATGTCTGTGGTCTCATTATTCTCAGAGGGAGGCAGAGCAGAGGAAAGAAGCACCGATTCGCTCTCTTTATCTCAGACACACTTGCTCAGCGCCAACCCTGCAGCCTGGCAACAGCCAATCGTAACGCAGCTCTGAGCTACATAAAAAAACAGGTTTCTCTGCACAGCAACGAGTGGAAGCTGAAGAGCAGGAGAGCGGAGCTGCTTAAAATCTGTTCAGTCTGTTTTTATTTGTTCTGAAACAGTTCACTGATGCATTTTAAGAAATAACACAAATGAAAGGTTTTCACCTAATTGACACACAACTGGCAGATCACTGATAAACTGATGGGTCTACAGAGTTTTCAAATAACTTAAGGTTTGCTGCAATCACCAACAATCCTTGTTTATAAAGCTGCATTTCTTTACTCTTATATAATTTTTTATACATTTTTCTAGTGTCAGAAAAAAGTAAAATCAAATCAAAAGGTCCCGAGTTTGTTGTTATAAAGAACCATTAAACTAACAAGTATTTACATTTCAGATAGATAGATATAAGCAGTATCTGCTGGGCTGAAAAATCAGTTAAATTACCAGCGTGAGCTTGCAGATCCCAGCAGGCGGGACATAGGATCAGCTTTGAGTCACTCATTTGGCAGAAGGCTCAGTCCATCTGGACCAATACCTCACAAAAACAGTTTCTTTCCATCTGCAGTTGGAAAGAACTTTTAATTAACATGTTACACTTATATGCACTTATTTTTAATCATTTTGCACATTGGACACTTTGAGGTCCAGGCAGCGCCTCTGATTAGCTGATGCCAGTCATAGTGGACAGCTAGCATCTACAGCTGCTTGTGTCAGCATCCAGGTGTGAATAAGAGGCAACACCTCGAATCAAGTTTAAGCCTTAGTCCCATTTAAACAGGTGACTTATTTTTAAAAAACATTATCCGTGGTACAGTTGCTAAGATGGAAAGTTTAGCTGCAGAGACCAAAACTGGCTGTAAATGTGTTTATTTCTGCTGTAAAGTTGGTCGTTCTAAAAGTGGGTGTTTTTGAGGATTAACTTCCTTTTCAAAGCCGCCACATGCAGCCATTAGAGGAACTGCAGCCTTCCACTCTTAATCTGTGGCTGGAGGCTAATGCTCAGTAAACATGAGCTATCCCATTTTTAAAAAATGCAAAAGTAAGTAATGACAATTAATATGCAAAATGCATCATAAATATAAGATGCCAGGATTTAGTTTTATTGGGAAAAATATAACTGACAGTGACACAAACTGCTACACTTCACTTCACATCTGACCAAATACGAACACTTGACTGATAAATCATTTTTGTTTCGGTTTAGCCGTAAAGCTGCACTGACTGACCTTTATCAGAAATGAGTTTAAAGCACCTTTGAGATACAAACAGTTTTTGCTCAGTTATTGAACTGAATATCTCATTTTCTTATGGAGCACTTGGTTCCACATCAAAGAAAGAAAGTCTGGGAAGAAACATTGTTATTGCTTTTTGTGTTGCACCCAACGGTCTGCTGTCAAACATTTGTTGTGCATAAGGATGCCGACCAGTCGTGTAGGTAAAATAATCATAATAATATTTTAAATTTCAGGCCATGTTGCTGGACTGGACTGCTGTGGTAGTCCAACATGTAGTTTGTGCTTCAGGGCACCAGACCATGTGACTACAGCCATGCAGCTGAACTTGACTTCATATTTCGTCACAGCAGAAGCAAAGTGGCAGCACTCCCCACAGCCAACCAACCGTCTGCTCTGCAGTAAGGTGAAAACATGGAGACAAACTGGTTGAACCAGAAACCAGTTCAGAAATGCAAGAAAACCAGAGGGAGACACAGATTTACAGCAGAGAGAGAGTGTGTGTGTGTGTGTGTGTGTGTGTGTGTGTGTGTGTGTGTGTGTGTGTGTGTGTGTGTGTGAGGCTTTGGTGTTTTCTTTTCTTTTCTTTTCGTGGTTCGCAAATGAAAGAAGAAGAAAGGTGAAGCAGATGTGAGTATTTCAACGAGACGCTGTAGTTAGGAGTAGATTATTGGATGAACTCCAAACAAGCCTAAACATGACCTGAGATTTACCAACTACGTATGAACGCGCTTTCTGTTTCTGTGTGATCTGGATTCAGAAAATCATATGATTCAAGTATTTCTTCAAAAGGACCGAATCAGCTGTTCAGACAGGAAATGGTCGTATTTTTAAATGTAGCAGACTGAATATTAATATCTGTCATTCAGAGCTCAGGAGAAATTTACCAGTTACTTTTTTTCTGTCCAGAAGAAACATTTTAGTTCCTGAAAGCTTTTTAGAGAACATGTATTTTGTTATTTGTCATTGTTTAGCTAAAATTAGAGGGGAAGTAGTCTGAGCAAACTACCCCGGGTTCCCCTTTCACCAGAAGGGATTTAAAATCCTTACTTTGACCTGGAAAATCTCCCTGTGGAGGCATCCAGATGGTCAGACACTTGAAGAGCCCAGCTGTCTCCTTAAAATCCTTTTATTAGCAGTGCTACAGTCAGAAATCAAACGTGTCATTTCCACACATATCTGCTTGTACAGGTGATCCCCACAGCCTAAATATCAATATCTTAAAGATTGCTGTGAACACGTCACAAGGATTTAAGAGTTTCACAGAACAACAAAATGAGCCACAGTGAAAAACCTTCAGAGCAACAGGATGAGACAGAGACTGAGATACACGAGGACGACAAACTTCACCCAGAGGACTGTAACGGTAAAGACGATCAGGTGAGAGATTCACTCAAGACGAGTCAGACGGAGAAAAGGTCGGTCAGCCCGCTCACTCTTTTCAAAGAGGACTTGAGCCAGTTCAAGGAAGGACTGTTGAAAGTGTTCAAGGACAAAGACACAAATCCTAAAACAACACAGCCGCCAGAAAAGCCGATCAGCACTCTGACTCTGCTCAAAGAGGACTTGAATAACTTGAAAGAAGACATCTCCAGCATCTTCAGAATCGGCCTTTCAAAGGAGCATGAAGACAAAGATGCTGCTGCAAAGCTAGATTCCTCCAACGCTGTCAAGATAAAAGCTGAAAGAAGTGACGAGTCCTTCCTGAATCTGTTCAAGAGAGGAAATCTTTCAAAGATTACCCCCAAAACAAACGGTAGTCAGGAAGTTAGGAAGACGCTCCCAGTAAAGGCAGAGGAACAAACGGATGATGGATTTACGAACCAAAACCCAGTTAGCACCGAGGAAACTAATAACAATACGACGGAGAGGCCGAACGACTCAGACGACAGCAAGCTGGAGGCAAATGTTTCCCAGGAGGTGACTGAGAGGAGGAAGGCTTCCTCTGAAACACAACGGAGCCAGGAGGCGATGCATGCATCAGAGAAAGGTGCGTCCTGCTTTACCCCCCCACATGTTTACAGTCAAACTCTAACACAACTTCTGGATTTTATTATTTTGTCATATTCATATGTGTGTTTGTGTGTCTGATGAAAATTGAAGCTAAATTAAATATTTTTCAAATGAATCAAATCTGCTGAAGTTGTTTAAACAATTAGATTAAACAGATGGATTGAAATCATTTGATTAATTTGAAACTCGTCTTGTGTATTCATTTATTTTCTTCAGTTGATCAGTTAAGTGAGAACGGGAAGGGGGGACATGACTCGTCAGCGGCGTCAGGAGAGGAAGAGTATGAACCTTTGATGTCTAGACTCACTTTGATCGCTGTGGGAAACACCGACAAAGCAGACCTCAAGTGAGCCAAACCATTTCAAACATTCGATCTTCAGATAGATGTTATTGCAACGCTGATCAGATGTTACGTGTTTTTGATGCTGTGACTGTTTCTGGTCTTTTAGGGAGTTGCCAGGAGGACACCTGTGGGCACTGAAAAACTGTAATTGTACCTCTGCTTCTTTAATGCCTCTGTGTCTTTAAAGGCGACTTTAAAACCTTTTGATTTCCAATACTTTTTTTTCTACACAATCTCCTGGTGATGTTCTCCCTGAAAAATAGTTCCAATCTAGCTGTGAAATTCTGGGATATTTGACGGGGTGGTGTTGCAGCCTATAATCATTAATTACTGACTTTAATTTCCTTCAATAAAAAACACTTTTTAAAGTAAATAAGACGATTAAATGTAATAACTCATTCTGAGAATGGCTGTTCATGAGGGGGTCATGTCCCAAGCTAATCAGCTTCTCCTGTTTCACCTTCAGTTGCCCACTACCTGACCCTTGACCCCAACACTGCCAACTCTGAGATCCTTCTAACTGACAGTAACAGGAAGGCAACTCGTGTCTGGTCAGAGCATCAATACTCAGAGCATCCGGAGCGGTTTGAGTGCTGTCCTCAGGTCCTGTGCAGGGAGGGACTGCTCGACAAGGTGTACTGGGAGGTGGAGTGGAGAGGCGGCGCTGACATCGGTGTCACCTACAACAACATCTCTCGAGATGGAGACACGGTGAACTGCCTGCTGGGACACAACGAGCGTTCCTGGACTCTGGAGTGCGCAGAGGGAAGCTACACTCCGTGTCACAACAGAAAGAGGTTAAAGTCGCTCTCACCCGAGAACTTCACCCACAGAATTGGTATCTACCTAAACTGGCCTGCAGGCGCTCTGTCCTTCTACTGCGTCTCTCAGGACATGATGGTCCACCTCCACACTTTCAGCTGCACCTTTACTGAGCCACTGTACCCGGGCTTCTGGGTGTGGGCGTACAACGGCTCAGTGTCTCTGTGTCATGTGGAGTTAGAGTGGGAACATGCACTGAAGTGACAACAGGAGGACCCCAGGATACCCAGATGAGGCTGAGAGCATCATGTGGAGTTATTCATCAGTGTTACTCATTGTTGGAGCAATGCAGTCTCCCTCCATGCTGTAGGAGAACTTCTGAGGGGAGTGGGACGATGGGGCGGGGCTTCAGAGGTAGATTGGGGGCGGGGTTTCAGAAGTTGGACAATGCAGTGAGAGCAGAGATGCAAAAACGATACCCACAGCTTTGCAATGTGATGAAACATCAAACTACATTGATATAAACACGACTTCCTCATTCTGTCTGAATTTATGCTGATATCGTTTCAAAATCACGACACTGGATCACAGCAATCATGAAAAACTTTCCTCCTTTTTTCTAGCAACAGATTTTTACACATTTCTGTTGTTGGTCACCCACAAGAAAAAAATCCACCAGCATCAGACACCAGAAGCCTCAGCTGACCAATCACAGCTCTTATAGTCGCCATGTGACATCTCTGCATCCAATTAAAGCGTCTACACATTTAATGCACAAATGTGGATCCACACACTGCTGTGTGTGTGTCAGAGTGTACAGCATACCTGCAGCTGGCTCTCCTGACTCCCTCGGGCCTCCTGCAGCTCTTTCTCCAGCTGCTCTAGACGAGCAACACGCTTCTGCAACACACACAGACACACACCTTTCAGATGCATCCAGATGTGTTTTTTCCACCAGCAGTTGTCGCTGACACATCTCATTGGCAGAAATCTCTCATCGCTGTAGTTTATAATCGAATTATTCTGATATGTCATCATGAATACTGGGACTGATGACTCAAGCTGTGGATTTGCACTTTATTCAAGGCCCTTTTGTTCCCACGACGAACCCTCTGTGTGGATTAGGCTTCTCACAATAATCCACTTCAGTTATATTACTGTGATATCCAGGGTTAGAAAATGATGTGCATGTCTCATCAAGAGTTATATTTGATATGGGGTTTCTGAGAGATTTGCCTACTATAAGATACCTGTTCACAGCAGCTGTTTAAATGCATGGAGGCTTTAACTTTGCTTCATTACACATGTGAACTCTTTGTGATGTGGACGCTAACACAGGTGGGTAAAGCAGCTGCCTACTAGGCCTCACATCCACATGCTGGCAGTTACTGAAGTTGACCTGTTTGCTGTATTCGTACTGTTGGTGACACATTTCAGTGCAGTTATGTGACAGATAATCGGACATACTGTGAGGTTAATTATACTAATTATAAAGATGTGTGAGAAATTCTGGTGGTTACTTAGGACCGGAGATGGGCAGTAACGCGCTACAGATTACAGTAACGCATTACTTGTAACGTGTTACTGTAATCTGATTACTTTTTTCAAGTAACGAGTAAAGTAAGGGATTACTATTGCAAAAACGGTAATTAGATTACCGTTACTTTCCCGTAGGAACGCTGCGTTACTGCGTTACTAAAACCGTGATTTTTTTGCGAGAATGTCTCATGACAGTGACGTCAGCGAGTGCGACGTTCGTGACAACAGCTGTGTGCAGATTAGTGATGGGATTTCCGGCTCTTTTTAGAGATCCGGCTCTTTCGGCTCGGCTCACTAAAAAGAGCCGGCTCTTTCGGCTCCGAACCGGCTCTTCAGGTTGTTTTGTTGCTTTAATTATTTAATCATTAACAATAATATCAAATTATGCAGAAAAGGAATTACTAATGTAAAAAAGTGGTTTTATTTATATATGTTTATATATGGCCCCTAGAGACAAAGCATGTACAAACTCTAAAGCATATACAAACTCCAAAAAGCACGTACAAACTCCAAAACACATTTCTAGCGTTTACTGAACTTCCAAAGCAGAGCTACCCAGATCACTTAAATTACACAATTGAAAGCATGTGTGTATTGTTTGTGTATTTATAGACAAGCACTCATATTTATTCAAATAATTTTAAAAAAAAGTTCATTTACCTGTTACTACCACACACCAAATCCGGTTGTTGATACTTCCTGGCTTGTGTAGCCACTAGGTAACAAAAGCTCAACACTGCGCCCTAGAAACCTGGAGCACTTCTGTTGTCTTTTGTACGTGTTTTGGAGTTTGTACGTGCTTCTGAGTTTTTACGTGTTTTGGAGTTTTTACGCGTTTTGGACATTGTACGTGCTTTGTCTCTAAGGTCCACCATAAATATACTTTATTTATTCACTCCACATAAAATGTAATAAATAAATCATATAATACAAAAAACAACTATTTACATTTTAAACTTTTAACTATTTAAATTTTCAGCTTTTTCCTTTTAAACAAATTTAATGTGAAACAACACAAAACACTGCAAACTACAACACAACTAAATATAAATTAAAATATTAAAACAAAAAGAAGATGCACATTCTCTGTCATATGGGCCTGCATGATTTCTGAATCCTTTATCATCTGCAACTGAAAATAGTGGATGATTACTATACCTTTCTAATGTGACATTGTTGTCCCTCGCTCTCTTTCTCTCTGGCTCTGTTCCTGTGCTACTGCGAGTGTAACTCCCCCCTCTGCCCAGCGCAAAGTACAGGCCGCTAGTGATGTGCGATACCACTGATTTGCTTTCCGATCCGATACCAAGTAAAATTCAGGGTGGTATCGGCGATACTGATCCGATACCAATACTTTGTACAAAACCTTTTTTTTTTACTGTATCTTTTATTGTATCTCAAATTATAGCTTCATAATGATTACAGGACATCAGATTACTTGTTCTTATCACTTAATAATGCAGAATTATCATACAGCATACAGAAAACTAAAGTTGTGGCTATTTGGGCACGTTGCCTGCCTGCAGCATTAAAGGACTCCGTGAGAGACGTCTGTCTCGCCCTGGCAGCACCTGTCCCTCTCCTCCTCTTCAGTTCGCCTCAACATACGCTTGTCATATTCTGTGATATGATTTACTCTGAGGTGTTTGACAAGGTAAATGGTGTTGCCACAATACCTCACTTTCTTGCCACATGTATCACAAACCGCATCTTGGCTGTTTGTGGAGGTAAAATACGTCCGCACATGACTCCATTTACGCCCAGCCATTGTTGTGAGTGCGCACGCCAAGGGGCTGTGACACATTTATAGAGCCGTATTTCGCACATGACTATTAAAGGCGGAAGAGGAAGTAGTTCCTTCCAATGTAGAAAATCCAAATGATATAGTTTCTTTCCACTCTGTTCCTGTTAATGATAAACTACAAATTTACCCTACATTACTAAAATATCGATATGTTAATATGAGAATCGATTCTAGAACATAAATGACTGGTATTGGAGGAATCGATATTTCAGTATCGATCCGCACATCGCTACAGGCCGCGCATGCGGAGTTTAGCGGAAAAAAGGGCGAGAGAGAGGGTGAGAGAAAGGAAAAAAAACAAACCAAAAAAAACCTCACGGCTCCCAATAAGGAGCCGGCTCGCATCGTTCACTTCAAAGAGTCGGCTCTAAGAGCCATTTCGTTCGCGAACGACCCATCACTAGTAGCTACGACGTAATGGGAAACTCACAGAGAAACTCGCGGATTCTTCCACTGACCGCTGCACACCTGCACCAGGGTAACCCTCCGCCTACCCCACTCCTGCTTTACAGGTGAAAATAGAGCAACAGGACCGCTAGTCTTTGACTTTATTTATTTTCTGCTGTGTTTTACTTGCATCTATTTGAAAGACTGAGTGTAAACACAAAAATATATATATATATTTTATGTGCTGGAATGTGCAGAAAATAGGTTTAAATGTTAAACAAATTTCTTCCAGTCAGAGAATGTTGCAGATAATTAAATTTTATAAAGTTAAAAGATTAAAACTAATAAAACAAGTTTTAAAAAGAGACTTTTCCATTTGATTACATTTTGTATGATGATTATGCAGAAAAAGTAGAATTGGGCTGAAAGATCTATCACTTTATCACCTATTCAGGTTGTAAATCGTGTTTTTAAAAAGTAACTAAGTAACTAAGTAATTAATTACTTTTGAAAATAAGTAATCAGTAAAGTAATGGAATACTTTTTTGGGGAAGTAATCAGTAATTAGTTACTGATTACTTTTTTTCAAGTAACTTGACCAACACTGCTTAGGACTGACTGGCAGGTGTGTGTTTGTGTGATGAACCTACACGTTTGGGCCAAACTCAGACAGCACCAGCTGGTAACAGTTTATCCAAACATGGCTACAGCGGTGGCCAAACTTCAGAAACGGACTTCATAAAACTATGGAAATGTCCAACGTTTGGCTTCTTTCAGTTGTTATTTAGCAAACTGAACTCACCTGCGTCCTGTGAACCACCTCATCACTGGTGCCGAAGCGTTCCTCCATCACAGACCGGATCTTCTGAGCGTCGAACTCCAGCTTCTGCCGGATCATGTCTATCTGTAGTGAAAACTGTAGCAGCAGAAACACACCGAGGTCAGAGGTCAAAGGTTTCTCTGATTACTGGACAAAATAACAAGTCCATGTATGAGTAAAAACACCCAAAGCTTGCATTTCTGTGGTTATATCCTTTATTATATCAATAAACTCTCACCGTGTCAATGCGTGGCAGCTGGGCCAGTTTCTGTGACAGCTCCTCAAGCTGGCTGAAGAACCAGCAGCGCTCCCTCTCTTCTCGGTCAATTTCCCCCAGCAGGAGGTCCCTGTAGAGAGTTGTAACCGTTATTATTATATTATAACCATACATCATAACACTGACAGGCTAAAACCTGATTAGCATCAAGTAAGGCGGAGCTTATTGCCATTCGTTTGGTGGCTACATCAGATGAAAACCTCTTCATCTTAACTACCATGGAACACGTTACATTAGCCTGCAGGTCTAATTTCATTTCACAGTTAAACACTACTTATATTGTGTTATTATACCTTTCACTGTTTTAAATCTTAAAAAATAGCTGATTAATCAGCTCTCTGAAGACAAAATAGTTGTTACAGTGTTGCTTTTAGATTTTCTAAGGACGTTTACCAAAAGCTAAGCCTCCTCAGAGGTGCAGTTAAGCTATTTTTAGGAAGACGAGACTCTTATCTCCAGTTCGGAGGCCTATGCAGGAGGAACTAAGCTAGAAAACAATCAACAATTAGTTTTTTCCACTAAACGTGTTTCTAATATGTGTTTTTCAGTTTTATATGGATTCTTTACTCTGTTTGGTATTTTAAAGTAGAGAACAAGTTCAAAACTATGCAATGGTCTCTTTGCAGTCATTACGCTTCGTCTCTGTTTCTTCCCCTGAGGACACGCGTTGTGTCATCTGTAAACTCAGATGAAGGCTCTGGGTCCATGAACTTGACTGTACCAGGCCCATGTGACCTCCCACCCTGAGGGGCCTCAGTAATATAATCAGCTTACCTCTCCTTGCACAGCTCGTCCAGGTGATGGTCAATCACTCGTCCGTCTGCTCCGGTGATCATAGCTATTTTGGGCGGGGCTCCATCCAGGAAGTGAT
Source organism: Neolamprologus multifasciatus (assembly GCF_963576455.1). Taxonomy (NCBI): domain Eukaryota; kingdom Metazoa; phylum Chordata; class Actinopteri; order Cichliformes; family Cichlidae; genus Neolamprologus; species Neolamprologus multifasciatus. The sequence goes on along the minus strand of NC_140453.1, from coordinate 29,373,627 downwards.
GCGGCAGGATGACAGCGGCGGTCTTCACGGCAGACACTGTGCTTTGACAGGATGCCGATCGGTGAGGACTCCTACCTCTGCTTACTGCGGCCATCGAGGAGGAGGAGGAGCACGAGGCCAGAGCTAGGTGATCATCTAGTTCTGCACCTCCGCCAACACCTGGCCCCGCCCCTCCCAGGCTGCCTGTCAGCAGCCTCAGGTTATGAGGTTGATGTTTGAGTTCGTAGTAATTGGTGAGGTCCATGTGGAGTTCTGAGGGAGGAGGAGAAGGAGGGTCAAGAGCCATCAGATCAACAACTCAGGCTCTACTTTTAAAACAGCAGCCCCGGGATATTCAGCGTTTGATTTTAGAATTACAGTCACTATCTTTTATTCGTCAATAATACTCTTCAGCATATTTATACTCACATTTTTTGCAATATTTCTGCATAAAATTATTTTGTTAAAGGGCTTATACTGTGTTTAATCCATTAAGTTTTTTAAATTTTACCTATTTTATTTGCACCTTATTTGCCTCTGCAGGCGTCTGTTTTTATGGGAATTTTTTGTGTGGTTTTGTTGACGATCGTGGCTCAAGAGTTGGGAGTTCGCCTTGTAATCGGAAGGTTGCTGGTTCGAGTCCCGGCTTGGACAGTCTCGGCCGTTGTGTCCTTGGGCAAGACACTTCACCCGTTGCCTACTGGTGGTGGTCAGAGGGCCCGGTGGTGCCAGTGTCTGCACTGACAGAGGTGAGGCTCAGAGCAGCTGTGGCTACAATGTAGCTGCCATCACCAGTGTGTGGATGACTGGATGTGTAAAGCACTTTGGGGTCCTTAGGGACTAATTAAAGCGCTTTGCAAATACAGACCATTTACATCTGGTCATTTCTATGCAGGCTTGTCTTCATTTTACTTATTGTGATCTAAAATTATATTTTTTTAATTATTTATTTTAATTTTTTAATTAATTATTTATATTTATTTAATTATTTAATTAATTATTATTAATTTAATTATTTAATTATATTAAGGAAAAACAACAACAAACGTCTCCACTTTTCAGACTTTAACAGCAAATCTCTGTTTTTTCTTTAATCTGTTTTCTTTTGGATGTTTTGGTATTTAAATGCTACATTTGTGTGACTCATAAAACGTGTAAACAAAAATATTCTGTCATTAGCAACAATCTGTTTTTTATTTAAATGCTCTGTCATAAAATCTGTCATCTGTCTAACCCCGGCTGGCTGTCACTGGTTACCAGTACCATAAATAATACTAAAACACTCTATTTTTTAACTGGACCACCACTTTTAAGTTTGTATGGTTACATTTGAAGTAAACTTATCTAAATTCAGAGTTAATGCAGCTAAACTGTTGGTTTTATGTTTATTAATTAGACTGATTTAATTTCAGTTGTGTAGCTGAGTTGACAGACAGCTGGAGTCTATAAACACATCTGTCAGCTTGAAATGAACAAATTCCTGTCCAGACAAAGTAATTGACAATAACTGGCTATTTAACTGAATGAGGCCTGGCTTGCTGGAGCCAATCAGATTAGCTGAATGAGTCAATCTGCTTTCTCTGTAAGCGATGATTAGTCTCACTGGAGGCTCCGAGCTCTCAGCTTCACACACCAGCAGAGTCAGGTAGGTTCAAACGTAGTCTCCAGATGTACAGTGACTAAACAGACAGTTATAACCGTCTCTCACTGTGATTTTAAAGCAAATTATTGTCAACATAAACCATTTTTTCTAAATCCGGAAAAAAGAGACGAGCAAATCTGAACCTGGTTCTCAGGTCATAATGTTGAGTATGAGGGGAACCTTCTGGGGGTGAACATCCCAAGTTCCTTAAATGGTTCCTAGAAAATGGTCCTGAGGCAGAAACAATCCTCAAATTACAAAAAAAAAAAGCCAGATTTCGACCTTTAAGTTGGTGCAGCACGTCGCTCCTTCCAGACGATGCCAGGGTCCCTGCCTCCTGTTCCAGCTTACTCTGCAGTTGTTTCAGCACCTCCTAAAGAAAACAACATGAACGTATCCAGGTGAAACTCCACAAATATACATTTCCAGGTCAAAAGGTCACTTCCTTGTCAGGGGCTGGATCTGAGCCCCAGTGTTTTGTGTTATCATTCATCTTTGATTTCATCCTGGTTTATCTCTGCCAGTGTTTTGGTTTCCTTTTTGTATTTCTAACTACTATTTCTTGATTTCTAGTCTTTAGGTTGTGTTTCTGTGCCTCCCCTGTGTTCGGTGTTTCTACTCTGTACCTTCCTGTCCCACGTTTCAGGTCTCTGTTCTCTTGTCATCCTTGCCTCTGTGTTTGTGTGTTTCCTGTTTTACTTTGAAAGTCTGTGTATTCTGCTTTGCTTCCTTTGTCTCGTTATGTCAGATTAGCCCCAGCTGTGTCTCCCCAGGTGTTTCCACTTCCCTCCCCTTGTGTATATTTACGTCCTCTGTCTCCTTCTGTTCATGTCGGGTTGTCTGTTGTCTTCATGTCAAGTCATGCTCACAGAGTCTTGTTTTCTGCTGTCGTACTTATGTTTGGATTATTTCACAGTCATGTTTTTGGATGTTCCTGTTCAGTTTCATGTTGTTGTCTCTTGTCCTCATTTTCATGGTTAGTTTTATTTTTCCAGTTTAGGTTTTAGTTTAGTTCTGTCTTTGTTTTGTCTCGCCTTGTTTGGCTATTTTTTCATCAGCCTAAATAAACGTCTTGCTTTTTATTATACTTAGTTTCCTCTCCTCCGTGAGTGCTTTTGGGTCAGCAAACACTTTCCTCCTGTTCTCATTCTTCTTGGTCTCATCTACTACAAAAATACACTCGCTGCAGTAAAGTGATTAATTGTAACGTTGAGTGGTGAGTGTTTTTAAATGAGTGTTAGATGGAATAATTCCTATGCTCGATTTGTATTTAAGGTCAATATAAAACTTCCATAGTGAAATTGCCCATTTAACCTCCTAGGACCTGGTGTCCACATATGTGGAAATTTTGCTCTACAAGGGCCTTACGAGGACATTATAGTGCCACTATTTGATCAAAATTTAAAACGAATATCCTCAATTAAGCAGTAAAGTATCTTATATATAATAACATAAGCCTTTTGGGGTCCTTCTGTGAGGCGTGTTATTGTTGGTCTTGTAGCCTGTAAGGTATATTTGATTTAAAGCGGACTTGATAACAACAAAGAAGCTTCAAACATCACAGAGAAGTCATTTTCCCTCATTTTTAAAGTCCGGTTTTATTCCCGCTTTATTCTGTGACCTACTTTGTTTTGCTTCTGGAAGCTGAAAGAACTGACTAACCCTTTTTGTGTTTTTGTTGTTAAAGTATACATTAAAACACACTTTCATTACAAATTTGTATTTTAAACCTTTTTGTGTCATTTTGGTGTTCATATAGATCAAATCCCACTTACATGTTTTTGCATATTCCAGGAACGCAGAGACAAATGAATGAAATCAGCACAGTGCGAGCAGTGCAGGGATTTTTGTGGTATTAAAAACATTTTCTCTTACAGTCTAGAAAGATTATCCTCCGTGTACAAGCAGGAGCGATTAGTCTCAGTGAAAGCTCTGTTTTTTTTTCTGCAGTTGACAAAGACTCGGTTTCCCACCAAAATAAATAAAACTCAGCTATTGAATCTCATGAGATCTGTGGTTAAACCACCACGAAGTTACTACTTACAGGTATTAAAATGACTGCAGTACAAACATTAGTTGCTACATGACACACAGAAATATCTGATGACTGTTGCTGATTTTTTTCAAACTAACCAGACAAAATTATTTTTTGATTTATCTCCATTTTTATCCTGACTGATGAGATTAATAAACATAAAAAGATAATAATCCCTAAAAGCAGCAGATAAAACGTCACCTCATCACTGATGGAGATAAAAAGCAGAATAAAAAGCAGTCCTTCCTTCTCATCAGCTAGTTGTAATCTATCAGTTTGGATATTAAAGGTGTTTTTATCAGTCGACTCACCTGCTACAGGTGAACTTGGTGCAGCAGTGAACTCGGTGTGTATGTCTGCTCTCTCCGCTCTCTGTCCTGGTTCTGACTAAAACCTGCTGATCTCTGCCTCATAATCTAGCTGCTCTCAGCATCTGGACACGTGAGTCAGTGCGTACATGTGTACATGCACATGTGTGTCTGTGTGCCTGCAGCTGATGGGATTTACATCCCGCAGCCTTTGAGTCTTGGCCTGATTCACAGCCTTCTCGCTCTCAGTGTGAATCTATTCATTATTCTGACATAGAAAGAGCTGATTTGATTATGATGTCTGATTACAGGCTATAATTCAATTCAATTCAATATAATTCAAAAATATGAAAGCGAATCTGAATTTAAAGGTTTATTTTTTAACATCAGCGGTTTGAACAAATAATCCTAAAATAATCTTAATATGAAATCAACAAGCTTAAGAAGAGTACACGTGACCCTGGAAGCATGTTATGGACATTTTATGCTCAGCCCAGCTGGTTATTGACATGTCAGATTTTTTATTATTTATTTTGTTTCGGTGTGCAACTTTGCCAAAACAATGTGGGACTCTGTAGTTTTCTCTGGTCCCCTCCCCAATCAGACCAGGAGTGACATGTTTAGCCGCATGTTCTCCTTAAATTGCTGGCTGTCTGAGTGGTGTCCCAGAAACGATGTGGGCTTCATAGATAATTAGCAAACCTTCTGGAGGAAACCTGGTCTTGTTAGGAGAGACGGCATCCATCCCACTTTGGATGGAGCAGCTCTCATTTCTAGAAATATGGACAAATTTATTAAACCCCCCAAAATATGACTATCCAGAGTTGGGACCAGGAAGCAGAGTTGCAGTCTTACACGCCTCTCTGCAGCTTCTCTCCTCCTGCTACCCCCCCAAAAACCCATCTCCATAGAGACTGTGTCAGCTTCCAAACAGACAAAAAACAAACTAAAAACCAGCAACAAACAACTTAAACAGAAACAATTACAAAGAAAGAACAATACAGTATCCACATCTGAACCAAAGAGTAAAACAGTGAAATGTGGATTATTAAATATTAGGTCTCTCTCCTCCAAGTCTCTGTTAGTACATGACTTAATAATTGATCAACAAATTGATTTACTCTGCCTTACAGAAACCTGGTTGCAGCAGGATGATTATGTTAGTTTAAATGAATCGACACCCCCGAGTCATTCTAACTACCAGAAATCTCGAAGCACAGGCCGAGGGGGAGGTGTGGCAGCAATTTTTCACACCAGCCTATTAATCAACCAAAGACCCAGACAGACTTTTAATTCATTTGAAAGCCTGATGCTTAACATTGTCCACCCCAGCTGTGAAACTCAGAAACCAGTCTTACTTGTTATCATCTATCGTCCACCTGGGCCTTACACAGAGTTTCTGTCTGATTTCTCAGACTTTATATCTAATTTAGTTCTGAGCTCAGATAAAATAATTATTGTGGGTGATTTTAACATCCATGTAGATGCTAAAAATGACAGCCTCAACATGGCATTTAATCTGTAATTAGACTCAATTGGCTTCTCTCAACATGTAAAAGAACCCAACCACCACTTTAATCACACTCTAGATCTTGTTTTAACATATGGCATAGAAACTGAACATTTAACAGTGTTTCCTGAAAACCCTCTCCTGTCTGATCATTTCCTGATAACATTTACATTTACAATAATTGATTACACAGCAGTGGAGAGTAGACTTTATCACAGTAGATGTCTTTCTGAAAGCGCTGTAACTAAGTTTAAGAATATAATCCAGCCACTGGTATCATCGTCAATGCCCTGTACCAACACAGAGCAGAGCAGCTATCTGAACGCTACCCCAACAGGGGTCGATTATCTTGTTAATAATTTTACCTCCTCACTACGTACGACTCTGGATACTGTAGCTCCAGTGAAAACTAAGGTCTCTAATCAGAAGTAGCTGACTCCGTGGTGTAATTCTCAAACACGTAGCCTAAAGCAGATGACTCGTAAGCTGGAGAGGAAATGGCGTGTCACAAATTTAGAGGATCATCATTTAGCCTGGAGAAATAGTTTGTTGCTTTATAAGAAAGCCCTCCGCAAAGCCAGAACATCTTACTATTCGTCACTGATTGAAGAAAATAAGAACAACCCCAGGTTTCTCTTCAGCACTGTAGCCAGGCTCTTTTGAGCCAACCATCCCTTTAACGTTAACTAGTGATGACTTCATGAACTTCTTCACAAATAAAATGTTTATCATTAGAGAAATTTTTTTTACCAATAATCATCCCACAGATGTAATATTATCTACAGCTACACTTAGTACCATTGATGTTAAGTTAGACTCTTTTTCTCCAATTGATCTTTCTGAGTTAACTTCAATAATTACTTCCTACAAACCATCAACGTGTCTTTTAGACCCCATTCCTACAAAACTGCTCAAAGAAGTCCTGCCATTGATTAATTCTTCGATCTTAAATATGATCAACCTATCTCTAATAATCGGCTATGTACCACAGGCCTTCAAGCTGGCTGTAGTTAAACCTTTACTCAAAAAGCATCTCTAGACCCAGCAGTCTTAGCTAATTATAGGCCAATCTCCAACCTTCCTTTCATATCAAAAATCCTTGAAAGAGTAGTTGTCAAACAGCTAACAGATCATCTGTAGAGGAATGGTTTATTTGAAGAGTTTCAGTCAGGTTTCAGAGCTCATCACAGCACAGAAACAGCTTTAGTGAAGGTTACAAATGATCTTCTCATGGCCTCTGACAGTGGACTCATCTCTGTGCTTGTCCTGCTAGACCTCAGTGCAGCGTTCGATACTGTTGACCATAATATCCTATTAGAGCGATTAGAACATGCTGTAGGTATTACAGGTACTGTACTGCAGTGGTTTGTATCATATCTATCTAATAGACTCCAGTTTGTGCATGTAAATGGAGAGTCCTCTTCACACACTGAGGTTAATTATGGAGTTCCACAGGGTTCAGTGCTAGGACCAATTCTGTTTACATTATACATGCTTCCCTTAGGCAGCATCATTAGAAGACATAGCATACATTTTCACTGCTATGCAGATGACACCAAGCTCTATCTGTCCATGAAGCCAGATAACACACACCAATGAGTTAAACTGCAGGAATGTCTTAAAGACATAAAGACCTGGATGGCCACTAACTTTCTGCTTCTTAATTCAGATAAAACTGAGGTTATTGTACTCGGCCCTGAAAAGCTTAGAAATGTGGTATCTAACCAGATTCTTACTCTGGATGGCATTACCTTGGCCTCCAGTAACGCTGTGAGGAACCTTGGAGTCATTTTTGACCAGGACATGTCCTTCAACGCACATATTAAACAAATATGTAAGACTGCGTTCTTCCATTTGCGCAACATCTCTAAAGTTAGAAATATCCTGTCTCAGAGTGACGCTGAAAAACTAGTTCATGCATTTATTACTTCCAGGCTGGACTACTGCAATTCATTATTATCAGGATGTCCAAAAAACTCACTGAAAAGCCTTCAGTTAATCCAAAATGCTGCAGCAAGAGTCCTGACAGGGACTAGAAAGAGAGAGCAGATTTCTCCTGTTTTGGCTTCCTGTTAAATCCAGAATTCAAAATCCTGCTCCTCACATACAAGGTCTTAAATAATCAGGCCCCATCTTATCTTAATGACCTTGTAGTACCATATCATCCTATTAGAGCACTTCGCTCTCACTCTGCAGGCCTACTTGTTGTTCCTAGAGTATTTAAAAGTAGAATGGGAGGGAGAGCCTTCAGTTTTCAGGCCCCTCTTCTGTGGAACCAGCTTCCAGTTTGGATTCAGGAGACAGACACTATCTCTACTTTTCAGATTAGGCTTCAAACTTTCCTTTTTGCTAAAGCATATAGTTAGGGCTGGACCAGGTGACCCTGAATCCTCCCTTAGTTATGCTGCAATAGACGTAGGCTGTTGGGGGATTCCCATGATGCATTGAGTTTTTCCTTTCCAGTCACCTTTCTCACTCACTATGTATTAACAGACCTCTCTGCATTGAATCATATCTGTTATTAACCTCTGTCTCTCTTCCACAGCATGTCTTTATCCTGTCTTCCTTCTCTCACCCCAACCAATCACAGCAGATGGCCCCGCCCCTCCCTGAGCCTGGTTCTGCCGGAGGTTTCTTCCTGTTAAAAGGGAGTTTTTCCTTCCCACTGTCGCCAAAGTGCTGCTCATAGGGGTCATATGATTGTTGGGTTTTTCTCTGTATCTATTATTGTACGATCTACTGTACAATATAAAGCGTATTGAGGCGACTTTTGTTGTGATTTGGCTCTATATAAATAAAATTGAATTGAATTGTTTGTGTGTGTTGTGCTAGGGCAGACCAGTTCATGCATAGCTCGGGACTTTGTGTCAACCACATTATTATTGTGATAAATCTTAAAATCAAACTCATTACTCTGTAATTTCATTATTAAATATAAGTTTACAGTAAAGAATTATTTAGCATTAAACGGAGGAATATGAAATTAGGTGGAACCACAGATAAAAGATAAAAGACAAAACCACCTTGAAGTCACCAGCTGGTAAGGGAAGTCCTATTTTTGAAATCTCCACTTGGGCATTATAACAATCACCATCTTGCCTGTTTGGAAATAGACATGAAGAGCAACGGGAATATTTGACATGGCAGCACCCTGTTGATCCAAAAACACCCTACATCATCTCCTGCTTTATGGTCTTTGTTTACTCTAGCATAATTCATTTTATGTTCAAAATTTTTAAAAGTATTTGAAACCATAAACTCAGCTGGTAAGTGTTTAATGAGGTCACACATTATTTCAGTAGTATGTTTGTTTCCCGTAGTTCTTCAGCACAATCAGACTTCTTTTACAGCCAGAGGAGTCGCCCCCTGCTGGCCATTTAAGCGAGAAAAGTTTCAGACACTTCGTGCTCTGCCTTGACTTTAACCACGCCCATCATTTATATGCAATTTACGGGTGGAACCAGCGGCTGCAGAGCGGCTCGAAGTGCTTCGATCGCCACTGACCTTCATGCCGAATGTCTCGGTCTCAAGCTTGGACAGGTGGTTTGAATTATCCTCCAGCTCCCTCCTCAGGTGGGAGTTCTCCTTTCGGAGCGCCTCCACCTGGTGGGCCAGCTGGTCGTAGGAAGCCACGGTGTTGGCCATCTTCACACTCTGCAGCGCCTCCTGCAGGAACACACACACATAAGAGGATGGTTAAAAGCTGGAGGCAGGTGTGATGACATCACACAGGCAGCAACTACCTGAAGCTGAACAGGAGGAGTGTGTGAAAGTATGAGTGATGGGTAACTTTGCTTCCTCGCCTCCTCCAGGCAGGACGCTCTTGTTAGATAACATATTATCTAAGTTCTCCTCTGGCGTTTTCCACTGTCCAGTCAGCTGATCCTGAAACAACTTCACATTTTCCACTCAGTCACGTCTCATATTTCTGCATTAGACTTCCGCAGTACTCTTCACAAGTGTGTCGCACATAAAACAACCACGTCTCCTAAAAACCGCCTCAAACTAAATTATGTGCAGCTACAAATATCTCATTAAGGAAACATCATTTTTACATTTTCTTTTTGATTTTAAAAAACTTTTGACTTAAAAGATTTAAATCTTTCTCTTCAACAATAATGATTTTCAAGCGGTACAAATAAAGCAAAATGCATTTGTTTGACTTAAGGGTGTAATTTTCAGTACCTAGAAATAATTACTTCTTTTACTTAAAATGCAAATTTCATTTAAGAATACATTTTTTTAAAGTACCAATTTAACGTAGTGACTTAGAGGTAAAGAAAAAACTATATTTCTCACACTGCTGTTATTATAAAGTGTCCTAACTGCATTATTTATAAGACAAGAGAAGATAATATATATTGCTGCATTAACACAAAGCCCAAAAAATAAACATAACCTTTTAACAAACTGCTTAAATAACACAGAGTAGTCTGATGAAATAGATTCATATATTTACATTTAAATGAAAAAGGTTAATTTACTAATAAAATATATATTAAAAAGTAAGATATAGAAAAACAGTAAAAGGGCTCTGTGTTTTCTTTTACTGTACCTACACTTTAAGTATGAACTGGTATTAAACATTAATGCCAGTATTTCAAGAAGCTACATTCATAAAAACATTGAGATGTGTGACATGTAAGTGTACGCACACATCACTGAAACATCTACGTGTGAATATTAGGTTAACAAAGGTCTTAAAGGCAGCCTGATATCAGCTCCAACTGCAGGAACACACAAAGAAGAACAGAGGAGTGTTTGGTGACGCAACACAGATAACAAATAAATTGAATAAAAATAAATCTCATTTGAAAGGCACAGATGCCTGAGTGCTTAGAGCTGAGCCCAAGCCTGAGTTTTGTGATCTGCATAAAAATAACCATTTCAGCGACAAATTGGTGCATAAATATTCATCAAAATTCAGGAAATCAAGCTTCTGATACTCAAAATTTCCCATGGGAGACCGCTGTTTAAAATGTCAGGGGTTTGGGAAAAACAATTACGAGAGTTGTGCATCACGAACACATTTGTGCACAACGCAGTTAAAATGATGAAGAAACAAATGTTAAAACCAGATGAACGCATGAATGTCACACTGAGGCTCTGTTAGGGTCAGAGCTGCACATGCTCAGTGCGCTTTTTAGTCCAAACCAGGGTGTGACCTTCACTGCAGAGAAGTGGCAAACAGAGACGCACACTGCTGTTTGTTTGTGTTGCGTTGTGAATAAACTGACGCTACTGTCCTGCGTCTGGTTCCTATTCAGATGTTTTCAAGGATTTTCTTTCGTCAGGTTTCTGTCCAGCTCAGCAAATGTGGAGTCAGTGCACCAAATGTCACTGCTGCATTCATTATGAGAGGCTGACCTCCTCTTCTCCTCTACTCTCCCTCCTCTGCCTCTCAGGGGATTGTGGGTAAGAGCTGCAGGTCTGAGAGATCCAGATTTTATTGGATGTGATCTCGTGTTACAGGAAGATTGCAGAGGACTGAGGCTCTGTACCACCCTTTGATTTGATCATGGACCACATGTGCTGTGCTTTGCTTTTTTATCAATTTATTCATAAAGTAATAACTGTACATTTGGCGAATGGCAGCTTTCACTCTGTTGGTTTTATTAGTGGATGGAATAACACCTCAAATCTGTTAATAATCATTTGTCTCCAAGAAGAGATAGTTTCAGTCACTTTAGTGGGCAGGGCAGTACATTAGCTTCACCCATGGAGCAGAGAAATGCTCATTGTCTCTGACAGTGATGAATGACTCAGCATCCTAATCCAATAAATCTCTCTAAATCCATCTGAGAGCTGAACTCAGTAGCAGAAGCAGCAAAAACCATCATTCTGGTCCTTCATTTAGTTTTTACGAACAATCTGCTGCAGGAGGCCACAAAGACATCTACAAATCATTACTAAGTAACATACAAATAATATGATATAAGCTCAGTCACTAAAAAGGTGAATTTTAGCGAGTGACCTAAACCTACCCACATATTATTTGTCTGACATTTCCATTAAGGAAATTAAAGATAATCCAGAGGTGCTGTTCAAAGTACTGCGGGCAGGTGAAGCACAGCAGCCAGCTGGCCACACCCACCAGTGTCACCACCCAGCTTTCCATCAAACCTCACTAATAATGTTAATGTTACGCCATAAAAAATTTCAATGGGTTAAAAATGATACCCACTGTAAAGTTGGTATAATGGTCACAAAGAAGGAAATTTAGCACTAGGCTATAAACTTTTTTTTTCTTTAAATTTGGACATTTTGCGAGTCTCTGGGAATTTACTCGCTGTTGGACACAGCCTCAAGTGGCCATTAGATGAATTCCATTTTTTGACCTATGCTGACAATCAGTGCTGCCATAAGTTGATATCACTCTGATGAACTCTATTAATGTCCATCATCACAACAAGCAGAGCCCAGGTCCTGATCACTCTTTGGGGTGTGGATACTGAAACCACTGCACATATAATAACTTCAGTAACACAGTATAAAAGGAGTTTATTATTATTATTAAATGTCAAAACAAACAAAACCAATCTGTTTGAAAGGAGGCTATTTTGAATCCAAGACGTCACACTTCGTGCTGTTCCTTGATTACTTTGGTTTCCTTGAGTGGAGACATGCAAATGATTGTAACGACACTATCACTAATATTCAATTTGTCACACACACAGAGTTTGCCCACAAAAACAAACCAATACAGGTCGTCAGTATAGCAGTCTAAATGTGTGTGAAGGTCCCCAGACAGTACAGACCTCAGCTTGTGTGTGTGTGTGTGTGTGTGCGGTTATTCCCTTTAACAGGGTAACATGCTCATCTTCACCCCCCTCATTACCATGGTGACAGATTTGCATGGAGCGATGGCTCTTTCTGCCTCCCTTTCATCTCACACACACACACACACACACACTGCCGCAGTCAGTGCAAAGCATCCTGGGTAAGGAGCAGAAAGAGCTGCTCTGGAGAGGCAGGCCAATCACACAGAGAGTTAACGAGCGCTAACGGACCCCTGTTAAAGGTACTGTTGCTATGGAAACAACTGATTCGATGCATGTGACCCCAATATGAGTCGACTGCACGAGATGAGAAAGGATGAAATAATCACAGTGAGTAGACAAACCTCCAACTAAACCAACAAAAAACTAAACAAACACCTCCGCCAGTAAACCTTAAACCATCACTGCAATGCCAACGCGCACACACACACACACACACACACACACACACACACACACACACACACACACACACACACACACACACTAATCCAGTCTAGCTGGATTCAAGGAGAAGGCTGAAAGTCATTAACCTTCACAGAGGCCTGACAGGACTGATGATTGACTCGGAGCGAGAGAGATGCTAAAAGAAAATCCTGTGTCAGCATTTAGACCGCAAGAGAGGAAACAGAAGGAAAGGAGGAAGAAAGAAAGGACGTTTAAGAAAGACCAGTGAGGAAGACACAGAGTAAAGAAAGGAAAGATCAATGACGAATGAAAGACAACGGGAAAATCTAAAAGTCAAAGTCAACCAACCACGTGGTTTAAAAGCAAACACCGAATGATGAGAAATGAGAAACAAAAAGCTTAAAATTAAGCAAAACAGAAAGAAAGAAATACACTGTGAAAACAAAAATACTAGAAAGACAAAAGGCAGAAAGAAAAACACAGAGTAAGAAAGACTGGAAGGATAAAGGAAAAAGAATAAAAAATAAAAACGATCAACAAACAAACGCTGAAACCTGCTGACATGGTAGAAGCTGCAGCTCAAAAACACATGAATGAATTCAGATGTACGTCATAAATCTTCAGCATTTAAAGATTTCCAAACTGAGCCACTTCTGTCTTCACAACACCTGGAGGTGACTAAATGTGACAAAATGTTACTGATCTTTTATGCTGCACATAGCAGAGCGCAACATTACGAACACCAGCTGCCCCATTTTCCACAGAGGAAGCGCGTTTGTTAGCTTGTTTCAGTCTAAACAGCTGAAACAAAATAAATCATGTTGGTTTATTAATACAATCTGGTGCTGATTGAATATGCAACATGAAAAAACACTGACAGGATGCTGGCACCATTTTCCTCCTCTTTCTTTCTCCCTTTCTTTCATGCCTGGAGGATGCGGTTGCCACAGCAACCAGACAGTCCCAGAGGAGACAGAGATGTAGAGAGATGGAGGATGGGAGGATGTGGGGGTGGAGCAGGTGGCAGGATTGATCGACTCTCACTTTGTTCACAAATATAAAAATAAAGCAGGTTACAAACCTCGAACTGGGACTTCATGAATAAAAACACATTTTACATCCAAGTGGGTCAAACTCACAGAGCGGAGACTTCAGCACAGAAAGTCTCATTGTTATATATTTACATGAAATATATTTTACTGTGAAACACTGAAGATGAGGGCTGTTCAGGCCTCTTCAGCCCTGATTATGTCTTTTTGATTAACTGTAGATACTTGATGCAAGAAACTGTTGGTTCTTTGTTTTAAATCTATTATAAAAAGAGTTCGACATAAAAACACTAACAATAATAAGCCTTGCAGTAGTGATTGTTGTGATTTGGTAAATAACATTCAAATGAGCTGAATGAATACCACCTGCAGATGACTGCAGTGATCTTTGTGTACGCAGCTCAATATCAGTCAAAACAATGACTGAGCTGCACTGATGCAGGTACTGGAGGCCGTGCATGATGTTAGTGTACATACTGTGCACCTGTTTATTTATTTATTTATTTATTTCTATTTATTAAGCGCTTTTCACAGACAGACAATCACAAAGCGCTGTACACAAATATTAAAATAAACAATAAAATCAATAGACATTATATACAATGTAAAAGATCAAATGTAAATAATGTAAAAAATATAAAATATGTAGATCAACAAAAGGCTTGTTTGAACAGAAGGGTTTTTAACTGTTTTTTAAAAGAATCCACAGAGTCAAGCAAACGTAATTGTAGTGGTAAACTGTTCCACAGCCTTGGTGCAACAGACTGAAAGGCTCCGCCCCCTTTTGTCTTCAGTCGTGTACGGGGAACAACTAAGAGACTCTGAGTCTGTGAGCGGAGATGACGAGCAGCAGTGTATTTTATAAGAAGCTTGGATAAGTAATCGGGAGCCATTTAGTGCTCTGTATGTTAAAACAAGAATTTTAAAGCGAATTCTTCTTCGAATTGAAGTTTTGAATTCTTGTTTAATGACAACAATGAGCTACAGCTCGCTCTTAAAATTCCTTCATGTTATGTTACTTATGTGTTATGCTAGTGCGCTATCATATGATTTAGTCCTACTGATCGCTTGATATAGTTTGATATATTTTTATGATGAATTAATTAATGACTCAACTGGATCTCAATTTAAAAATGTACCATTAGGTGAGAGTTATGAATATTAGAAAGTTATTTTGACACTGAAGGAATCACTCTGTTATCAAAAGTTCACCAGGCGAGGCACAGAGAAAGTTTAATAGATAAGAAGAAAAAAACGTTTATTTTTTATGTCTCTACCATGAAGGGAAGGTTGTTTATCGAGTCCTAACAGCTACTAACTGCTTTTACGTTGCAGCTCTGACCGGTTGATCAGCTTCAGGTTTGTCACGTGAGGCCTGGAGGAGGAACAGATGATGGATGATGGATGAAGATTTTGCTCCAACAAAGCGAGCGCCTCTTTATTAACCACAACAATCAGATACTTCCTGTCAGCAACACCAAACAGCTCTGCTGCTGCTGTTGTTGATGAAATGTGAGACCTGCTACGGAAGAATAAGCGTGAGAGTGAAAAGCATGGAAACAGATGCTGATCGAAGAGGTGATTGATTTGATGACATAACAGTGAAGCAGTCAGTACAAACAGCTTCAGATTCAGCGACAGGACGAGAGGACGTGTCAGCGAGCAATAACGCAGAAACATGTTCCTCCATCTTTTTTTTATGCTGCAGAAGTCGACCTCCTACAGATGACCTACATTCTCATGCAGGTGAAGCAAATACAGCAACGCAAAACCAGCTGAATGATGCAGCAAATAAATCTGCAGCACTGTTGATTAATCACATTTTTATGAATCTACTTTCATCTGAGCTCAATTTATTTGAGCATGTTGATAAAATTCTTCTTTTGGCTTTTCGTCCTTTTTCTCAAACTGCAAGAACATCTGGAATGCCATGAATCCAACACTCAATCACAAAAGTTCCCTCACTGAGAGCAAATAGCAGCAGCAGCTTCAATCCCAAACAGATGATGGAATGAAGGTCAAAGGTCAGAGGTGACAGACTAAACTGATGCCCAGTCTGACAGAAAACACTAACCCTACATAGCATAAGCTCCTCCTCCAACTTTCCAGCTCAGAGATCTGTCTGCGAGTCTCGCCGAGAACCAACGTTGCCAACGTTTTCCTCTGATTCAAGGAGGAAAATCAACAGAAATATGACAGAACGAAGAGGAAACAGACGGGACGTCAGCGCATGTGCTCATCAATAACAGTTCTGAGTGAATGTCTGAGAGCATATTTAGAGTAAACAGATAAAATCAGCTCTTCACTTTGAGCAAACCAGCTGACCAGCTCACCGACTTCCTTCCTTTGATGCTGGTTTCCCACTGAAAATAATTTTGTCCCATTATTATGCAGGGATGCTGCCGTTTCATTAACATTTTCTTTTGATTTTAAGTGGCAGGCAGCAAACCATAAGAGGGAATAACCCTGTCATGTGACCTACTACAACAGGGTTACAAGCATAATGACGCTGAAAGGCGCTTCAGGCTAAAGGCCGTTCAGAATGATCAAACATGATTATTCAAAAACAGCAGTTATTTTGCTGTTCACATGTAAAACAATTGCATGAAAAATATTTGACTTTGGTGGAGGACACAGGCTGACCAGCAGTGTTTTTGACTGCAGGAAGTCAGTGAGTCGCAGCAGCCTCTCAGGCCTCAGGCAGCCACGCGGCGAGTGACAAAGAGCTGGAGCTGACATGCAACTGTTGTGTACTACAGAAAGCGCAGCGGGAAGAGACCATGATGCAAAAACAACGAGTTATACTCCTCCCATAGGTCATCGTGGCTTGAGCTGAACTACACTGTGAGCGACTTTGAGCTTTCAGGCATTTCTGTAATCATTATAATGAATCATTGGAAGTCAAAAGTCGAATTAGAGTTCAACTCAAATTCCGGATATGAATCTGTTTCCTTATAAGATCTTCAGCCCTTTTTGCACCTCTGTCTCTTTCTGTCTCTTTCTTGTCTGACAGTCAAAGATCTGAAATGGATCTTTTTTATTATCTTAATCTTAACAGATTAGATAAGAGTGTTCAGCCTTCCATAACACTTTGGTCTTTAGTTGGTTCATTGTCTTTTAAACTAGTTCACTAAAATAAAATAAAATCCCTCATTTTGTGCATCCTGGGATTTCACTGTAACTTGATGTGCAGCAGAGGCTTCCAGTAGGTTTTCTCCTGGTTTATCAGTGTGTTACCTAAAAAGCAGTGACTGCATACAAACACTGTCATACCCACAACACACGAGGAGCCACTGGTGCAACACTTATAACATAACAGGGGTTTCATGCACTATAGCTCTGTTTTTGTGTCTTTTAAAGCTTCTGTTTATTTCCTATAAATAAAAGCTCGATGTTTGTTTCCACTTTTTTGTTGGGGCCCATAAGCTCGGATATTATGATGAGGACTTCATGATAATCTCTGCGTTCTGTTGTCTTACGTACAATTTTACAATTACGTACATTAAAACATACCATAATAGACCCATTTCTGTAATATACTCACATATCTATATTATTGCTAATATATATTGTAATATATCTATATCATGGCTAAAGCACTTCTGGATGGATGCAAACTGCATTTCGTTGCCCTGTACCTGTGCATGTGCAATGACAATAAAGTTGAATTCTATTCTATTCTATTCTATTCTATTCTATTCTATTCTATTCTATTCTATTCTATTCTTATTGGAGGAAAATATTTGGAAACAAATCAGAATTAAGAACATTAAAAACAGATTAGGTTCACACATATGAAGCTGTGACAGGTTGTGAGACATCAGACTGAATGAGACCGACTACATCAACACTCGTGTGTTTTGGACCGTAAACCGGGGGCCTCATCGACCCCCTGAGGCTTCTTCACTAATCCTTCTGTGCTTATTAAAAAATCTTCAGAATGGTCCTTTAAATGCAAACTGACAGCTTTATTTTGTTATTTTCTGTATTTGAGCTACTTCAAAGTTTTCTTTATTTTCTTTATGTATTAATCTTTTACTGTGAAGGGTGTTTCTGAGCAAACAGACAGCAGAGGAGCTGCTGGGAGCCACACCCTCCATCTGTGCCTCCATCACTCACTATAACAAAGCTTCAGATCATCAGGAAAAGACGTCTACATACAGAACAAATCCCAGAAAACTGAAGCTACTGTCTCTGTCTCTCATGTGATCAGTCAAACCACTAAAGTGCAACAGCTCCACAGTTTCTCTCACATTGTTCTCAATAATGTCTGTGAAGGTTCGTAGTCATCATGGTCACTGTAGTCTAAGGAACTAAGAAAAGCGTCTGGACTTCTTTAAGTTTCATTGAAGACGTTAAGAGAGAAGAAAATGACTCAAACTCCCAGAGAGCACAGCACAGAAATCTTAAGCTTGGGGTTTAACTGAGAGTAGTCATGCGCCTTTGTGAGGGTTTCAACAGAACCGTGAGCTAAAAAACAACTTGAGTTTCGCTGTGATTTAATCAAAGGAAATATTTTTATGATGAAGGATTCGAAATGATTCATACAGTCAAAGCAGCTACTGAGGATGAGATTTTTACAATAGCTCTCATCATGTAATCCAGCTCTCTCTGATGATGAGGCCGGACACTGGAGAAGCAGAGCAGCTGTAGGAGGATCACAACACTGACAGCTGAGATTTATCTGTAAACGTAGAATAAATCCCGCCAGCAGTTTAATACTCACACAATATGTTTCTGAATTTTTCATTTGGTTGTTGTTATTCCTCATTATTCATCCCAAAGTTATAGAGCCTCCTAAGCTCTTACCCACTACTGCACTTTGTATGCTTGGGCACGCTCGGACTGATTACCACATGGGCAAATGGCCACATACTCAGCAGCCTGCAGCCAATGGAAGCCCTCGACTGTTCAAATATTTGCATAAAGGGATTTTTGTTTGAATGTTTTCTAAATTGAATAATCTAAGGATTACGACACAGGTGTAATGTTAACTGTTACGGTGATAGTCGTGGTGCATTCAAGGACTACCTGGTGAGACAGGGAAAGTGAGCTGCATCCTCTGACGTACGTGGAGGAAAACAATTCTTAATGTGGATTATATTTATATTACAGGTGAGACTGAGTATTGTACTGTAGATGGTGAATAAAGGACGTAACAATAATTTAACAGGACAAAACACCCTGTTTACAGGCAGGTGGGCCTGTGGCAGGTTGGTGTTCAGGCTCGTGATAAACCGTGATCTCCTTTGTCTTTCCAGGGACACAGATATTTACTCTTCACTGTCTCGATCTGTCTCCTCTTACTTACTGACCTACATCTGCCAAAACAGTATCGTCCCTAACGGTATTCTTATTCTTTCTATGTGTACATAAAGCTGCGAAGAATGTGGAACAATTACTTCTTCTGATGTTTGAACTTTCATCAGATTTGATGTTTCGGTATCTTATGTTTTTATACTGTTTTATGTAATTTGCTATGTGTAATATTAATAAATGTTAAAGGTCGTAAATACAACTCTGATTCAATTCACACGACAGCATCACGGTGCCATGAAAGTACTTTTGCACCTTTTTTCATCCCTTTCAGAATTTTTTCCTGTGAAATATTTTCCCTGAAATGCAAAACTTTCATTCAGTTTTATTAAGAAGAATATCTCTGCTTTCACTCTTCTTTCTAAGGAAAGTTTAGGTGCTTTATTTATCAGAGCCTGGGCCTATTGATGCTCCTCTTTGCCCAATCCACCTTGTTCAGTAATCCTGGTCCCTCCCCTACACCACACAACAGAAAATACAAACCTACAGCAGCTGCACCCTTCATGTTCACCTTCTGCAGGCCTAATCAATGCAATAAATCATTCAGGAGCACGACCTGCTTTTCTTCACCAGTTCACTGATTATGCATGTGCATTAAAAGGAGCATATATGAAAAACAACCAACGTAAAATTTCGATCTAACAGACATAAAAGCAGAAGCAGAGCAGCTCCAGAGGAACAATCACGACGGATTTTCTTAAAATCAGCACATTTCAATCACGATGAAGACAAACAATAAACAGAGAAACGCTGAAGAAAGCTGCGACAGCTCCAGCAGAATAAATGAATATTTAACAGAGTCGGCTGATGCATCCTTAACCAGTGAAACCAGTGAAACCAGCGCATACTGGGGGAGACTGCAGGAGACCTTCAAGGCCCAAAATGATCACCCAACTAAAAAAACACCTCACAGTAAATTTCCATGTGCCTTTCAGAATATCCATATTTTCGATTTGATTTTTTGTTTTTAAGATAAAACAGATTTTTTTTCTGCAGGACGCTTCCTGACCTCCTTTTTAGCTGCTGCTTCTCTGACGACATCTATGATTCATCAGCTCCTCCATCCTCCTCCATCCATCTGCATGCATGAAGGAGAAAATACAGCCCTCCCTTCCCAACCCCATCACCTAATACCCCGCATGAATGATGGATGAAATGAAATCAGGGTGGAGGAAAACAAGAACGTTAAAAATGCGACTCAAACCTGAAATCTGCGCCGCAGCTTTTAAAATCCGGACACATCAGCCTCCTCCCGTCGGACCTGCGCTCATCAGCGAGCCTCTTTATGTCGTTATCCGCTGCGTTTAGGAAGAGAACCACATCTAGTCGGACCGAACCGGACCGGGAGAGGACAGGAGGGTCGGTACGGTCGGGAAAAGCCAGATTATAAGGGAATGAGGGGCGAGATGGAAGCGACAAACCGAGGAGCGGTCGGTCCTTACCTCATGACTCTGAGACTCCGAGCTGAAGATCACAGAGAGAAGAGGGAGAGGGGGGGGGGTGGAGGGAGGGAGGAGACAGAGTCGTGGTTGTGGTGGTGGTGGTGGTGGGGTTATATGGAAATAAAAAAAGGTTTTGTTAAAGACCACTGAACTCAGTACAAAAGTAAATCATCCTTTTATAGTTATCCTCACCGTTTACTCACAAATTATCAGTCTGAGAGCGACACACGAATCACACCTCATTAAATGTGGTTAAACACAGAGAAAGCTCAGAGGATATTCATGTGGAATAAAAAATATGAAGTCAAAGCAGTGAGACGGGATCCTTGAGGTAAAGACGAACACATTACATATCTTCTCATTCACTGTTTGAATCACAGCTGTTTCTATATAAGTTTCCACTGTGTAAAGTTTTTGTGCTTTAAAGATTTCGTTTGATTGCTGAGAGGTTTCAGTTGTTTGGTTGATTATTTGTTGTGTTTGCGTCCTCCTGTGTTCTTGTTCTTCAGTTTCTCTCTCTTCTTTATAGCTTATCTTTAGGTTAGTTCCTGTTGTACTTTGGTAGCTTGTTGTCTCAGGTGTCCTCTCCTATTTTTCGTTCTCCTTGTGCCTCCCATTCCCGATCAGTCCTCACTGTATACGTAGTCCTGTCATTCTTTATGTATAGCTGTAGGTTTGCATTTCCTGTGCTCCCTGTTTGCCTCTTCGTTGTGTTTTTTGGACTCTAATCAATTGGCTTTGTGTTTCACTCCACACACAACTAACGATGGCAGTTTAGGGAAATCAATCCAACAGCTGTTGGAAAAAAAGTGCACGTAAGACTGCAGAACTAATCAGCCCAACAAGCCAAAGTTTCAGGACCAGCGACTGAAAAACAGTTTCAATGCAGCATCAGCTGTTCAATACTTACAACACACCAATTACATGCTCACCACTGTGCAATATTCACCTTATGTGCAATAGCCCCAAAAACACCTCTGTTATGTCCATTTATCCCACTGCCCACCTGTGCCATTATTAGAGCTGGTATCATTAGATTTTTAATCTCATTTATTGTTTTATGTATGATAGAAGAAAATACAGGATATATATTTCTAGGAATTATATTTTATTCTTATTGTATAAATGTTTATCTTTGTATGCACCAAATACAGCAGTGCTTCTAATTTTGATGCATGTGTGTTGTTGCTGATAATGACAATAAAACTTAATATATCTTAAACTTTGACAATCCAGCTGGTCAGGAAAAGCTTACTCAGCTCTTTATTGTTTCAAACATTACACATGTTTTTTGGTCTTTTTTTGCTTGATATGATTGTTGGTGTTGTTTCTGCATCATTATAATTTACATTACTCCACAGCTATCAGTGTTATTGACCAGTCATGTTGTTAGACTGGAAAAACATTAAACATTTAACCAAAATCTTAAAACTGTAGAAATAACTGTATAATTCAATAATTTACTCAAATGGTATTTAACCGAACTTATGGCTCTTAAAATATTAGTTTCTAACGGTAACTAAGCAGCAAGTAAAGACATAAATAACCCTGAGAAAAAAAATCAACTATACCTAGAAATAATAAATCAATGCTGACTTTTGTTTTAACACAGGACCCCAGGTGGAATGAACCCAGTGATCTACCACAACCTGCTCCTCGCACATCACCTCAGCCGACTTCTGAAAGCAGCTTTAAAGTGTTTCTGTCAGAAACGCCTGAAGACAAGCAGCTCCTGCTGCAGTCTTTCCTTCACAGCTGCAGAGCTGTGAAATCACAACAGCGTGATTTGAGAATGTGAGGAACAGAGGTGCACTGATGCTTCTGCACCAAAATAACAATAATGTTATATGAGAAAGTCACACTGTTTATTATAATAATAATTTATTCATGACAAAATAATATTCCTCACATTCATTATGGAGGCTTTGTGCTGTGCACAACATATTTTAATGCAGTACTTGTGATTTATTCTGTTTCTTTAAATTAGAATTAATTAGTCTGTTGTGTTTAGTTCACTTTACAGGCAGGAACTGAATCTCTGCCACTTCCTCCTGCATCCTTTTCTTTCTTGTTCAGAGAAATATTCACATTGGCTTTGATTGTAGACATTATTTAATAAATCCTTTTATCAGTTTACATGTGTAATTGTAAAGAGCTGATTTTCTTTAGAAACATCACTAAGACTGTAGTATTCTTGAAACCTGCCTCTCTGTCTAAACACAAAACCTAAATTTAGCTGCATTCAGGAAATCTCTGATCAAACTGGGCAAAACCTCAAATGCATCAAACCAGTTTATCAAGAAAAACATTTCTGATTATGAACAACAACAGTCAAAAAACTGATGAATGTTGAAATTCACCAGGCCAAGTTTAAAATAATTATTTAACTGTTATACAGAATGTTTGACAGCCTAATGACCTTTGACTCATTACCATCACATAAACGTTAGCTTTGCAGTGCTTCATCTTCCCCGCTAGAGGGAGATAAGTGACCGTGTTACTTTATCCGGGTCTTTCCAACACATCCAGCATTTTTTTTTTAAATCCATCCTTTCATCCGCAAAAAAGGAAAAGAAAAGAAAAGCAGAAGGCTAAGACCACACATTTTTTTTAGCAGTCATTATCAGTAAAAAGCGATTTTAGCATTTTAAAAGGCAACACAGTAGCTTCCCCTGGCTGCAATATAAATCAGTAATACAGACAATATAAATCAGCTGACTGATACTGCACACTCATCCACTCATCCACCACTTATACATATGCAACTTATCTGGATTTCCCCACCCCAACCCTCCAGCTCTCCTGGCAAACACTGAGGGATTCCCAGCAAGCTGAGAGTTTTCCCCGCGTCTCCTCCCAGGGAGAGATGCCTGAAACACCTCACCTAGGAGATGCCCAGATGTCTACTGGGCTCCTTGCAAACCACCAAGCCCCTCACCCCATCTCTAATGGTGAGCGCAGACGCAACCCATTTAAAAAAGGTGCACACATACTTAAATTAATGATTAAATAATAATATGTATTCTTTGACAATAAATGATAGATGAATAATCAGCTGGCTCTCCAATGCTTTATCATCTCATTTATGGATGATCAGGAGGTACAGGTGGGGGGGGGGGGGGGGGGGGGGTTGCATCAGCATGTGATTGTGAGTAAGTTAGAAACTAATAATACAATACAAAGTGCTTTGGTGCTCAGTTACAACAGAGAAAAGCTATCAGGAGCACCGATCCCTTTACTCCAGCTCCACCATCTTGGACTGCAGCTGCAGTCTTTTGTTCTCTGCAGCCTTGTAGCAGCAGCAGTTCTCCACCTGCTGGAGGGTCTTATAGTCAGATCTGGAGCAGATTTCAAACTTTGATCAGCAGCTGCAGTTCTGGAGTTTGTAAAAGAGGCTTGAGACACATGAGTGATCTTTAGAAACAGTTTATTCTGCAGTCAGGAAAACACAAGACGAGGAGGCCCGGAGCCAAGCTGGTTACTAAAACTTTGAGAAAAAAACTGAAACATTATGAAATCAGTCACATTGTTGACTCAGGTAGATAATAAAATTAAAGTAAGTCACAAAATATAATATTGCTCTGCCCAAATATAGTCTATCTGTGGGGAACAGTGGACTTGTTAGTCACCAATAAAAGCTTTGTTACACTTCCTGATGGTCCTTTAAGAGTCTAAGTGGGACCATAACTTACAGAGCATCATCATGCTGTGTTCAGTAAGACGTCAAACTAACAGAGCATGACGTCATCAGGAGAGCGCTTCCAGCCTCTTCACTTTTCCATGACGCTAAATTTAGACTGAAACTTGTGATAACTCCAAACACTTACACATAACCATGTCAATGAAAACACCAAGATGCAGTCCCCAAACCTGCAGGCAACACATGCTTCATCTGTTATACCAACAGCTCTTTGTCCTCATGCACCACGTGACAATAATCAATGCGATATCGATCACTCACTACTGTAGCCTCAGTGTAACATTACGTAACATTACATTAGTCTGATTTTCATCTATTGTTTTCCTTTTGATGAAAGAAGGATCGAGATAATTGTTTTGAAGTGAAACCAAAACACAAAATGTTTTTGGTACATTTGATCGAACGATCAGGAGTCACACGACCCTAAACATCTGATCACTAACAGGTCCACAGGTTATATTACAGCAGCCTGAACAGCCAATCCTGCGCATTTCCAATGTAACCTGATATGATTCAAGCGTGATTTTAACTTCTACTGTATTCTATTTATTCTGCTCATTGCATTTTTTCCTGTCGATGACGTGTCTGACTGACGCTAAAGGAGGTGAAGGTGAAGAAAAATGTATTTTTACTTTAGAGGAGGAGGATGAAAAGAAGACTTCCGGTTATTCTCAGCCTTCAACCTAAAAGCGCTTAATGCTTTGAAAATAGAAAAAAACACAATGAAAGTTATTTATTCACAGAAAGTTTTATAATCTTATTTATTATCGGTGATGTGTACGGGTGAGTGTAACGGGGGGAGTGCGGGGATTAAAAAAGCTAAACATTTTCAAATTTGGGCGAGGAGCCTTAATTTATTTACTTTCTCTTTTTTCACAGCAGAACATCTAAAATCTGACGAATGTGCCTTAAAGGGTCACACAGCCAACTACTGAAGGTAACTATTTAAATCTTTAGCATGTTTTAGTGCTGCCCATTTATCCTTGAGAATACAGATTTGCTGAAGCGGATTTGAAGCTTTAAATAATATTGTATGCAGTCTGCAACTTCAGTAAGATCATCCGCAAGAGCCCTTTATTCTGAAAATCCATTCGAACGGAAGTCTTGTCCTGCCAGCGGAGTCGCGGAAGGAGGTGATGGAGGAGGGAGGAGAAGGAGGAGGAGGAAGAGGAGGTCTGGTGTGCGCTGAGCAGCAGCAGCAGGTCTGATGATGGTGATGATGATGGTGATGATGATGGTGTGAGTCAGACAGCCGAGGGTTCAGGCTGCTCACAGCCGCTCCGGAGTAGACAAACCCCGCAAACACACACACACACAGGGAACGACGGAGAGGATCCGCGGAGATAAGGTGAGTCCGCAGGCATCACACCCACATCCGCCGCTGCGCTGACACCGGAAAACAAACAAACGCACCGTCAGCCGGGGAGGATGTCGGGCAGCAGCCGAGGAGCAGAGCTCCACGGCCGGCCTGATTTCACCGCCCGGCTCGGTGCTGATTTGACTCCAACAATCTGTGCGCGCGCGCATAGGTGTGCACGTTCATATAATGGCTATGGACGCGCGTGCCCGACTACGCGCACGCCCGAGGAGCAGTCGTTTACTATTGAGTGCAGTCACACTGATTAACATGATGTGAGGAGGTAATGACACCGAGGAGCTGCAGCTGATTGAGACGAGAACAAAGCTGCAGGTCAGTGTGTGTGTGTGTGTGTGTCGTGACAGTGTTTTATAGTCGTGAAATGCCATCACGAGCACAAAAAATAGTACCGTAAAAGCTGCTGTAGTGAAGATGCTATTTGAGTTTTAACTTAAAGTCACACGGTGACCGAGATGTGGAGCAAGTCTCAGAAACAGATCAGCAGCCTCATGATACTCAGTGATGGGAGTCATCATCATCGATAAATGGGATTTGATAGTCAAGTATACTTTAGTTAGCCGCCTTTATAGTTAAGAAATAGTGAACTGCATTTAGTAATTAAATGGTAAATGGCCTGTATTTGTATAGCGCTTTTACTAGTCCCGCCTAGGGACCCCAAAGCGCTTTACACGTCCAGTCATCCACCCATTCACTCTCACATTCACACACTGGTGGAGGCAAGCCACAGTTGTAGCCACAGCTGCCCTGGGGCAGACTGACAGAAGCGAGGCTGCCATATCGCGCCATCGGCCCTTCTGGCCAACACCAGTAGGCGGTAGGTGAAGTGTCTTGCCCAAGGACACAACGACCGAGACTGTCCGAGCCGGGGCTCGAACCGGCAACCTTCCGATTACAAGGCGAACTCCCAACTCTTGAGCCACGATCGCCCCTAATGATCAGTATTTAGATAATAACTGGTTTGGAGAACACATCATCCGGATTTGGTTGATACTCAGAGTGCATATGTAGGCAGGGAACAGGCAGTAAGTACAGTAGCTTGTTTTAGTGTCTTAACAGCTAATGAAATCATGATCAATACTGTTTACCAATGATTGATGTAACCTTTTTGTGTCATTAGTTTGTGCAAGAAAAATGACTTTGTGAACTATATGTTGCATTATGTGTGATGTCATAGCTAACACGAGAAGTCAACAGTTACACTGAGATGATATTTACAACATTTTTATTACATGTTAGTGAAACGATCACCAAACTCAGTGAGTCCCAGAATGATTTGCTGCTCTTTAGTCGAAGCCGCTGCTGTCATAGGGATAAACTCAAGTTTTCCTTTAGTGTCGGCGCTGTGACGCACATGTGACGTCATTAGCCATTTCCGGGTCAGATGCTTCTTCAAGTTCCCAAAAGCAAACAGAGGCAGAGGCGCCTCTGAGAGTTAGAAAAGGTCCAAAGTCTGACATAAAATGGTCAGTGTGGCTGTTCTTAAAGGTGTTCAAGTGTCCACGGAAAAGGATTTATGAGGTTTAGTGGAGTTTAGATAACTATCTGGTGTCTGGATGACACTAAATACTATCTCTACGCTATAACTTTGGATGTAAGCACAGACAGGAAGAAGAAGTGAACAGCGTGCACATCTGGTGGCTTAGAGGGTTGAACCAGTCACATATAGAACCATTGCCAAACGAATGCAAACACATTAACACAGGTAAGATAAGCGTTCGGTTCTTCTCATCATTCCTGATCTGGAGAGAGGAATACCATCATATGGCATGGAAAACTTTAGCCAGAAGAACATTTGGGCTGAGCCCATCCACAACTGGAGGTTAATTATGACTATGTTGCTGCATGGTTTGGATATTCGCAGTTTGCAGTTTGGCAGGAGTCACAAAGATGCACTTCAGACCTCATTGCTCTCGCTTCTCATCACTTTGAATGAGCTGACGTCACGTTTTTCTGCTCCATGTGGCTGTCAGCCAATGACAGGCTCACCTGTGCAGTTGGAGAAGCTGATTTTCAGTCTGTCGTTTACAAACAGTTACAGCAACTAGCTGGGAAAATGCTAACTGTTGATCAAAGCTTGGCTAACGTGCTTTGTGATAATGAGTTACTCTTGCTGTGATGATTGTGGCGGCATAGACCACATTAAACACGAGGAACACCAAACATTAAAGCAAAGCAGAGGAAATCTTAGTTGGCCTGAGACTGATTCTTCTCTGAAGTGTTCGATTGTTTGGTGTTCAGGATGCTGCGTGCTGCCATTAACAGTGCATATAAAAAGTAAGTGAAGTGTCAGTGCTGTGTGCCTGAGATGAATGTATGAGTATCCATCTCAATATAAAAGGACAAATGTAGCCAACACAGATGTGCAGATGTGTTCTTCATAATGGCACCAGTGGGCGATGGTTGTGGTCCATGGCAAAAACACACTGATGTATTGTTTGAAACTTTTGGCTTTATTTATTCAATATGATGGATCTTACTCTTTCTTTTTACTCTTATTTATCCTCATATTTAAAAGCCAAAAACAAATTAAAATGAATAAATAAGTAAGCGGAAATGCAGCAAGGAGCTTCCTTAAGAAATGAGCCAGCTGAGGTGGCTCTGATGCCTCTTGGTTGCCTGCTCAGAGACCTCGGGGACAGACCCAGGATACGCTGAAGTGATTATGCCCTGTGGCTGACTTGGGATTGCCTCAGTATCTCCCTGGAAGACGTGGAGGAGATGGCAGAGGGAGGAAGATCTCTACTTAGACTGCTGCGACCTCCAGCTGGATAAAGAATAGAAAAGGGATCGATTAAAGGCTGGAAACAGAAAGGAAGCAAACTCACTCTGAGAAGCAGGAGCATTTGGCTGCTTTTAGAGGAGAATGTGTGTTTTTTAAAATCCAATTCTTGATCAAATCCTAAAATTTTGATCTGGCAAGCAGACAGGCACAAGTATTTATTGACACAAGTAGAAGGAAATAGTACAGCACTGAAATATGAGTTATTTGCATTTTTGTACTCCTCAGTCTGCTGCAAGCTTCCTGTTGGACCGGTATTCTTGTTCACGCCTCAAAATCACATTTTATCTCAAAAGCTTTCAGTTTACGATTCATTCAGATGTTATTCTCCACAAACATCTCAGAGAGTTAACAGCAACTCCAACTCATCTCCAGGAAGAAGTGGCTGTTAGCATTTCTGAATCACATCCAGCTCTTTGCTGCAGGATATTAAACACTGAGATTTTCAACAGAGTGTGAAGGATGTGAGGAGTTCAGCTGGAGGTGTGAAACTGCAGCAACCTCAGTGTAAGTGTGAGTACTTGGATTTCTCATGTTGTGGGGACATGAATGAGTTCACGCAGTCACATTGTGGCGACGCTTCTCTTTTTAGAGAAAAAATAACGTTTCTATAACGCCAGTTGTTACATTTTAGAATGAAGACTTCACGGTTCTGTTAACTCTTCAGGAAGTGACTGAGTGTTACTGCAATAAAATGTGTGTGTGAACTTTGTGCTATTTTTTCAGGTCACACCTTCTTATTTTAGACAGGAGGGAAATTACACAACGTGTTAATAATTTCATGTTTCGGGTTCGTTGTAATCCTTCATTAAATCCCGTGAAGTTTCATTTAAGTCACCAAAGCTATAGAAGAAATAGACAAAAAATATTAATAGAATGTCTTATATTAACACACAGTAAAGCACAAAGGGGAAAGGTTTGAATGTGGTAAGAAAAAATGGAAAAGCAATAAGAAAGGACCCACAGCTTCCTCCCACAGTCAGACATGGTTGTTCAGTTAACCCATGATTCTAAACCCGCTGTAGGTGTGGATGTGAGTGTGAACAGCCCTGTGACGAACTGGCGAGCTGTCCTAGGTGTACCCTGTCTCTTGCCAGGCCCCCACCCACCCGATCCTGAATTGGACAAGAAAAATGGATGGATTTAAGGATGGGGAAAAATAAACAAATACAGAAAAAAGAAATAAAAAGGACACAATGTGTCAGAAGAATCTTAATATATACATTTAATCTCATTCTAAACAGTCAGGAGGTGAGAAACCAAACTTGGCACAGAGTCTGCACACGCCCCCTGTAGGTTCTCATCTATACCAGTTATTATGCTGCTGTCATGTCGTCTTAGCAACCAACTAGCAATAGGCTAAAATGGACTGTTTTTAGCATTTACACACCTATAATAGCTAAAAAAAAAGAATGCTATCATTTTAATTTCACAACACTAACATTCATATAACTCTGCGATATCTAAATAATACATGATATATTATAATATTGTCATGTTGCCTAGCAACCATCTAGCAACAGGCTTGATTTCATGAAAGGTGACAGCCTATAGCAGCCAACAGCATGAACAGGCTAAACAACACTGCTAACAATACTACAAAAAATAGCATTAATACTATTCTAAAATGTTGATATAATGTTAATATTAATCACTTCATTAAAATTTCTGTAAAAAGTTAAAGTTACCGGGTCAGGTCGTGGTTTAGGTCAGCGGTCTCCAACCTTTTTTGCACCACGGACCGGTTTATGCCCGACAATATTTTCACAGACCGGCCTTTAAGGTGTCGTGGATAAATACAACAAAATAAAACTAGTACCGGTACCAAAAAAAAGAAAATTTATTCATAACACACGTGAAAAGACCCAGGAAAACCGAGTTAACGATAAAAACGATAACAAAATAACGCTGAAAACCGATAAAAACCCTGAAAACTATACATTTCACACCTGAGCGTCAACTCTCGCGGCCCGGTACCAAACGACTCACGGACCGGTCCGAGGCCCGGGGGTTGGGGACCGCTGGTTTAGGTTAAAATTCACCCCTTCAAAAAGTAACTCAGCTTGTTTAAAATTTATGGAGTGAAACTCACAGAGCGATGTCACACTGTGTTCACGTTGTGCCTGACTGAGCGATGCAAGTGGCTTTGATAAAACTGCATTTTTTACACGGCCTGATACAAACTCAACTCTAGCTCGACACAACAAAAAGACGGAGGCTCCACCTTGAGTCTTTTTTCAACGGTTACATTTTGAAAGTTAAATATTTATTGAGTTAAATTCTTAAAGAGGCAGGCCACAAAAGCAGCAAAGTAATATTTCAAAGATCCTGAGGCATCTGTAGAAACTTCCTAGCTGGATGATATGCTGGCTGGATATAAGCTCCTCAGCGCACCCGAGGGCATCCTGATCCGATCCCTCAACCACCTCAGCGACTTCCTTTTTAGTGGCTCTAGGCTGAGCAAAATAACAGTTAGGAGCATGAAGTGGGCAAGTCCCGGTCTAAACTTAGCTCAAGGGCAGCTCAATGAAAATCTCTATCATTTTGAGTAAAGAGTGTTTTTTTCCTCATACCTTAGAGGGTTACCTCAGCAGCTGGAGCTTGGAGTGAGAAAGAATCGACTTTTTCTGCTGGAGAACAATGGCCTTAGACTGAAAGAGCTGACTTTCATCAGTGCATACTGATGAATACTGTCACACCTCAACTTCGCCCTGAGATCCTCCATGACTATGATAAAACAGGATGATGGATTATGAACGAGGCTGTGGATAGAGTTTTGTGTTCATTGTGTGTTGGCCCATCAGAGGGCGTAATCCACCAAATAACTTGACTTTTGCCTGTTATAGAAGATTTTTCAGTCCGATCGATTGGTGAGCTGAGCAGAGTGGAACGATCTTTTTAAGCACAACTTATATGATAAAACTCATTTTTATCGTTGTTGCTTCGTCTCCATTTAAAGCAGGCCTGCACTGTCAGCAACGACAGTAATAATTAGAATAATGAAATTCATATCCTGCTCTCACATTGGTCTGTTTTTTTTAGATTCTGTGTCTGCAGCTCTGATGCTGCTGCTTTAGTTGGAGGTGTTTTCCCTGCTGCCTGCCTCCGCGCAGGAAGTGACATCAAGTGATGTGGGCAGGCAGGTTACCTTGACAACAGCCCTGCTGGTGCCGATGACATGTTTGCTCTCCTCTCTCAGTCCCGTCACCACGGCGACTGGAAACACTCTCTCTCTCTTTATCACACACACACACACACGCACACACGCACACACACACACACACAGTACATTGAGATGCTGCCATGGTTATATCCAGAAGCACAATGGAAGCTATCGTGAGGCAGGTGTATGTGTGATGCTCGTCATGCTGATGGATTAACGAGGTGGTGATTGGCTGGTGGTCTGAATCTGTGGCAGAGATAAGGAGGTGGTGACGTTGGTGAGGAGGAGGAGCTCCCTTTAGAATCGCTGTTGTCTTTCCTTCTCTGGGGTTTGTTTTCAGCTCTTTAACGACATGGAAAAGTGTCATTTGTGCGCGTTAGTCATTCTGAAGGGGGGGAGGGAGGCTCACAGCCTGGAATCCTTAAATTACTTAAATTTGCCTGTATGTATTTGTACTGTTTCAAGTGATTAAACCAATAATGAAAGTACTTACTTTCATTATTTAAAGAAAAACCAAAAAGAAAAATGCTACATTTTTCAGTCATTTCAATGATTTTTCAATAATTTAAAGTCCGGTCATTGTACCTGATCATTTTTGTTTTTTCTTTGTGAACTTGTGTAACAGTTACCTTTGAATTATTTAAACATAAAAAGGGATCTAACTTAGCAAAGGACCAGTTTTAATGGTCTTTTTAGGCACTTGGTTACTACCAGCATGTCACAAAAACACATCATTTGTTTCAAATTCTTCAATCAGAAAGGAATACAATAGAGTAGAATCGCCCTTTATTGTCACTGCATATATACAACGAAAGTGTTGACTCTCTAAACGCAAAAGGTAACACAATTAGATGTAAGATAGTAGTTTTGCACCAGCAGAGTGATTCTGAGGGCTTTTAGCTAAAACTTGCCATGTTTTGGCATTTTTCATCAGTCTTGTGTTGTGAATAAAAATAGTTGAAAATTGAACAAAATTGGCCTGAAAAACTATCTACATCCGATGAACAGCATCCGAAAGTCCTGTCCTTAAGAAATAGCAAAAAAGCAGCTAAGAGCTGAACAGGACATGACAGACGCATGTGACCCTCGATCCATCGACTGTTCGCCAAAGATTCATCAGATATGGTCTCTGTGGAAGTCTGGCTGTCAACGAGACATCGTTAAAGAGGTGAAACAGGAAGAAAAGGCCGAGGTACCAAATTACATAAGACTGGACTGAAAACAAGTTGTATAGAGTGATGAATCTAAATTTAGTTCATTGGCCATCAAATAACTGTCGACAGGCACGCGTAAAACTCGGCGTGCGTGAGCTGTAAGCTGTAAAGCTTTAACAAAACTAAATAAAGTGTTCTTATAAAGGTGAGATGAGCTACATGAGGCGCAAGCAAAGCTGGGCTTTTTACTATCTTGTACCTTAGGTGTCCATGAAGGTGCTCTGCTACCTTCATGGACACCTAGGAAAACAGAGTAGTTGTCCACACTTCACTTTTAGCCCCACACTTCAAATGAATGAAATGTTTAAGGTGATATAATGTGCAGGACATCGTTTTGACCCTTTCTTTTTGATCCAGTCGTACTAAATAATCCAGCTTATGTTCTTGTCCTGTCTTCTTTAGCTTACAGATCGTAGAGCCGGAGAAGCAGGTGAACTGTAGTTCCCAGAATGCCAGAGCAGAGTAATGACTACCGGGTGGTGGTGTTCGGTGCCGGCGGGGTGGGGAAGAGCTCGCTGGTGCTTCGGTTCGTGAAAGGCACCTTCAGAGACACCTACATCCCCACAGTCGAGGACACCTACAGACAGGTGGGGCTCTTGAGCATCTTCACGCATGATCAGAAAGTTTGGCTGTAAATAAAAGTTTGTAATACCATGAATGAAATGTGCAAACATTTAAGGTTTCTGCAGTTAATAACACAGAGTAAATGAGCCCCAACCAGGCCAAAGCTTTGCCAAACATCACATCGTTTAGTGTTTAGTGCACCAGATCTTGACCAAAATTGGCTCAAGTTTGATGTAGAATATTTTTGCTGTATTTGGCTTAGAACCACTTTATGAGTTATCATAAGGCCATCAGCACAGATTCATTGCTATCTGGGGCATTTCAGATAAGAAGTAGAAAAGCTGGTTGGCTGAAGCAGTTAAAAAGAAACTTGCGTCTGGATAATGTTTCCTCCCAAACTGCAGTAACAGAAATGTGTAAACGAAACCCTCCTATCAAATCTGCTGTCACTGTTAATACCTGACATCACTGTCATCCCTGCAGGTGATCAGCTGTGATAAGAGCGTCTGCACGCTGGAGATTACTGACACAACAGGAAGTCACCAGTTTCCCGCCATGCAGCGTCTGTCTATCTCCAGAGGCCATGCCTTCATCCTAGTGTACTCCATCACCAGCCGCCAGTCACTGGAGGAGCTCAAACCCATCTATCAACAGGTCACACTCTTGCACCACTGCACATTAGACTCACAAAAATCTTTCAGAAACTTTGGTTTTCCAACGCCATTATTATCACAGATGTTGAAGCACACACCAAACACACAACTCCACAGATGATACTGTGAGTCTGGTGGTGCAGAAACAAAGTGAAAAATGCCTCAGTGGTATGCAGTTCACAGCAGAAGTCATGCTCAGGACCAGTGTTGGTCAAGTTACTTGAAAAAAGTAATCAGTAACTAATTACCGATTACTTCCCCCAAAAAGTAATCCCGTTACTTTACTGATTACTTATTTTCAAAAGTAATTAATAACTTAGTTACTTAGTTACTTTTAAACAACACGATTTACAACCTGAATAGGTGATAAAGTGATAGATCTTTCAGCCCAATTCTACTTTTTCTGCATAATCATCATACAAAATGTAATCAAATGGAAAAGTCTCTTTTTAAAACTTGTTTTATTAGTTTTAATCTTTTAACTTTATGCATCAAGCAAAATTTAAATTATCTGCAACATTCTCTGACTGGAAGAAATTAGTTTAACATTTAAACCTATTTTCTGCACATTCCAGCACATAAAATAAAATATTTTGTGTGTTTACACTCAGTCTTTCAAATAGATGCAAGTAAAACACAGCAGAAAATAAATAAAGTCAAAGACTAGCGGTCCTGTTGCTCTATTTTCACCTGTAAAGCAGGAGTGGGGTAGGCGGAGGTTTACCCTGGTGCAGGTGTGCTGCGGTCAGTGGAAGAATCCGCGAGTTTCTCTGTGAGTTTCCCATTACGTCGTAGCTACTCGGTGCTTGCTCGGAAGTTTAGGGGTTTTTTCGCTGTAAAAAGAAGTTTTCTTCCCACGCACAACGGACACTAATGTTTTTGTCACTTTTTATGGAATCAAATTCAAAGTAAGGTCAGTACTTCCACGCTTTAAACGCTGCACGCTCATACTCTCTCTGCACTCGATATATGATCCATTGTTGATCTGCACACAGCTGTTGTCACGAACGTCGCACTCGCTTACGTCACTGTCATGAGACATTCTCGCAAAAAAATCACGGTTCCTACGGGAAAGTAACGGTAATCTAATTACCGTTTTTTCAATAGTAATCCCTTACTTTACTCGTTACTTTACTTTACTTTACTATTACTAAAGTAATCGGATTACAGTAACGCGTTACTGTAAGTACAAGTAACGCGTTACTGCCCATCTCTGCTCAGGACTGACAGCTTCATCTTGGATGACCTAATGTTTAGTCCTAACTGATGTTATCTCGTGCCCATTTAGGTTTTGGCCATTAAAGGCAGCGTGGAATCCATTCCCATCATGCTTGTGGGCAACAAGAGCGATGAAACGGCTCAGCGTGAGGTGGAGATGAAGGAAGGTGAGGCTCAGGCGGCCGCCTGGAAGTGTGCCTTCATGGAGACGTCGGCCAAGACGAACACCAACGTCAAGGAACTGTTCCAGGAGTTGCTGGCCCTGGAGAAGAAGCGGGACATGAGCCTGAGCATCGACGGGAAACGGTCGGGAAAACAGAAACGAGCTGACAAGCTGAAGGGAAAGTGCAGTGTCATGTAGAGCAGCTGGCAGCTGCAGAGGACTCACTGCAAAGGACTCACAGACTTTAGAGTCTGTCTGAATGCTAGAGCCCAAATGAACAAAATGACTAATAACTTAAAATGGAATCTGGAATATTTGAATATTTATATCAAGACCTCGGGCTCCTACACCTGACATGGATTGTGTATATGGTCTAAACTATTTGTAAAGAAAACAAACAAAAAGACTTTTTACACACTCAACTAACTCCTGCCACTATTAACAATTACATGAAAGAGTAAGGAGTACTTCACTAATGTCACTGTAAATGTTGAGCCAAAAATCAGATTATGGTTAAGCTCGAGTTGTTCCAGCAGTTCCTACAGGACCAACTGGTCCTGACAGCTTTATTTTAAAGACGAGCTTATTTTCAGCTCATTATGTTTCTGGGACTCGACAAAATTAGACTTGCATGATTCTTAGTTCACAGAAACTCCTTCCTTATTGTATACTGGCCCTTTGTAGAGCCCCTCAGTTCTGTCTAAAACCAGCTCTCTCATCCATGGTTTGTAAAGGCCCCTTTCTCTCCGAGTCCTTTGTGTGAATTGGCCCACTGTTGGAAGCCTGCCGAGGGGCAGCATGCAATGCTTGTGTGCAGATGACTGTGTAAACAAAAAGAAAACAGTTAAAACCCAAACACACACACAAACAACAACCTAGAGTGGACTTAAAGGACTATACAGGGTCACCTGTGCAGCCAGGTGAGCTATAGTGGTACCCTGGATATCAATTAATTTAACATGACCTCCTACAACACAAGACGGTACATCTCAAGGAGTTTATCCCAATAAATACATGTTCAAATGTTTATGTAACAAAGTAAGAAAAAGCAGAGTAGTTCCTGTGTAAGATTTTATTTTTCGGCATGCTGCTTAAAATAGTGGAAATAAAACCAGCGCAGCAGGCTTCACACTTAAGCTAAGTTTAAGTACACAACCAGAAAGCACTAGTTTTTAAAATCTAACAGTTATTAAATATTAACCATTAGCTCACAAGACTGATGAAACTGTCTTGGCCTGCTTTCACTTGTCCCCTGTTGATATTCTAGCAACATGCAGTGATGAGCAAGAAACCCAGGAACTGGATGGAACATGTTCGCATTCTACATCTGATGTTGCAGAATATGAACTCAGTGATACTACATTTACTTTAGTCATCTGTATGACCTGCTCAACACTAGCATTTGGGGCTGCCAGGTTTGCTAAAACATGCTAGCATGCTAATATATTAGGCACTTAGCTTCCCAAAAAGAACATTTGTGGCTGCTTGCTGCCCCCTAGTGGCAGAGGGGAGCATGGTTTACGTTTTTGAAATCCTGTGGCACTCTTCATTGGCTGCCTCAGGACTATTCATCACATATATACCAGACATTTATTCTCCGTCCTGCAGATAGGGCAGAAAAATCATTAAATAATCCTTTATCTAAGAAGTCTAACTGCTTTTCTATTGTGATTCCCTCCTTGGTGGTCGTGGCTGTTTTTTATCCTGGAGCTCAGCTTCCTGCTGTCATTAGATCTTCAACATGCAAGCTAACAGTGTTTAGCCTCTGAACGCTCAGCTGACGGACTGCAGTGGAAACAGCAGATTCCACCTTAATTCAGCAGGAAACTACAAAATGGCTTCAGTGATTTTCCAACTGGCCTTTTGCACTGTTTTCATTTTCATCAAACACACTGAAAACAAAACATTGTTAGCATTAGCAGGGAGGTGCAGGGAAGCATGCAGCTACTGTACAAGTGATTTAAAGGAACAGTCCAAAATATCTGGAAGCACCTTTTGTAGTGGTTCATCTCTGCGTGTCCAATACAGAGGTGGAGCCAGGACGTGTTTAGCCTAGCTTAGCACAAGGACTGGAAACTTTCAGCAAACCTAAGATAATGAACTGTGCTGTCTTATGCTCATGCAATGCTAACTCACTATCTGTTAGTGTTGATAGTTTCTAGATGCTTTTAATTAATTAATTCCAAAACTACTTTTGTGGTTCTTAAAAGATCAGTTATTTTCACACACCAGGGTCAGGACAGAGAGGCAAACAGGTCCACTCTGCTAGTTTCTAGCTCTATATTTTTATTGTGAGCCTCAGTTTCACAGTGATCATTATTGATCACAGGCCTTGGTGCCATTCCTCAGTTAATCGTCTCAAATAAGCTGTTTTAGCTCCTTCCCCTTCAATGTAGCTTTCCTCTGATTGGCTGACCCTGACTTTGGATGCTTTTAAATAATTAATATACGTTACTATTAACATGAAAAGGAAACAGTCATTTCTCTACCAAGGACAGGGTTACATCTTTTACTATCTTACAGTGCAGGATTTTCCCAGGTCTTTTTAGACAGTACTCACAGCCACTGATCAGTGGTCATGACAGTTTACATATTAATAAAAAGCTCAGGTTAGTCAGTAATGCTAATGCTGGTCATTATTCAAATAGGAAACCTGCGTCGGCTTAGACTGAGAAAGTCACCTGGCTGAGTGGCAAAACTGAAAAAGTACTGGGTGACATCCACATCTGCAGGAAAGGCTTCTTGTGATATTTTTCTCAGTACAGTTCTCCATTCTGACAGAGTTAGACCATAAGACTCAAATATTATTTTCAATGTGGCAGAAAGTGTGAAACATGTCTGTGCATCTCTGAGTGCATCAAACAGGAGCTTCGCATAAATATGTGCACGTAGCTGCACGTAGCTGCACTGCCTGAGCGTGATGCATCTCTGCCGTCATTTCGCTCCGGGGTCTGACTATGAGATCTGACTCACTCCTATATATAATATCCAACGTTTGTGCTGCCTTTTGATATTCCCATGAAAGTAATGTCACATCTAAGGAACAGGAAGTCGTGTTCCAAAGCTCAGAATCTGTTTTACAAAATTTACCAGTGTGTTAAAGCTAAAATATCACAGTAACTAATTCTTCTTTTAAGCTGACTTCATGTTAACTGACTGTCCTGAAAAAGAATCAGACTAAGCAAACATTTTATTTAAAATAACCAGAAACATGTGAGACGTGTCTCGATCAGCCATGTCACTGGATCTGCACGTCACACCCTTTTGCCACTCAGATTTTCACATTT
This sequence comes from Neolamprologus multifasciatus, assembly GCF_963576455.1. Lineage (NCBI taxonomy): Eukaryota > Metazoa > Chordata > Actinopteri > Cichliformes > Cichlidae > Neolamprologus > Neolamprologus multifasciatus. The sequence continues at coordinate 29,335,040 of NC_140453.1, read as the reverse complement.
TCACCTTAGTTTCTTGCTGGTACTTAAGGTGCTTTTTACATTATTTTATGGTTCAGAATCCAACACACAGATGCAGGAGACAGAACCACAGGTCGTCTGAGTAAATCCTGAACCACCGTAAACAACATTATTTCTGAGTGTGTCGTAGAGGAGCTTTGTGTAACCAGTGAGAGCTTTAAGAGTTCGATTCAGGAGATGTGACTGAAACAGTATTACTGGTTCTACTATACTGACAGCCCTTTTAGCAAATGAATATAAAAAACCTGATGGGTTCAGGCTTCTTCCACATGGTTTATAATTTTACACTAACATCATTCAGAAAGCATGTGTAGTTTACTAGTTTAACCCCCATCGTGGGATTTTGAGTGAACGCTTTTATTATTATAAAAATACTATTAATTTAAGAATGAATATTTGAAGTTTGATACATGTATCCACCTGTGAAAGAAGTTTTATGCTGCATGATTGTAACATAGTTCCAATATTGATTTTAGACACTATACTTTGGAACTATTATGGTTACTTGTAACAAACATTTTAGGATGAAAACTTAAAACCACACGTTAAACGTATCCAAATAGCCTTTCTAATAATTACAGTTTTTGCCCCATAACAAATCATCTTGTTTAAAAGTCTCTCTGAACATTATGGCAGTCATACTGGCGCATCATTGCAATGACCAGCAGTGACCAGTACAACATCTCTTTGTACATATTTGTGCTGTTCATGCTGCTTTTAAACAAACACAATCCAGGCTGACATGAAAGCAGGTGTAGCTGTGTACAAATGAAACTACAGCAGGACGTTAGAGACACAGCTTGGTGGAGCTATGCTAATTCCTTTCATGTATTTCTGTGTTCATACTAGTTCCCAAACAGATTATTAACACTGAGCAGGGCAGGGACCATGAAAACGCTAGCGTTGGACTGATTTTATGGGAATCCTCGTGGGAGCTAAACTGGGATTTTCCGTACCTTGTGCTAAGCTAGCCTTTATATTTAATACTCTTAAAGACCTCAGATATGTATTTTCTCATCACACCAACAGGATTTCTAAATGTTGGGCTGTTCCTTTACCTGGCAGGAAAGCTGACCGTGCTTCGGCATTGTACATCCAAAATGCCTTTCCTTCCATTTTACTTGACAATTTATAATCTGAAAATAAGTGATCTTAAAAACTTTACGAAGCACAAACACTAGAACATGTTAGACGAGCTCATGTTATGTACACGTCAGCTTTGTATTTAATTTCACTGTATAAAGCTTTTCATCATGCTGTGTTCTTGAACTGTCACCATGCCTGTTAGCTGTGTTCAGCTTTAGCAATATCAGAAACGGCTGCACTTTGTACGTGGGCAGTAGAAATAACTCTCAGCAGTTTATTGATGCCAATAAATTCTTTTATCAGCAAATTCACGATCTTATCATTCCACTACTGCATGTACATGTTCACGTTAACTGACTTAACCTGAACACAAGATGCTTTCATTTGTATTTTCTCAACATGAATGACACTCACAAACTATGAATTAATAAAAACGATATATATTGCACTCCAAAGAATCCTGAATACAGATTATTAGTCCCTCCCCCTGCTCCCACAGAGCCAATCAAAGAGCTGAAACAGAAAACATCTGATACAAATTTGACATTGACAGCAGTTTGTGTGGTTGCACGGATCTGATTGTTATAGTGAAGGTATAAATACGTGTATATGCTAAAACAGCTGTATTGATCTACTTTACTGACCTGGGCTTAAGCTCCACTTTATGGAGCCATACTTTATAATCCTGCAGCATTGTTCTGCTAATGTGCTAGCTACAAAATAGCGCTTAAAGTCACAACATGGAAATAGAAATGCCATATGACGGCTGTAGCTCAGGTGGTAGAGCAGGTCAACTACCTAAAGGTTGGTAGTTCGATCCTAGTCTGCTCGAGTCTGCATGCCAAATATCCTTGGGCAAGATACGAACTCCCGGCTGGTCTCCGATGCGTCCATCGGAGTGTGAATGTGTATGAATGGTAGTTAGATAGCATCGTCTTGATGCATCTCAATCATCCAGGAAAATAAATCTCCAAAAGTTGATTCTGTTCATCTGGACGTAGCGTTTTCTGGGAGAAACGTTTCGTCATCATCAGGTGACGTCTTCAGTCTCAGCTGCAGGTTTCAATCTTATAAACAGTACATTTGCATAATGACTGAAACCAGCCCACTGAAGGAACAATGGGCTGGGAGGGCAGTTCCTTAATCATAATTATGCAAATTCTCATGACCATTGATCAACAACCACTGACCCTAACCCACTGATCAAAGACCATTGATCAATGGCCATGAGTACCATTCACAGAGAGTTGGGGAATGGCTGCAATCACAGCATTGTAAGATGGTGACAGATGGACCCTTAGGCCCCCTCCTCCATTCAGAGATGGTCTTTCCCTTTTCACGTAAATGGCCTCCTTGACTCCGCCCTCAAACCAGCGTTCCTCCCTGTCCAGGATGTTACATCCTCATCATTGAAAGAGTGTCCACTGGCCTGTAGGTGTGAACAGACTGCAGAGTCCTGGCCTGACGAGGTGGCTCTTCTGTGTTCTGCCATCCTCTTAGCCAGAGGTTGTTTGGTTTCCCCGATGTATAAATCCTGGCAATCCTCCTGCACTTAACAGCGTACACTATGTTACTCTGTTTGTGTCGGGGGACCCGATCCTTGGGGTGGACCAATTTCTGGCGCAGCGTGTTTTGGGGTTTAAAAGCCACAGAGACCTGGTGTTTTGAAAAAATGCGTCTCAACTGTTCCGATACTCCTGACACATATGGGATCACTACAGGTTTTCGCTTGGGCAGCGGTTGTCCTTCTCTCCTGGATCGGCTGGAGCTTTCTTTAGGTGCCTTTCCAGCTTTGACAAAAGTCCAGCTGGGATAACCACATTTACTCAGGGCCTTTTTGATTGGTAGTTTGATAGCACTAAAAACTTGTGCTTGGGTGAATGAATGAGTTGTGTAAAGCGCTTTGAGTGCTCAGAGTACAAAAGTGCTATATGAGAACCAGTCCATATGTTTAGTTTCTTGCCAACAATGTGAGCATTAGTTATATTTTCTTACCTATGCTATATCTCAAATGGCATCCATCAGTAAAAACGAGTCAGTGGTTTGTACACTTGTACTTGCATGAATTTTAAAGAGTGTTGTGCAGTTTTTGGAAATAAACTAAAAAGAAAATATTTTTCTGCAGTAAAGACAACAACACAACAGTACCCCGTACATGTAATGTCAGTACCTTAGAAAAAAAGAATAAAGGAAAAAAATCTATCACAGGCATCAGCGCCGATGATGGCCTAACGATTGAAGACTGATTAGAAACTAGTTGCTGATTGGTTATGATCACTGAGAAGTGTGAAAAGTGTCGAAATACTTAAAACAGTCACATTTAACTGTTTACTTAAAGGACCCAGTCTAAGCAGACCAGGTAGGCCAAGTCCTGTGAAGATGGATTTTGAGCCACACAGCAACATGGGGACATCATGCTTGTATGTAAGTTGTGTAAACTGAAAAATATTCAAGGCTTCAGGGACTCTTCTTGTTGTTTCTCTTCTCTCTATGCAAACACCAGTTGTTTAGCAACAGTGAAGCTTTTACCCCAACAAAATAATTTGCTGCCATCTGGTGGTCGGCATCTATCTATCTATCTCTCTCTCTCCAGATATTTGATAAAGAGAGCTGTTATTGATACTAGACAAGGACTGTGATAAACAAGTTCATCTATATTTGTGTTGATTTGCATAAACTGACTCTGCCATGAACGAATGAATGAAAACATGTAAGACATCCTCTACCATCACATTGTAAACAGTAGTCCAGAGGCGTATCTGAATTCGTGTTCACACATAATATCACCACATTTATTCAGTAAACGCTTAAAAGCTAAGTAGTGCTGTATACCTGCGTCCATCTCCAGATGCCTTAAAGCAAGCAAGCGTTGGGATTAACTAATGAATGACATTTAAATTGGCCACTTTATCAGTGCACGTCAAAGGGTCTCATTGACAGCACAGAGATAAATCAGATGTCTTACTCATGAGGAGCAAACTCAACCTAATTTAACAGCAGGAATCTGCCAGTTGAAAAGGGTCAACTTTCTTTATACCGTGACTTTATGTGCTACAGCTTGAGACCCACTGAGTCTGGGTTATCTTGTGAGGGACTTCTGTGTAACCGGAACTCCAGAGAGTGGGAATGTCAGATTATATTAGTGTCAGGCTCAGGAGAGACTCGGAGGCAGACCGTCACTTAAGTTCACAATTTATTACACACACAGACACCAGGTGCGGATATATACAGGTGAGGGGGCACAGGAAGAGGGTCTCCGGGAAACACAGGTACGGGAAGGGGACGGCTATGTACACAATCCTTCACTGAAGCTCAGGTAGCTCGGACTCCGGCTTTTGGCTCACCAAACGGCGGTCCTCAGGCTGGCGAGAATCTGGCACAGGGAGGAAGAACAGGTAAGCAGCGGCACGTAAGAAACTCGGGAAAAAGCTCGGACTAGAAATGACACTGACGAGTGTTACACAATAATCCAGCGAGGAAGCACTCTCAGCAGCTGCCTTAAGAAGTGAATGAGATGAGATGATTGTTTGCAGGTGTCCGAGCCAGGGGCTGGAGCCGTCATGACTCCGCCCCGGTAGAGCGCAGTGCGCGGGAGGGGAGAGAGAGATGCAGCACAACAAAAACACTTGTAGCCATACAGAGTCAGCCGAGAAGGCACAGGGTCATGACAATTAGAGACCTTCTTCGTCCTCCGTAACTCCATTGAATAAACTATTATTATGTACTTTTTGTCCAGAAGCTGCTGTGTGAGCAGTTGACTCAGAGAGCATTTGTTTGTCAGCACACACAGTGCGGTACAAGATATGTGGGTTTGTGTGAGTAACTGGTCATTTGTTTGTGCAAACTGCTTGGTGGATTTCCCCTGCAGCCACACAACACAGTCTAGTTTGTACCTGAACTTTGTCTTTTTATTTTTTTTTTAATCTAAATAAATAAATAAAGTAGTAAAGTCTGCTTTTTCAGTGTGGGGCATTACCTGTTTTAACTTGGATCCCTCTGAAATGCACTTCAAGACAATCAAATTAAGAATAAACAGTCTCTGTAACAGCACGGTGGCACAGTGGTCACTGTTACCGCACAGCAAGAAGGTCCTGCGTTTGATTCCGGGGTCTTTCTGTGTGGAGTTTGCATGAATCGCGCACGAGCAAAGCCGCCGCTCCCGCACTAACTCCACCAGAGTACCTATTTCGGGTCACTTTTGCCGGTCCAAGCCCGGATAAAGGAGCAGGGTTGGAATTGTGACATTAAAAAAACAATAATTGCTAAAAGAAATGTAATTTGTAGTTCTAAATAAATTCTAACTGCATTTAAGACGTGCTTTGCTCACTTTATGTCTCGTTCCACGTTGTTATTTCTCTCTTCAACAAGGTAGGTTACAATTACATTAGCATGACCAATTATGCAAATTAGGCGATGACGTCATTTAGCGACTTCTAGCGACTTCTAAGACAACCAATAGAGATTTTCCTTACTGAGGAGTTGGCAACACTGACCTGAGAAGGATAAGCGGAAGCGAGAAGCATTTATTCACCTCTTCAAATTTTTATTATAGGCCAACTATAAATAAAAATGTATTTGCTTTATTTTAGTTTTGTGATATGAGTTATTTTTACACAATGCTTTAATTTCTGTTATTTATTTATTATTACATGTTAGTGTCTGTTTTGTTTCTGTTTCTTTTGTCTTGGTTACATAACAGTCACGGCTAAGCTAACATAGCTAAGCTAAGTCATGGCTAAGCTAACATAGCTAAGCTAAGCTACGCTGTGAGAGGGTCCGTTTAAAAGTAAAAAGCACAACATCTGATGGGGCAGCCAAGGCACTGCCTGTGTTAAAAGTACACAGTGAAATCAAGAAAAATGGCAGACTACCACCAAATATGAATTCTGCCAACATTAATCTCCTGCTAAAACCAGGAAAAGACCCTTTATTTCCCTCAAGTTATCGTCCAATATCCCTTATAAATGTAGACCTTAAAATAATATGCAAAGCTCTCTCAAAGAGATTAGAGAAAATAACCCCCCTCTTAATTCATCCTGACCAAACTGGTTTCATAAAAGGTCGGCACTCCTCAACAAACACTCGTAGATTACTTAATTTAATAGACTACTCATACAATAAAAACATTGAAACCATAATATTATCTCTAGATGCAGAAAAAGCATTTGACAGAGTTAACTGGAAATTTTTATTTGCAACTTTACACAAATTTGGTTTTGGAAACTCTTTCATAAATTGGATAAGAATATTATACAATTCCCCAACAGCTCGTATCAGAACAAATGACCAGACATCCTCCAGCTTTTGTCTCATGAGGGGCACCAGACAGGGATGCCCACTCTCCCCTTCACTTTTTGCAATTTTTATCGAACCTCTAGCAGCAGCATTTAGACAGGCTACAACAATTAAGGGCATAAAATGTAAGAACGTAGAACATAAAATCAGTCTCTATGCGGATGATGTGTTGCTTTTTCTGCAAAACTCACAAATCAACCTCTCTGAAGTAATTACTCTAATAAACTGGTTTTCAAGAGTTTCAGATTATTCAATTAATTGGCCAAAATCTACAGTTCTTCCCATTAACTGCTCCTTCCATAATTCATCTTTTGCCCCACTACAATCTGGAAATATTAAATATTTAGGTATTAATGTTTCTCCTAAGCTTTCAGACTTAATTAAATTAAACCACATCCCACTTCTAAAGAAAGTAGAAGGCGATCTGACTAGATGGAAATCTCTACCCATATCACTCATGGGAAGGGTCGCCACTATAAAAATGATGATCTTGCCAAAAATAAATTACTTATTTTTAATGATCCCCAACAAACCATCACAAGATTGGTTCAGATCTCTGGATTCACATATTTCTAAATTCCTTTGGAAAGATAAACCCCCGCGTATTAGCTTAAAAACACTACAAAGAACCAAGGATAGAGGAGGATTAGATCTGCCTAATTTTCACCAATACTTCTTAGCCAACAGGCTTCAGTTCATCTCAGAATGGTTAAAATGTACCCTCTTAGATGAGCCCTGGCTAGATGTTGAACAGGCACTATGCAATGATCTAGAGATTTCAGACCTACCATTTATTAGCTCAAACATCAAAAGACATGAATGCTTTAAAAGCATCAATATCAGCTTTTCTCTGACAGCATGGTGGGAGTTTCTAAAAATAACGGAGTCTTCATTAATCCCATGCAAACGTACACCTATCTGGAATAACCCTGACATATTACAAAACAATAATAAGATTAATTTCCCAGAATGGAGTTGTAAAGGAATTAAATACTTAGAACATATATTAGAGGGAACAGAATTTATTCCATTTGACAGACTAGTTACACAATATGGGATCAACAAGAAAAGATTTTTAGAATATCAACAAATTAAATCCATAGTAAAAAAGAAATTTAACCTCAGTCAAGTTGAATTACAAACACCACCAAGTGTGGTTCAATTTCTTACTCTTAAATCCCCCAAACTATTATCTAAAATATACAGAACACTTTCTAAAATAGATGAATCAATATCCCTTCCTATTGCAAAGTGGGAAGCAGATTTATCAGTCAGCTTAGACCAAAACGTCTGGTCTCAGATGTGCTTAAAAACCTTTAAATTGATTAAAAATCCCAATCTGCAATTAATACAATACAAAATACTGCATAGAGTGCACTATACAGGTCATCGAATGTTCAAGATGGGCTTTACATCCGCCAACAACTGCTCACACTGTCAAGGCAATACACCAGACAATTACATCCACGCTCTTTGGTTTTGTCCACCAGTGCAGAAGTTTTGGCACGAGATATGTGAAGATTTATCAAAGTGTCTGAAATGTAAAATTCCAACCTCCCCTTTAGTATGCTTGTTGGGAAATTTGGATGATGTCACTACAGAAACTAATACAGTCCACATGGTTTTTACTGCCCTATGCATCGCCAAGAAAACGGTCCTCATGAACTGGAAAAATAAAAATAATCTTAATTCTAGCCAATATAGAAACTATCTAATAGATCACATTAGTCTCGATATAGCCTCTGCCACCACATTAGATCAATCCCTCTGGGCTCCTTTGATCGGCTCCATCACCTAGCGGGGTTGGGGGGTCGTGGTTTGGTCCCGCCTTGGCTATTGTGGTTGATGTGGAGGTTGGGATGGGCTTAGGGCACCTGGAGGACCCCTAGAGACGTTATCCCTGGAGGGCTTAACCCGGGGGTTGTGTTCATAACCTGGTTAGTGGCTCTGGTTGCTCTCAGAGGTTGTTCTCCTCGTGGCCGCGTGCAGCGGGGCTGGAGGATGGTCTGTGCTGGCGGACGTAGGTTACTGGCCTGGTGGCCTGGCTGCCCCTGAGTGGATCCGGGGCGGGCGTGGGGGTTTGGGGTTCGGGGGTGCTTCGCCTCCGTGCTGGGGCTCTGGCTGGGCCTTGGGGGCTTCGGTCCTCGTCGGTGTGTCGCCGAGGTTGTGGGCGGGTGGGTGCACGGGGGCTCAGCCCTGGCGCAGGGGGCCTCTTGTGCATCGGCCTAACCGGGGGGCTCTTCAACTGGCAGGGAGGTTGTTCCATCTTTGCAGGAGTCCACTCTGCAGGTGGGGGAGAGACATAGGAGAGGTGGAGAATAAACTTAACCTGGGTGTCTGTGTCTTGTGTAGTCTGGGAGATGATTGAATGTTGGGGTGGGTACAGTTTCCTCTGCGGTGGGGTAGGGTGGGCTGCCCCGGGTCCTGTGGGGCTTGGCGGTGCTGCTGCCGTAGGCCCCGGTCTGGATGGGCCTGGGCTCCCTTGCCTTGGTGGATACCAGAGGACGGGGGTGCCTATTGGGGTCAGCGGGGGAGCTGGCCCTAGGGAGGGACACCCTCCCCTCCCTTCTTTTCCTCCCCATCCCCGGCTGCCTCCCTCTTCCCGCTCCACCACACCCACCCACACAGGTAGGGCTTTGGGGTGCGGGTGTGTCACCAGGGTGCAGGGGAGACATTCCCCCCCCTCTGTCCTCTTCTGGCCACCTGTGCCTCAATTTTATCTCACAACTTAGACATCCACATTACTTACACTCTCATAACACACACACACATATATATATATATAGGGCCTTGAGGGTGGGCACGTTAACGGCGTCCAGTAGACGGTCTGTGTATTCAAACCTACCTCTGGCGCCGGTGCCCACCTCTCAATTTTAAATCCATGTAGACATTGAGGGTTCTCGGGAGGGGCCGTGCTAACACCTGCTGCTCTCTGGCAGCAGCACCATGCTCTCCCTTGTTTTAAACACACTTTAGAGCAACACGCAGCAACACTACACTTGAGCGGGAGGAGGGGGGTATGGGGTCTTAACACACCCCCGTTCTCTGCTAGCCATCGGGGCGGGGGGGCTGGGAAGAGATGCTGGCTGTCTGATTGGCCTCCCTGCTGCTGCGGAGCCTGGGGCGGTCTGCTAGCCTCCACCACGGAGGGAAGGGTAACATCTCTTGGGTCTGGGTGCCGTTTCCCCCTCTGGGGGCGAGGATACCTGGACCCGGGGTATAGACTATGTTTGGGGAGTGTGATTGTGTGTATATGTCCATTTACGTTTATTCCTACGTTGGGTGAGTGCTGAGTGTTTGTATATGTGTGCATGAGGGTGGGAATGCATGTCTGTGTCTGTGTGTGCCTGTTTGTCTGTGTCTATATGTCAGGTCGGGTCTTAGACTCCACCTCTCTGGGAACTCCCAGGCCCTCCAAGTGTGGAGGCCTATCTCCCCTCACCACACTCCCTGCCGGTGACTGATGCCCTCAGGGGTCGGTGCATTGTTGGTTCTTGGTGTCCGGGGCTGGGCGCTCAGGTCATGCGCCAGCTCACTCCCGGTGGCTACTTGGCGGGGCCTGGCGCCTGCTGCTCAGTCGGGCCTCTTCCGGGGCGCGGAGGGCCCTCGGGCCTCCGGCCTCTGTGCCTGCGGCTCGGTTCACTCTGGCACAGCTGGCTGCCGGCGGAGCCGGCGGGCACGCCGGTGCAGCCCCCTCTAGTTTCTGCCCGGTGGCTATTGGGTGACCCCTCGCCTGGGTATCCTCAGCCCTTCCCATGAAGGTGGCACGGATGCCCCTCCGGTGGTCCTCCTTGGGCTCTTGCACTCTGGGGCCTCTGGATGTCTGGGGCCTGGATCTCCTCCATGCCTGCTTCATGCCCTGGGGGCGGGGCTATGGCTCTCTACATCCTCTTGCAGACCATTACATGGGGAAACCATTTGAATACAAGCGCGCCGATCCACACAGGTGTGTACACAGGTGTTCACTGTTTGTAGACTTAAATCACACCTTTCTTGGCTGCTACTTCAAAGCACATTGTGCGCTGTCTGTCCTGCGTGCTGCACAACAACATTCAATATTTAGTATTTACTGCTGTTTACACTTAGCTAGATTAATGCGATGGTGTTGTGTATAGTATGTTGCTTTGTTTTGTTTTGTTTTTTGCTTGTTTTCTATTCTTTTTCTCTCAACAGGTGATCCCGGAGATATTTTTTCTTCCCCCCTTTCTCACTGTCCCTCTCCCCTTCTGTTTTTCTTTTCCTTCCTCTTTCTTTCTCCCTTTCCTATCCCTCACTCATGTCTGTCCCGTCTGTAACAACTGAAAATAAAATAAAATAAATAATAAAAACAAAGGTCGATCAAATGGACCAATACGGCAATGCTGATGATCCATTTGGCAAAATAAATCCATTGGGTATCCTTGTTGGTCTTCAGACAACAATTCTGACGGCTAAAGAACCAAATGGGACAGGCAAAAAAAAAAAAAAAAAAGTACACAGTGAGCTTTTCTTCACCAAAAATTCTCATCTTTTAAACCTGAAAACACAGTGAATATAAATTAAAATCATAAAATGACAAAAACACATGGGACATAAACCCATCTTACGGTGTGAAAGCTGTGATTCCTGTTTTTCCACCCTTCCTGCTTCCTTCTCTGACTGTAGACTGAATGTGCTTGTTATATTTATTCACCTAAGTTTCTGTGAGAAAGTTTGTTTTTCACCTTACAAAGTTCTACTTGAAAATAAAGTAATTCAGTCAGTCATTCTAAGCTCAGTTCATATCTGTCAGTTTATTAACTGCATCATTAAAATGTCAGCACCTGGTCATGAACTCTGAATTAACTTCATTCACAGGTAATGTTAGTCTATTGGAACTTTTTAAGTGTGTTTTTAAACATGTTTGTCCAAGGAAAGGTCAGCAGCCTCTAAGTCAGCTAACATGTCATCAGTTTGTCCTTTGACGTTATTATGATATAAAGTCTCATTTGTAGCAACAGTCTCTAGAATGATACCTGCAACTTTTGTGCAAGGTGTCACTGCTGTTATCTTGCTTTTTGTACCTCATTCTTATAGAGACACAAGAAATCAAAATCTGCAAGCCTACATAACAGATAGGAAGACGAGTTGGGAAAAAGTGATATGGAAACTGAAGCTACCTTCATTACACAAAGGCTTTGATAAAAACTTTAAAGAAATCAGTAAAATGGCAGGAATGACATGGTGTAATCAGGTGGATTAAATGCATAAATAAAGATCCCAGAGTTTGATGTGACTCATGTTTCCTCTGTTTGTGTTTGATCTGCTGTCCTGAACTCAAACAACGGAGAACACCAGCCTCAAACTCTGAGTCACCTGCAGAACAGGTACAGATGTTCTGGCCTCTGGATTTTCATGTCAGTTTGTGGAAACTCTTAATGTGGTTGAGCAAGTTTTACACAAGATGCTGCTGCAGGTTTGAAAAATAAGCTTTACTCCAAGGCTCCTAAATGTCAGCAGCTCAAATACAGGATTCAGTTTGTGTTGCAAGAATTCAACAACAACACAATGAAATTGAAAAAAGAAGAAGAAATCTAGCACTACCAAGCTGAAACATTTAAAGCTTCATTCATTTTGTTTTTGGGTTATTTTAAATCTTTGCATTTTTAGAACACCCACCTAATACTAAAAAGAACATTTTTTGCTAATTTGTTTCAGTTGGGGTGATATTCAAATGAAATGCATGTTCAAAAATGTGCTTTTTACATTAGCTGTATTTTTAATGCCATGGTTCTGATCATTTTGATCAGTATTTTCTTGTGTTTTGGTATTATTCTGTGTTATTATTTATGTTCTGATTCTCTAGTTGTGTTGTTTTGATTATTATTATTATATTTCAGTTTAATTCTGGTTAAGAGTTTAGTTCTTAGGTTTTGTTCTTGTCCCCTCGTGTTCAGTGTCACGTCTGTGCCTGTTGTGTTTCCTGTTTTACTTTGAAACACTGACATGAGACGCTCCTGTCAGGTTTGCTTCCCTTGTCTCGTTAAGTCTGATTTTTCCCAGCTGTGTTTCCCTCCTGTCTCCCATTCCCTGATTACTCCGGTGTGTATTTAAGCCGTGTGTTATGTTGTATCCTCTTCATGCTGTGTGTTTGTCTCGTGCTCCTGTTAGTTTCCTAGTGTTTCGTTTGAGGTTTTGGTTTGTTTGTGTGTTTATTGTCCTCGAGCGTTTAACAATAAAAGCTGTGTTTTGACTTTAAGTCCCATCTTTGAGAGTCCTGCATTTGGGTCCAATCCTGCCTGCTGCACATCACAACATGACATTTAAGCTTCCTGAATTATAATACATTTGATGTTTCTTCAGGATTTTAGGCTCAGTTCTTGGTTTCCACCAGTTCTGTAAGCATCATTTTCACCATCTCAGCTCTGGTTTTATGTCCATTCAACCCGTTTTCCCTCCCAAAGTGTAACATTTTATGCTACGTGACAAATCTTCGGTATGTTAAGCTTTCGGCCACCCAACACATCCTGTATTAGGAGTTTGGAAAAATTAGGAAACATGAGATCAGCCGGGAGCATCAATCTATTGGATTCTATCCGCGTATCATAGGAACGCGGAAGGTCAGCTTTCGCATTCCCGAGGAACGCCTCGGGACGTGACAAATCGTTGGTCTATTACACGGTCGGAGTGAGAACAACCTCGTCCATTGGAGCTGGTATTTCATGGTTATTATTTATCACCTCTGCAGCAGCCCTGCACTGTATTCTGCTAGTATTGTGCTTCCCACTCAGTACACATACAAAATGTGTTACTTAACAGTGTAAGAGAAAGTTTTCAAAGAATCCACCGTGCTGGCTCTGGAGCAGACAACCAAAGAAAAGTGTCTCCAATCATCTGTGATGGCGCTGCGTTGTGTCTTATCCACTTTGTGCTATTTCCAGCTATTTGTCTGGAAACAGCTGGAAACACTGAGCCTGAATGTCTTAAGGTTTTCAGTGTCTCCACAGTCTCGCCTTTACTATTTTAATTTTAGTAACGCTCCCAAACCCAAACTGGGGAAAACAGGGAAATCTGCAGTATTCTCGGCTTTAACAGGCTTTTCCATGGTGATGGTGACAATATTTCTAGATGTTGTATGTGATTAACGCTGCTGGTGGTCACAGATGAGTCACGATGTGCCCCGTAAACCTGAGTCTGGTCCGAGTTTCCTCTGATAAAACTATAATGAGGCTGGTAAGTGTGAGCTTGCTTTTCTTTCGCTGGTGCCAGACATCTCGGGATATTCCTCTTGGAAAGGATTGAAATGCTTATAAAAGATCCAATTTCAGAGGGCAGACTTGGGTTAGGATGACCTCTTCTACTTATTTTTATCTTCTGTGAAAGTTTACATGAAGGGGGCACAAAGACAGCTTTTTGTTGTTGTTTGGATTTGAAACTAAAATACACTGAAACTAAAATTCTATTGGGTCAAATTTGAACCATATTGAGATTAGGATTAGGATTAGGGGCCTGGGAATGCATCATGTTTTCATTTAGGTCCTCAGAAAGGTAGAAGGACAGACCTCCTTTGCCTGGGCTCAGTGTTCATTAGTCAGCAGCAGGTCAACACAAACACATCTGTTATGGTGATATTGGTCCGTCTAATACCACACACACACACACACACACACACACACACACACACACACACACACACACACACACACACACACACACACACTATCCTCTGACATTGATGCCGGGAAGTCCCTTTTTCCTCTTATCGCTGCCTTGTGTTTCGTTTGTGGACACATCACAGAGATGCTCTCTGATTTGTCCTCCAGAGGCTGGATCCCCAGCAGCCAATCAGTTTTCTCCGGGGCTGTGGTGCGCTGCATCGCGTGAGGGGGCATGATAACCGGGAAGAGTCTGCAGGATGTGAGCATCACCTCCTTCTGGTTGTTTCCGGGAAGCATGCACGCTTGTGTGCGCGCGCGTGTGTGTATATACGTGTGCATCTCAGTGTGTTAGTCTCTCAGGCTCGTCTTTTCTTGACGTGACACTGACAGTTTGGATGCGCTCACACACTCAGTCCACTGATCTTATGTGGTTATGTGGATGAGCAGCAGGAGTTATTCTCCATTAAATGTTTTATGTCTTTCTAAAAAAGAAGATTCAAAGAACTGTAACTGTGTGATCACAAATTATTACTTCCAAAAACTGCAGTTCCTCTGAGGTCCACTTGAGTCTAACCACAAAAGTGAGACAATTCACACATTCGATGCTAGAAGACCCAGGATTTGCGAAAAATGGATGGAGAGTCTCCCTGTGAAGAGGTCCTCTGATTGTTGGGATTTGGTGCTATATAAAGAAAACTGAAATGAATCGACATTAATAGATTTTTTTTTTTTTTTAATCAGGTTATTATCGGCTGTTGTTAGCTGCTAGTTGTGCTGCTAGTTGTCTGCTCGGCTTCAGCTCAGTTAATTTTTCTTTTTTACAGCCAGAGTCTTCAGAAGCAGTTTAACAGGCAAACGATTGTTATGTCTTAAATTCTACCAGCAGCAGATCCCAGAAGTCTATTCTTCAGTTATTATGAGTGAAATTGCAGTATTTTGTTTGTGTGTACTTACCACATGTTTGTATCTGAGTGATGCAACCACACAATCTATTGATGTAACTCACAGCTAGCTAGTGCTCCTCCTGTGTGAACTGGTCATTTGTGCTTGTTTGAATAATTGCTTGAATAACTTCATTAGATATGCTTTCTACTCTGTAACTTTCATGTGAGGCAAAACATGAGGATTTCTTGTGGCAGAAGTGTTGAGGTCTTCCTGCAGGTGGCGCTGATGGTTCAGTAACGACAGCTGGTCGCTACAATGAACTAGCAGCATCTGCTAATTCCGGTTTTGACCAGCAGAGGGGGCACTGACACCAGGTATCAGCTGCTTTATCAGCTGCAGGTTGTTATGAACAAAACCAAAATCAACATGAGTCACACGCAGACAGACAGACAGAGGGACAGACAGTTTAGTCTGTCCTGACTCACATGTCTGCTTCACTGACCACCTCACCGTCTGGAAAGATCAGACTCTGTCTCCTCTCTTATGTTGAACGAAACATCAGTTCTCCCAAAAATAGCTCAAATCGTGTCGTGTTTCCTTCACGGTTTAACGTGACTCACAGTTTTTACTCACACTGAGCTTTTTTGGGACTCCCAGTCTGTTTTCAGACATAGAGTCACATAATTATTGCGTGTTTCGAAATGCATGTGAAAACTTTTACTGATTTTCCAGCCGCTTAAGGTGACTAAGATCTGCTGCTGACTGTTACTGATTCAGGTTTTTAAAGGCAGCAAAACATATTTGCAAAGAAGCTCATAAACATTTTCTGCTTGTAAGAAAAAGCTTTGGTAGTTTGTTGCTGAGGTTTAAAAACAAAACACAACAACAAGACGAACAAAGAAAAAACATTTCATTTGGAGAAAACAATAAATGCATAAAAACAAATAAAAACAAATGCTACATGTTTGTATTATCAGATGAAGACATGTGAAGCTCACAGTAAACAGCTGTGCTCGCCCAGACTGGCAGCAGGCCAGCTCTGGGCTGGGTGTGCTGAGTCATGTTGTTGAGTCATGTTGTTGAGCTGCTCTCCTCTTCTTCTTCTTCTCGTCCTTATTACTGGAATCAGTCATCAGCTTTTATCACATTTTCCACTTTCATACAGTTTTCTGGATTTTGTCATGTCTGTTTTTCACCCGTTTCTTTGTCTCAGCATGTTTTGCTGTTGTTCTGCAGTCAGTCTGCACTTTGGAGGATCATGATTTTACCATCTGTGTTTTCTGCCCTGTTAGCAGCAGACAGGACGATGACTTCAGTGCGTCCGGCACGAGAACGTGCAACTGAAAAATGACTTGTCAGCTTCACGTGAAATCCACTCACGCTGCCCGGCAGAGTGAACTCTGATGGTTCTGTTGATGCTTTCTGCAGAAGAAACTCAGCTTTAATCCAGTAAAGTGCTTAATGACAGAGCAAACAGAGAAGCTTCGTGCCAACAAAATACTGATGTTTGTGAAGAATATCTGTGTGAAGATGAGCAAGAGTATGAATAAGAATAAAATGCGTGTCACAGTCAACAGCATACCTGAGATCACAGTTTAAGACACATTGCTATTTACAATACAAATAACACAAATGATGTGTCTAAAACGTCCGACATTATCCTCATGGGAATTGTGAACAAGGATGAGAAAATATCCCTGTGAATGTTCAGCTGTGGGAAAAACCTGTGCAAACAAGAAAACGTCACGTAACATAACTGTTCTGCAAACGTGTTAATTACTCCGACTGAGACGACAGCTTCCGCTGCACAAATCAGTGTGCAAACGTTGTGTACCCCTGCAT
This sequence comes from Neolamprologus multifasciatus, assembly GCF_963576455.1. Taxonomy (NCBI): domain Eukaryota; kingdom Metazoa; phylum Chordata; class Actinopteri; order Cichliformes; family Cichlidae; genus Neolamprologus; species Neolamprologus multifasciatus. The sequence goes on along the minus strand of NC_140453.1, from coordinate 29,318,298 downwards.
ATACACAGCATGCTTGAATGCCCAGAATCAGCTCAAATAGTCTATCTGAGTCTGGCTGCTGACAGAGAACCAGATCTTGTGCACATTTAGGTCACTGCGTGTGGTTCACTGTGCTGTAAGTAACCAAATCTGGCTGATACTAGCGTGCAAACGGGGGCAGCCAGGAATCAAACCACCCACCTTCTAATAAGAAGACGATTTGTAGATGATCCACTTATCCAACTAGGCGTGGCACAATAGAAAAGTTTAGAAAGTTTGCATAAAAGAAAAGACGGCACCCCCCCTACACACACACACACACACACACACACACACACACACACACACACACACACACACACACACACACACACACACACACACACACACACAGTTAGGTGTTGCTATCCTCATGGGGACATCTCATTGACATAAAGCTTTCTCTTGCTGCTGACCCTAAACTAACATAACCTAACTGTAACCCTGACACTAAACCACACTTTGAGTGTGAAAAATGCCTTCAAACTTGTGGGACCTGGAGTTTGGTCTCCACCAGTGTAGTAAATTTCAGATCTTAGTCTCCACCACACACACACTTGCTTGTGTTGTTGCTGCTGCAATGCTCATTTCATTTGTGACCTCCCGTTGCTGAGACAGTTGTGATTTCCTGTAAGCGAGCAGCAGACTCAGATCTGGTCTCAGTCCAGGTCTCGTTCTGCAGAGTCAGTCACAGGTAAACACAGCTGTCACTCTGCATGCAGCATTATGCGGCTCTGTTTCCTGCAGCTCAAGGACTTAATGAGGTCGAGCCAAGAATGTTACCTGGTATCACCTGAACACTGCCGTGCATTCCTCTGGGAGGGAGGGGGAGCGGAGGTGAGGCCAGAGGGGAAGTAGAAAGTCAAGCTCATCAAGACTCATACAAAGAAACGGTGGATTATTTCCCTGAAACAACTTGTTACATCTCTGGAGAAAGCTGACAGAGCTCCGCCTCTCGCCTGTTTTTGACTGGACTGATTTTGGGCTGTTTGTGGCATGTTTGCAACCAGAGACAGCAGGGCGGCTTTCCTCAGGGACGTTTCAGGGAAGTGACACTTTCATACCCACCCTTTCCCCTGCAGCAACAAGAAGCTTGTTAGAAACTCAAGAGACCAGGGAAAGTTCCTGCTAAATGGCCTAAAAGGTGGCCAAACCTTTACTGAGCAATATATAAAGAGCGTGGGAAAACCAGAACAGAGGTGGGAACGTCTGTCATCTGACAACTACAGACTCCAGACTTTCATTCTGCTCAGTGTGTGAGCTGAGGTTAAAAACCAGAAAACCCGAAAGCACCACTGGCAACAGGATCTCATCACGTAGCGGAGAGAAAGTTCACAGGGGAAACCCCGCCTCTTTGCCCGCCCGTGGCGCTGCTCTCTGGGGGAAATGAAGGTGACGTGACTCATGTAGAGAAATTCTGACTTTCTGCCATGATGGAAGTGAAGTGTGCTGATATTTGACATAATGCAGACTCATACAAAAACAAACAAATAAATATTGGCTCCTAAAAACATTTAAAATAAACATCTTAACCAAAGCCGTCTAAATTCTGACTTTTAAAACAAACAAATGAAAAAACAACAACTTGTTCATTTAGTCTGTAACGTATCTCTGGGTATTACAGATATTTTTAAATGTGTAATTATAAACAAGCTGACAGCAGATGTTTTTACTTTTACAAAAAGACTGAAAAAATGCAAAGCGTTGTTTTCTGTTTGACGTCTCTTTCAGCCTTGGTCTGTTAGATGTGTGTGTGCAGGGACCTGCTGATCTGTCCACAGTTAACCAACATGTTCTCTGACTCACAGGAAGAACAGGTAGAGTAAAGGCAACATTTACTGAGTCACTGAACACACAGAGACCCTGCATCACAAAAATAATCAAAATCAAAGAGGCAAAAAAGCTGGAACAAATAACTGCTGTGGCCCAAGAGCAGGAAGCTGTACTGCTGAGCTGGTGATTGGGATTTTTGTGCCTAACAGCACGGCCGTCACACAGTTTGGAAATTCAAGACACAGAACAATCTCAAAGATGCAAATAAAGACCACAATGAATAAGCAGACACCAAAAGCCAAAGAAGTGAATAACAAATAGGCACAATGCAACACAAAAAAGACTGCAAAGAGAATAAAGCTAAATTTTAGAGATGCAAAAAGAAATTATGGAAATAAACAAAGGTACAGAGGACAAAAGGAGACTTAAAACAACTTCAAAGTTGTAGAAAAGATCCTAAAACAGGCACAAATCTAATCTGGAAAGTCCAGAACAGGGCTTTGGGCACAATGTGACAATAAAACGACTGCAGTTATGCAGACAGTAAAAGAAAGATGCAAAGACACCACATAGAAACAAATGATTTGCAAATAATTTGCAAAGATGACCTCAAAGATGCAAATAGACACAAGAACAAGTACAAAAAGAAGCCCGGCCACCACAGAAAGCCTAACGACCCAGTCTCGTCGTTGTGTCCTTGGGCGAGACGCTTCACCTGCCGCTTACTGGTGTTGGCCAGAGTGGCCGATGGCGCGATATGGCAGCCTCGCCTCTGTCAGTCTGCCCCAGGGCAGCTGTGGCTACAACTGTAGCTGCCTCCACCAGTGTGTGAATGGGTGGATGACTGGGTGTGTAAAGCGCTTTGGGGTCCCTAGGCGGGACTAGTAAAAGCGCTATACAAATACAGGCCATTTACCTGATAACACACTCGTGTCATTTGAGTTTTGAGTGTGTCAGTGTGGGGCTTTTGCTTCTGCACAGCTGTTATTCTGTGACGTGTTCATGCTTTCGCTCTTTGTTTCACATGAACAAGAAGATTGAGATAAATAGAGAACATCACCAGAGTCCAGGCTTCTCGTAGCATCAGATCCTTCACACGATCAACATTTAACAGCAGCAGCAGGAGACGCCATCACCACCACGCTGGTCGTGCTCAGATCTCCCTCCTCCTCCTCCTCCTCCTCTCACTGTACTGATGTAACTCCCACACACTCCTCCTCCTGTGTGTGCGTGCGCCACACACACACAGGAGGTTTTACCACATACAGCATTCAAACTGTTACAGACGCACAAAGAAGCACACGCACACAGTATGACTGTGACCTTTGCAGGGTGACAGCAGGCTGAGTCATCATTAGATAATAGATAAGGAAAGAGGGGAGCAGTAAACATGAGAATCAGGATTATTGTGGTACTGAAGAGATAAGACAGTTTCATAAAAACTATAATTACTATAATTACTACTAATAATGATACTAATGAAGAAAGGAAAAACACAGCGAAATATCTGGTAAACATGAATTCCCACGACTGTGTGTTTGTTTACATGGACACAGGTTGTTCTATATTTTTAAATAAAGAATTTTAATAGGATTTTATTTTGTATCTGCACCAGTGTTGGTCAAGTTACTTGAAAAAAGTAATCAGTAACTAATTACTGATTACTTCCCCCAAAAAGTAATCCCATTACTTTACTGATTACTTATTTTCAAAAGTAATTAATTACTTAGTTACTTAGTTACTTTTTAAAAACACGATTTACAACCTGAATAGGTGATAAAGTGATAGATCTTTCAGCCCAATTCTACTTTTTCTGCATAATCATCATACAAAATGTAATCAAATGGAAAAGTCTCTTTTTAAAACTTGTTTTATTAATTTTAATCTTTTAACTTTATAAAATTAAATTATCTGCAACATTCTCTGACTGGAAGAACTTTTAAACCTATTTTCTGCACATTCCAGCACATAAAATAAAATATTTTGTGTGTTTACACTCAGTCTTTCAAATAGATGCAAGTAAAACACAGCAGAAAATAAATAAAGTCAAAGACTAGCGGTCCTGTTGCTCTATTTTCACCTGTAAAGCAGGAGTGGGGTAGGCGGAGGGTTACCCTGGTGCAGGTGTGCAGCGGTCAGTGGAAGAATCCGCGAGTTTCTCTGTGAGTTTCCCATTACGTCGTAGCAACTCGGTGCTTGTTTGGAAGTTTAGGGGTTTTTTTCGCTGTAAAAAGAAGTTTTCTTCCCACGCACAACGGACACTAATGTTTTTGTCACTTTTTATGGAATCAAACTCAAAGTAAGGTCAGTACTTCCACGCTTTAAACGCTGCACGCTCATACTCTCTCTGCACTCGATATATGATCCATTGTTGATCTGCACACAGCTGTTGTCACGAACGTCGCACTCGCTTACGTCACTGTCATGAGACATTCTCGCAAAAAAATCACGGTTTTAGTAACGCAGTAACGCAGCGTTCCTACGGGAAAGTAACGGTAATCTAATTACCGTTTTTACAATAGTAATCCCTTACTTTACTCGTTACTTGAAAAAGTAATCTGATTACAGTAACGCGTTACTGCCCATCTCTGATCTGCACCTTATAAGTTTTCTGTGAGCTGAAGCATCATCAAGTCGTGATCTTTTTCTAAACCTAAATCAGTGTTTTTACTGCATAAATCTGACCTTTTATCACTTTATCCTGAACCAGTAGCCCTGTTATCTAAACCTCACCAAACAGAAAATGAAAACTAAAGTTAACTTAGGCAGCACAACTTAATCAAGTCGTTTTATTGCTAAACTTAACCAAACAGCAAATGAAAATGAAATTGGACTCTGAATGGAAAAAAGTGTGACACCTAATCCGTGCATTTCCACTGAGGAAACCATGGCATCTTTGGCAAGTGAAGGGAATTCCACAGGAAATTCAGTTTCACCCAGAGAGCAGCTGCTCACTGGATATTTTCTCTTTTTCATCCAGACCCTAGAGCAGGGGTGTCAAACTCAAATACACAGTGGGCCAAAATTCAAAACTTTAACAAAGTCGCGGGTTAACGTTAATATTTACTGAAATATATTTATTCCTCCAGATATAAGAATGAATCTTTTCTTATGGACTCAAACACATTTTGCTGAAAAACTGAATATGGAACAAGCAAAGCTTAATACTAAACAATATATATATTAGCTGTATAATACCAGTAGGCCAGCTCTAATAGTAATTTAGTATTGGCTTCGCGGGCCAAATGTAATTAGGCTGCGGGCCAGAGTTTGACGCCTATGCCCTAGAGAGAGATAAAAGTTCTCCGAGTAGATCACAAGTGTTTGAAATACGTCTGCAGGACCAGCCTGTCTGACACCAGCACTCGTGCCATGTTCAACGTCACGTAAACCTTCTTCTCCATTCTGTTTAACTTCTTAACTAATATGTTTTATTCTTTGTTGACCTATTTGAAGTTATTTTGCAAGTTCAAAACAAGCCTCACTTTTGCCTTCTTGTGGACTTTTTCAAGAATAAAAACATAAATCTGTTCAATTAGCTTCTGTCTGAAATGTGCAGCTCGCACCTGAAACTGTAACTCATACGGTCGTGACTTCCCCTCTTCCAAACAGACTCATGCTCAAAGACCGGATAATGCTTGATTAGCCAGGTTGTGTACGGTATTTAAGTCTGATGTCATTAGCCGTGTCTGGGCCCAAAGTCAAACGGACCAAACTTCAGTCAGAACATCTGAGATAATCCATCCACAACACGAGGTTAGTCATTAATACACTGCTGCTGTTACATTGGAAGGGTTTAAACACTGAGCTTTTAAATGAACAGTGATGATTAAAGAGAGAGGCCGACAGTGATCACTGACTGTGTTTAGATTAAATAAGAAACAAAGTATTAAAACATGTTAAAAACACAACAGCCTGAATAAACTTGTCGTTTGGGCCTGACAGGCTTTGGGCTCAGAAAGTATTAACTTTCATTTCACTGTTATGCAGATGATTCTTAAATCTATCTCAACCGAAGAAAAAACATGAGGGCCCTTTGTCAAAAAAATCTGATGGTGGTTTAAACAAATAAAAGCTGATGAGGTCTTTTTTCAGCTGGGGTCCAGAGCGTGGCTCCTGACATGTACATGAACCAGACTGAAGGACTGGGCCTTTGCTGCAGCTGCACGTGACTTTGGAGCAGCTTCACATTAGGATCAACACTCGACATCTTCAAAACTAAAATCTAAATTCCGTCATTTAAACCAGACTGAACCTTCTGTGTGGTGTTTGCTTTCATCCTGTTGTTTTTATTTTTAATGTTAACAATAGCTGGGTAAAACTACATGCAACATAAGATTTTAGTGTGATTTGACTTAATGACCTGTTTGAAATCCTCTGTTTCTTCAGAGGGAAGCTGAGCACCTGCAGGCTGCAGTGAAGCTCGACCAACCCCGTCCAACATGAAGCTTCACCCTGAAGCATCTTGATGGACTCACTTTGTTTTATTGTGAATCTGATTAGAGGCAGAAGCACTTAACAGCTCAGATTACTGCTGACTTTCATTAGCATGTTAATGTATCTGTAAAAGGAGATGACAGAGCTGCTCATCAGCATTTTACAAAACACATTTGATTCAGCTTGTGCAGAGACGTCAGTCGTTATATCCGACGTGCTCGGCTTGCAGCTCAGGTGTGTGCTCACTTTGAACTCGGATTTATGTTGAAGGAAACCTGGATCGATGTGTTCTTACTGACTGAAAACATATAATGTTCCTCCAATGTGCACGTTTTTAATCTTGTACTTTAATGGCCTGGTTCCACTGTGAGCATTGGGCGGTTTGTACAGGATATAACTGTGACTCATGTTATTGAGCAGAATCGCTCACATTTGTACAGCTGTCAATAAAATTAATGAATTATTGCAAATCATGAGGTGGAGACCTGAACCAGCAGGTTGGCCAGAGGGAGACACAACAGGGCTAAAGCTTCATCTAAGGATCTAAATGCTCATCTTTTTATTTGTTTCTTGGAGCACAAATGCTGAATTTTCATCTCTCCAGTTTTAGCACCTATTTACTTTTCTACAGAACAGTTTATAGTTCAAATAGCTGACATGAGCTTTTTATTTATTTACTTCTGTAGCTAAAATTCTGAAGTTAAATTTACAAACTTTAAAAGTATGACGGAGTGTTTTTCCTTTATTTTCTCTTTAAGACATGAAAGATTTTGAAACCACGTGGCGAGAGTGATGACTGCAACCTTATAGGCGGATGTCAATCACCATTTGTTAGTGAGTGATCCAGATAAAACAGAATGATCAATATTTTCATAGGTTTTGTTTCATAAAGAATATGATCTGAACTGAGTGACTGAGCCATAAACTCAGCTGGAAAGTATCTTCTGAGGTCAAGTCAGAGAGCTGTGAACCCCAACAGTGCAATCACATGCTGTATTAAAAAGAATTTGATTATTATTAACTATAAGTTAATAATTCCCTCTGGATGAACAACATTACCTGAAAAAGAAATGCAGTGGCTCACACTTGGTTTGATGAATCAACAGGATGCTATTTGTTGTACAAAGACACAGACATCTGAGGGTTCAACACTACAGAGCCTGGAGTAAACAGGAATGTGAAGTATGACAAGTATGAAGCACACGCGCCACAGGAGCCTATTGAACACCAACCGTCACTGTGTTTAGTCACCTTAATTACTGAACTTGACCGACCTGCTGGAAAGAACATTTCCGCTTCAGTTTCACGAGACGACGTGTGTGTGTTATGATGCATACCTGGGTTTCCTACACAGAGCACAGTGTAGCCTATTACAATCACAGAATGACTTAAATGTGCAGAATATAAGTGAAATTAGTCAAAGTCAGGCTACAAAACTGCAACATGGCGATAATTAAAATGTGAACTAAGAGTTATTGGACTCTGGACTCAATACTGTCAATCAGCTGACTTAAAATGTAATATGAGTAAATAATCCATACATTTGATTAACCATTTTTCCAAGTCAGAGTCGTGAGGGTGCTGAAGCCTTTTCCAGAGGTCCTCTGTTGCTTCTATTACGAGGGGCAAAACGTACAAATTTAACCTGTAACAGAAACAAATATTATATTTCTACGTGTCACCAGTGCTTGAAAAGAGCATTCATGGAAATAAAGAGCAAAATGTAATTTCTGAACATTGATGGGACACTTTTAGGGAAGCTGAAGCGCTGAGCATGTCGCTGTCATCACCTGATGAGTTCGTCCTGCAGCTTTCTGACCAAATACAGCAGCTTCTGGTTATAAACATATGTAGTTAAATGGTAAAAGAGCTTTTGTCCATTTAGCACCGTCGGCTTGGAACAAACTGCAGAAGGAAAATGACTGAATTTATTTCATTAAGTGCTTTTAAATCTAAACTACGAATCCTTGAGGCCAAGTCCATAACATGCAACTGTTTCAATTAGATTGATTGTCATTTTAACTGATTTTTTTATTTATTTATTTTTATTTGAATTTTATTTTATTTGTATTCTTTCACTTATTGTTGCCTGTGTTTGAGTAATTTCTCTAACTGTGAGACACCTGCTGCTCTTGGCCAGGTCTCACTTGAAAAAGAGGTTTTTAATCTCAATGGGATCTTCCTGGTTAAATAAAGGTTAATAAATAAATAATAGTTGGAGACTTTACACCACACACTGGCTGAAAAATAATTTAGACAGATGTCATTGTCTACATCTTATGTTAAATATGTATTAATACTGTTTAATAAACTCTTTTAATCCTCAAGCTGTTATTTGACAAAGAAGAAGAAGATCAGAAGATTTTTTTTGCTTCAATTTACTTTGTCAGGCTTTCAGTAAATTATTATTATAATTATTATAAATATGGAATTTAGTGAAATGATTTTTCATGTTTCTTACCTGTTGGAGTGAGAATGTTTAACCATGAGCCCAAAGCTTCTTAAAGCTGTAAATCAGTATGTGGAGTTTTTCCTCAGCTGCATGATGTAAATATAATAAGTAGGCCAACATGTGCTGTTGTTTCTGACTTTTTGCACGCTCCACTTTAATCTTTGAGTAAATCTTCTCATGTGTACTCTGGACTTCAACACCTGCATACAGCTGCAGGAAATTCCAATCATTTGTGTGGCGCAGCAGCTAAAAATAATCTCAGAGGCCTTTGAATCTCAGAGCTGCAGACAAACAGTCTGCAGGAAAAAATACGCTCGTTTCTAACGACTGGAAAGAGTGCAGAGTGTGCTGGGAGGGAAGAATCACGTGAACACGCTGCGGTCCACGTCAGCTAAAAACGGTCAGGTTTTATTTTTTATTTTCAAACTACGTCGGCTGTCAGACCTCCACAGAAACACCTCAGATGTTCTGGCAAGTGTCTCCATGTAAGGACACAAACTGCTCCTGTCAGTGGACAGTGTGTGTCATGTGCTCGGCATTGTTTGAATTCTATGGTGGGAGTAAAAAACAAGACACAAAGGGCAGACGTGTGTGTGTGTGTGTGTGTGTGTGTGTGTGTGCAGGTGTTTGTCATTACCAGAATAGAGTGTAGGTTGTGCCGACTTGCTGCAGAGGAGATTCAGCTCATCTTTGAGATGATGACATGATGTCTGGACTCTCACAGCTGTTAAACTAGTAAACAGATAAAGTGAAGTTTAAGCACTTTTTAATATGTCCACTCTCGCAACATTGGACAGTTTTCTCCTTTAAGAGTTTCTTCTTATTTATTTACTGTAAGTGAGAAAGTTAGGGATAGATGTGAAAGGAGCAGAAAGGTGCCTTAAAAGAATCACGTGATCCAACCTGAACATTTATGTTTCATCAAAAATGTTCTACTATTAGCTGTCAGAGGATTCAAGCTTGTAGCAAACGTCAGGAGACAGTCGGCTTCAGATACATTCAGACTATTTAAAATATTTTGCATAGTTTATGTGAGGGAGCAAACCGGAAAGAGCATATAACTAGGGATGGGTACCGGTATCGGTTCTGTCATAAACGGTAGTAACCAGACCGAAAAGCAGCGCACATTTCGGTGCTTTATTTTCCTGAGCTGTGATACACTTTAGATTCTAGCCAATCATTTTACGTTTCCGAGGATAGTAGGCGGGTCCAGGTACGTACGTTCTTTTAGAGCAGAGCTACAGATTAAAAATGCCCAAGGCGAAGCGGTCAATAGTCTGGCTGTACTTCACAGCAAAAGATGCAAACTCAGCAGCTGCAACAAGTGCTTTAAGCTGATACTGTGATACTGTCAAAGGAGGTAACACCTCAAATCTGATGAAACACATGGCGACGCATAGCGTTTTTTTTAAAAGCCGAGAAATGCGCCGTATTTGATAGCTTGCTGCGAGACCTCACACCGAGCACATCTACTGCGGGTGTGGTGCCTGTTATCGGACCCGGAGTTAGCAACATCCCCCAAAAACCCGAAGAGGAGAGTCCTGGCCCCTAGCCCTGCCAGTGTAGCAGAAATGATGAGGATGATGATGCAGCAGCAGCCGTTCTTCTCTGCGTGAGTAGCTTAATGTTGTTCGTGTGTAATTTACGTTGAGTAGGCTAACCACGTTATTACATTAATGCATGTAAGGTGAACTAGCAAACATCATCATAGTTACATGCGGCTGTCTTCTTGTTTGATGGCAGATACTCCCTTCACCCTGGACAAAAAGGCTAAAATGACCAAAGAAAAAGTGGAAAACAGCTAAACATGAGAGGTTTTTGGACAAAGTTTGTGTTTTTTCCATTGTTTAAGCTGCTTCCAGCCAAGAGTGATACCATATATGCCCCATAGCTGCAGAAAAGGCTAACATTGTTATCTTTTTACAAAAAAACAGCTGAACATGAGAGGTTTTTGGACCAAGTTTGTGTTCTCCATTCTTTAAGCACCGGTTTGAGCACCGTTTAAGCACCGGCACCGTTTCAAAAGTACCGGTTTGGCACCGGCATCGGATAAAACCTAAACGATACCCATCCCTACATATAAGGCTTAAAGGCAGGAAAAGACTAGAAGTAATGATTCACTGCCATAGAAAAGCAAACAAATTCAGCGACTTGTAGAGAGGACACCACAAATGGCCACATCCGGAGTTTCTCTGACTACCAATGGGAGCAAAAGCTCACCAAAACTGAGATGTGAGTGGGTGGCACATGCATGCAAGGGTTATCTGCACAACTGAAGCTTGGCATGTCCAT